>NW_024070196.1:63332141-63470128 GCF_014754425.2 Oryx dammah | reverse complement strand
GCGCGGCGCGGGAAGCCCGAGGGGTGGCGGGAGGCCCAGGCCAGCCAGTCACATCCCTCGCGCGCACCCGACGCGCGCGCCCGACGCTCCAGCCCGCCAAGCGGGGGCGCGCTCGACGGCGAGCAAATCTTCCCCAAGAGGCCCATCCCCAGCGCAGGCCGGGAAACTGAGGTTCCGTGGCCGCGCAGCTTGGAATGCTCGTCCCTGGGCCTTGAACCTCGAGGAGGGGTCTGCATAAATTCGTTTGTTCGTTCATTCATTCGTTTATGAAATATTTATTGAGGACTTATTAAGTGCCCCGCATGGAGTATTCGACAGTAAACAACATAGAATTGACCTACCTAGGGGATTTGGCTCAAATGGTAAAGCTTCTGCCTACAAGGCGGGAGACCCGGGTTCAATCACTGGATGGGGAAGATCTCCTGGAGAAGGAAATGGCAACCCACTCCAGTATTCTTGCCTGAAGAGTCGGACACGACTGAGTGACATCACTTTCACTTTTCAGGGGATTTGATGAAAGTAAATTAAATTGCTAGAAACTCACTTTGCCCATCTTTTTATATGAATTCCTACCATGTGTCCAGAAACCCAGCTAACTCCTTGGGAAGTTAGGGAGGGCGTCTCCGAAAAGGGTGCATTTGCTCTCAGACCTGACGGTTGAGCAGGATTAACGGCTGAGGGTGGGAGCGGACTGCTGGGCGTGATCTCCCGGGGAGAGCCTGCACAGTGGCCGGAATCGGAAAGATTTCCATCAGCCGCTGGAGCCCAGGGATGGGGAAGAGGGATGGGGAAGAGAGAGTCAGGGTGCTCTCTAGAAAGCTCTGGCTAAGGCTTAGAGAATGGACTGTGGAACAGAGGCGTGAAGGGAGGCCAGGGATGGGCTGCTCTTGTTGTCCTGGGGGGAGGTGACCAGTGTGGGGACGGGAGAGAGACATGGAGGAAGATTCAAAGAGGGCGGCTTGACTTAGCGTCAGTTTCGCCCAAATCCCCTACTTCTCTTCTTTCACCCAGCCCAAGCACGCACGCATCCGCAGATTTACTGGTCCAGTGCTTGTCCCGTGCATCTCACTGCCCAACCAGCAACACAGCCAGCCTGGGCGATACTCCCGCTCTTTCCCATAGATCCAGGGGCTGGGACCTCCTCCATATTCCCTCAGTATCATTCTTCTCAACGGGGTTTGTGGCGGGTGGGGGGTGGTTTGGACTTTTTTTTTTAATGTGACATCTTAGTTCCCCCACCAGGGATGAGCCCATACCCCCTGCAGTGGAAGAAGGGAGTCTTAACTGGACTGCCAAGGAAGTCCTCCTCCCCTCTCCCGACTTTATTTATTTTCTTTTTTAATTTGTGTGAATATTTTTGAATGGCTTGGCAGATGGAGAGAGCTGTTGGTGGTTCTGGTGTTTAGAGGGCAGGAGCCGGAAATGCTGAAAATACTGAAAGTCCTACAGTTCACTGAACAGTGCCCTCCACCCTTCCCAACTCCCAAGAACTGCTCAGTTCCCATAAGACTCCTATGTGGGTGAAAGCACCCTTCATAATTATCTGACTCCATTTGACATATCAACACAAAGTATTTTTCACTGAATTTTAAGAAACGCAGCTATGTTTAAACAGAGGGCAGAATATACTTCGTTTTGTTTGAGAGCTTTGTCAGGAGCTATTCACCATTTGGGAAAGAGCTTATAGAGGGAAACATAACTCCTAATATTGGAGAAGTTGACCCAACACACTGGCATCTTGGTAGACAGACTGCTCTATTTATTTAGCACCTATTTTTAAATGCCAAGCCTGAGACAAAATTAAGGGCAGTATTCAATTGACTAATGACTATATACTTCTCAATTCTGAACACATTCATTTGAAAACAGATACGTGGGACTTCCCTGGCAGTCCAGGGTTTATGACCCTGAGCTTCCACTTCAGAGGGCACGAGTTTGATCCCTTGTGATTGAACTAGGATCCCACATGCCATGTGGCCTAGATAAATAAATAAATAAAAATTTAAAAAACCCAGACACTTCAATACAACATTGTAAATTGACTATACTTCAAAAAAAAAAGAAAGAAAAAAAAGACATACTACGGAGACTTCCCTGTGTCCTCCAGGGATGTTATTTCATCATAATGAATTTTCCTTATATGTTAGGGCATTATCAGTTAGTCCAGTCACTCCGTCATGCCCGACTCTTTTCCACTCCATGGACTGCAGCATGCCAGGCTTCCCTGTCCATCACCAATTCCCGGAGCCTGCTCAAATTCATGTCCATTGAGTTGGTGATGCCATCCAACCATCTTATACTGTGTATATATATCTTACCCTCTGTATACATATACACAGTGGAATACTACTCAGCCATGAAAAAGAATGAAATAATCAAGGCTGTATATTGTCACCCTGCTTATTTAACTTATATGCAGAGTACATCATGAGAAACGCTGGACTGGAAGAAACACAAGCTGGAATCAAGATTGCTGGGAGAAATATCAATAACCTCAGATATGCAGATGACACCACCCTTATGGCAGAAAGTGAAGAGGAGCTAAAAAGCCTCTTGATGAAAGTGAAAGAGGAGAGTGAAAAAGTTGGCTTAAAGCTCAACATTTCAGAAAACGAAGATCATGGCATCTGGTCCCATCACTTCATGGGAAATAGATGGGGAAACAGTAGAAACAGTGTCAGACTTTTTATTTTGGGGGGCTCCAAAATCACTGCAGATGGTGACTGCAGCCATGAAATTAAAAGGCACTTACTCCTTGGAAGAAAAGTTATGACCAACCTAGATAGCATATTCAAAAGCAGAGACATTACTTTGCCAACTAAGGTCCATCTAGTCAAGGCTATGGTTTTTCCTGTGGTCATGTATGGATGTGAGAGTTGGACTGTGAAGAAGGCTGAGCACTGAAGAATTGATGCATTTGAACTGTGGTGTTGGAGAAGACTCTTGAGAGTCCCTTGGACTGCAAGGAGATCCACCCAGTCCATTCTGATGGAGATCAACCCTGGGATTTCTTTGGAAGGAATGATGCTAAAGCTGAAGCTCCAGTATTTTGGCCACCTCATGCAAAGAGTTGACTCATTGGAAAAGACTGTGATGCTGGGAGGGATTGGGGGCAGGAGGAGAAGGGGACGACAGAGGATGAGATGGCTGGATGGCATCATGGACTCGATGGACGTGAGTCTGAGTGAACTCTGGGAAATGGTGATGGAGAGGGAGGCCTGGTGTGCTGCGATTCACGGGGTCACAAAGAGTCGGACACGACTGAGCGACTGAACTGAACTGAATGCTATTTACAACATCATAGATGCAACTAGAGATTATCATAGTAAGTGAAATAAGTCAGAAAGACAAATACCATATTGTTGTAGGAAGGGGGGACCCCTACAGGGCCCCAGGAGCGGGCTCTTGTCTAAAACTCGGAAAAGAATTGTCCAAGGAGACACATGTACTAACCAAGCAAGAGATTTTATTGGGAAAGGGCACCCGGGTGGAGAGCAGTAGGGTAAGGGAACCCAGGAGGACTGCTCTGCTGCGTGGCTTGCAATGTCGGGTTTTATGGTGATAAGATTAGTTTCCGGGTGGTCTTTGGCCTCATTCTAATTCAGAGTGTTTCCTGGTGGCGCACACATCACTCAGCCAAGATGGATGCTAGCGAGAGGAATTCTGGGAAGTGGAAGGACACCCAGTGTCTCCTTTAGACCTTTCCTGAACTCTTCCGGTTGGTGGTGGCTTATTAGTTCCATATTCCTTATCAGGATCTCCTGTCATAAAACAACTCATGCAAATGGTTACTATGGTGCCTGGCCAGGGTGGGTGGTTTCAATCAGTGTGCTTCCTCTAACAATATGATATTACTTATATATGGAGTCTAAAATATGACACAAACAATTCAATCTATGAAACAGAAAGAGAATCATGGACATAGTGAATAGACCGGTGGTTGTCAAGCAGGAAGGGGTTGGGAGAGGGATGGAGTGGGAGATGGGAGTTAGCAGATGTAAGCTTTTATATATAGAATGGGTAAACAACGAAGTCCTACTGTGCAGCACAGATATTCTGTATCCTATGATAAACCGTAATGGAAAAGAATATCTTAAAACAGAATGTATATGTGTGTGTGTCTGCACGTGTGTGTGTACTCAGTCATGTCTGACTCTTTGAGACCCCCATGGACTATAGCGCACCAGTCTTCTCTGCCTATGGAATTTTCTAGGAATACTGGCGTGGGTTGCCTTTCCCTACTCCAGGGGATCTTCCTGACCTAGGACTCGAATCCTGAGTCTGTTGTATCTCCTGCACTGGTAAACGGATTCTCCACCACTGTGCCGCCTCTGAGGCCCATACACGTATATGTGTATGTGTGTATGTGTGTGTGTATAGTTGAATCACTTTGTTGTATAGCAGAAATTAACACAACATTGTAAATCAACTATATACTTCAATTGGGAAAAAAAAAACCCTAAACCCTGGCCTTGCTTACCTCTCTACCCACACCCACTGGCCCAGAGGCCATCCCCACCCATTCTCACTTCCTCTTACAGCTGAGGGGCCCTCTTCCCTCCCACGTTAACTCTTGCCAGACACCACCTCCAAAAATCCCTCCCTGCTCCCTAGACTGGACTCAGCACTTTCCCAGGATGTCACTTCTCCCCCCACCTGCCCCCAGGCACACAGCAAGTTCTCTCAACATTGCCACAACTCCTTGTCTTGTCACATGTTTCTAAGAAAAACCTCAGGAGCTGGGCTGGGACCAGGGTGAGAACCCAAAATGTAAAGGGGCAACCAAAACAACAACAAACATTCAACCAAGAGAAAGACTACATTTTTTTTTCTTTTCCCCCCACCTTTTTTGGCCACACTGCGCAGCTTGTGGGATCTTAGCTTCCTGACCAGGGCTTGAATCCTGGCCCTTGGCAGTGAAAGCACAAGTCCTAACCACTGGACTACCAGGGAATATCAGAAAGATTATAGTTTCAGGAATCAAATGGTATGCCAAAAATCTTCAATGTACAAAATGTCAACATTTTGAATGGGATGGGTACTGTATTACTGGGCTTTCCCGTTGCCTCAGCCTCCAATACGGCACTTTCACTGATCCTGTCTTCATCTGACCTTGTCTGTATTTAAAATTTTGATGATTCTAAACACTTCTGTGAAAACCCAGCTCTGAAAAGACCTGTGGGCTTGCCTTGTGGCCTGTAAGGAGATGGGGCAGGGAGAAAAGAAGTGAGAGCTCCCTGGTCTAGGCTTCAGGGAATCCCAGGAGCGGAGGAGGGGAACCTGGTGAAGACCCAGCTCCAGAGTTTTCTTGCATCCAGTAGAGTCTTTTCCACTCAGTATCATAATTATTTTTTTCATCATACTTTATTTAATTATCATAGTTCTTGTAGTCTCAGTTTTGCAACTATTATAAACAGCCAGTTAATGAGTTATTTGCTGTATGCTAGGTGGTAGGCAAAGTGATTTGCAAATGTGTTGGGGACAGGGGTTTTTTATGTGAATGTCCCACATGCTACCTCCCAGGGCCACCTCCTCCAGGAAGCCTTCCTTGACCTGAGGCCAGATTAGGTATCCCTTATCAAGGTTCATGCAGCCTCTCTGCTTTGTCCTGGCTTGAACCCCTTTGTTTATTTCTTGTCACATGGTTGTGGTTCTTCTTTTATGGCTGAGGAAGCTGATGCACAGGGTGGTTTAGTCGCACGCCCATGGTCACAGAGCTAGGGCGTGGTGAACCTGGTTACTTGGACACTTGTTTTTCTACTTTAGAACTCAGACGAGAGACAGAGGTTCTTCCAGGATAGCCTAGGAGGGGAGAAGGGAAGAGAACGCTACTGATAATTCCATTTTCAGGGCAAGTGATTTGCAATTCACAAGTATTAAATAACAAAGCTCTGATAGACTGAATCATGGCTCCCCAAAGATGTTCATGTACACCTGTAATGTGTTACCTGATATGGTAAGAAGGACTTTGCAACTGTGATTAAGTTAAGGGTGTTGAGGTAGGGAGATTATCCTAAGTTATCTGAGTGGGCCTGATACAAACCCAAAGGTCTTTATAAGAAGGAGGAAGAAGGATCAGAGTGAGAAGTAGGAGATGTGACAGCACAAGAGGTTGGCGTGATGTGAGGAAGGCCACAAACCGAGGGAGGCAGGTGGCCGCTGGAAGTGGAAAAAGACCACGGAGTGAATTCCCTCCTCATCATCTCCGGAAAGAACACAGACTTGCCATCATCTTGATTTTAGACTTCTGACCTCCAGTTGCTGTTGTTCAGCCGCGAAGATGTGTCCAACTCTGCAACCCCATGGACTGCAGCACACCAGGCTTCCCTGTCCTTCGCCATCTCCTGGAGCTTGCTCAAACTTATGTCCATTGAGTCGGTGATGCTACCTAACCTTTTCTTCCTCTGTTGCCTGCTTCTGCTTTTGCCTTTAATCTTTCCCATCATCAGGGTCTTTTCCAATGAGTCAGCTCTTCACATCAGGTATCTGAAGTATTGGAGCTTCAGCTTCAGCATCAGCCCTTCCAGTGAATATTCAGGGTTGGTTTCCTTTAGGATTGACTGGTTTGATCTCCTTGCAGTCCTCTAGAAATATAAGAAAATAAATTCTTGTTGTTTTAAGCCACTGAGTTTCTAGTAATTGGTTGTAGGAGCTATAGAAAATGAATATAAAACAATACATATATACTGTATTAAAAAAAAAAAAAAACAGACCCCAAATGGAGTCACTTGGGCTGTTGACTTTTTTAAAAAATGCACATCAGAGTTGTGAGTTACGTTTTATTTGGGGCAAAATGAGGACTATTTAGCCCAAGAGACAGCATCTTGTATGGTTCTGAGAACTACTCCCAAGGGGTGGGAGGAAGGCCAGCACATACGTGATTTTGGTGAAGGGGAAGTACATGCGATCAAGCACACATTTTTTCGCAGAAGGTTTCTGGTGGTCATGAGGCGCAATCATCACCATGAAAGATTTCAGTGCTTTTCTAGGTATGAGAAGATACAAGAACTGGGTCCATAAAATCAGCTCCTGAAAAGATCTATCTGAAGACCTGTTCCGTCAGGTTTTCCCAGAGCACAGAGGGTCTTATTTCTGCCCTCACCCTGAACTCTTTTCAAGGGGTGTTGAAAGTCAGCAGCTGTTACAGCACATGATATAATCCTTATAGAGGTAGCAAGTCCTAATAGCAAGTGCCAATTTGTAGTTGACCAGGCTAAACCCCACATCAGCAAATCAAGACTTAATATCTAACCTAATTGCAGTTACAAAGTCCTCCAGGAACGTAGTCTTAACTGGTCACTCTGGAATTTTCTGGTCAGTACCAATGAGGTAATCTGCCACACAGTCCCCTTCTGTCCCTCATAGGTAGGTTTCCTAAGCCTGAAACAATTCATTCTTTTCTTCTTTCTACTATAAAAGGCTTCCTTTTTGTCCAGCACCTCAGAGTGTCTTTCTACTTGCTGGATGGCATTCTATCCATTTGTGAATCATTCGTGAATCATTCAATTAAGTCAATTAGATCTTAAAATTTTACTCAGTTAAAATTGTGTTATTTAACAACTATTAAAAAATTATTAGAATGTCATAATACAATATGTTGTAGCCAATTCTTGGGCACTATATCATTTTCACATTCACTCAATTCATTGGACAACAATTTACAGAGTGCCTATGCAACCCACTCCAGTATTCTTGCTTGGAAAATTCCACAGACAGAGGAACCTGGCAGTCTATGGTCCATGGGGTTGCAAAGAGCTGGACGTGACTGAGCATGCGTGCATCCTCCGCTGAGGACCAGTCTGGGAATTCGGGGTCCATCAGGGAACAAGCAGAGTCGCTGTCCTTGGTGGCATCCAATCAGGTGGGAGATAAAGCCAAACAGCATGTGAGTGAATAGATTTGCCATAACACATGTTAACATATGCATATAATATATGACTATTTAAATATGTCATTTTTAAATGAATCAATTCCAGTGAAGTTCTTTGAACATGACATGTACAGATGAGTATCAGATAAATAAAATATGATATCAAGTAGTAAAAAAGAGTTTGAGAGAAGGACTTCCCTGGCAGTCCAGTAGTTAAGACGTCATCTTACGAGGCAGGGGATGTGGGTTCAATCCCTGGGCAGAGAGTTAGATCCCACGCGTCTCACTGCCAAAAAGCAAAACATAAAACAGAAGTAACACTGTAACAAGTTCTATAAAGATTTTAAAAATTGTTCACATCAAAAAAACCTTATAAGAAAGAAATGGCTGGAGAGAGAAATAGAGCAGTCTTGGGGACATGGTGATGGAGGCGGCTATTTAAGTGGTCAGGGAAACCTCTGGCCAGGGTGACATTTGAGCCCCCAGTTTGTCTGTCATACAAGAGCTGTTAAAACTTTTGGGGGCAGCAACATGGATGGATTCAAGAGATTATCAAGCTTTGTATGACGGACAAATTGTTACACCCTGGCACTTTCCTGGTGGTCCAGTGGCTAAGACTCCACACTCCCAATGCAGGGGGCTCCGGGGGTCAATCAGTGGTCCGGGAGCTAGATCCCATATGCCACAACTAAGACCTGATGCAGCAAAATAAACAAACAAACAAATAAATAAACACTAAGACCAAACTCCATGAAAAAAACTGTTATATCCACGTACAATGGTAACCTGTGTGAAATGGATTCCCCGGGTCTACAGTCCTAAGGAAGGGTGTTCAGGATATGCCATATTGATAACAGAATGGAAGTCAGAAAAGCCCCATAATGTTTTAACATAAATGTTAAAAGGTTATTTTAACATTTGGGGACATTCACTCAAAATGTTAATGGCCCGTATTCTTGGTGGTGGGATTAGTGGTGGGATTAGTGTTGGGAAGTAACTAGTACTTTCTTCTCTCTACTGTCAGCGTTATACACATTTATAGAGGTTATGATGATGCTAATACTTAGAAAAGTTCTAATAAAACTAATTTCATCTGAGAGAGTGTGTGTGGGTGTGTGAGGTTAACTGGCTATTCTGTAACTTCACCTGGCCCACAGAGTTCAACCTCCTGCAGAGAACTCTCCTGGCCAAGGATCCTTTTGTCCTGGCTTGAGTATATTTCAGAGCTGCTAGAAGGCCATATTGTTATCAGCCAGCCGTTGGGTCAGAAGAATCTTCAACAGCTCCAGCCACATAGACAGAAGTCGCTTCCAAAGGTCCTTCAGGGGCCTCCTGGAGTCTCCTATCAGTATGATCAATGAACTTTGGACTTCAGAGTAGTTTCTCAATGTCCTTGTGATCAGCAGACCAAGTAAGCCCCATACCCCTGCAAGAAGAAGGGCGCATCCCTCCTGCTCTGGCCTCAGTGTACCCAACCATAAGATGGGCAGATTCAACCAGCTCAGTGTCGCTCACACTTTTTTCTTTTTTAAAAAAACAAAACTCATACTCCCTTCTGATAAAGACAAAAATCTCACATCCTTTCTGAGGGATATAGTAAATACTGAATTTGCTTTTTGCCCAGAGCCCAGGACTCTGAAGACATGGCCAGCCTCCCACACTGGGGTGGGGGAGCCCTGGGTGCCTGGTGCCTTTCTCGACTCTCAGTAAAATTCTCCAGGGTGGTGGCTGCGTGTTCCAGCTCTGGATAGAGACTGCCTGGGTGAGAGTCACTGGACATAACACAGGGTGTCCTGTATTTTTTTTTTTCCCATGGCAGATTTTCTGGTACAGACAGGAAAAAAAGAAAGTGAAGTCACTCAGTCATGTCCAACTCTTTGCCACTCCATGAACTGTAGCCTAGCAGGCTCCTCAGTCCATGGACTTTTCCAGGCAAGAGTACTGGAGTGGGTTGCCATTTCCTTCTCCAGGGGATCTTCCCAACCTAGGGATCGAACCTGGGTCTCCTGCGTTGCAGGCGGACCCTTTATCGTCTGAGCCACCAGGGAAGTCCTACCAGAAAAATTATTTAAAAACTGTAACACTTATTTTTATTTGTCGGATCTGGGAACACTAGGCTGGGTTCAAATTTGAGCCTCTGCTTGTAGGCTGTGTTCCTACGGGCAAGTTCTCTCTTTTCTCTTTCTCCCTCCGTCCCTCCTTCCTTTCTCGTACTCGCTCCTTTTTCCTTCCTTCCCTTCTTTCTTTTTATTCCCTCTCTCCCTGCCACTTTCTTTTCCACGTCAAGTCCTTTCATCTTAATCTTAAATGTGCAGCTTGATGGCTTTTCCCGTATGTATTATTGTTGGTCAGTGGCTCAGTTGTGTCCAACTCTTTGCGACCACATGGACTGCAGCACTCCAGGCCTCCCTGTCCATCACTGACTCCTGGAGCTTGCTCAAACTCATGTCGATCGCATTGGTGATGCCATCCAACCACCTCATCCTCTGTCGCCCCCTTCTCCTCCAGCCTTCAATCTTTCCCAGCATCAGGGTCTTTTCCAAAGAGTCAGCTCTTCGAATCAGGTGGCCAAAGTATGGGAGCTTCAGCTTCAGCATCAGTGCTTCCAATGAATATGACACACTCCCACAACCACCACCCAGAAAAGGGACATGCTTCTAGTGTCCCAAGAAAAATTCCTTGTGCCCCAGAAGTAAGCATGTTTCCCATATCCTCAACCACCATCTGCTAGTTTCACCTCTTCTACATCGTGTGGGCTCTTCCCTCCCTCTTCCACTCAACAAATTGACTATGAGATTCACCCAGTTGCTGTGTGTGGCAGCATTTCATTTCCTCATTGCTGTGCAATATTCCATGGTGTGCATTGTCTGAAAATATCACAATTTGTTTACCCATTCTCTAACTGATAGGCATTTTGGTTGTTTCTGCTTTGGGGTTATGAATGTTCTTGTACAGTCCTTTTGGGTGGTGTTTGTCTTCATTTCTCTTGGACATGTACATAAAAGGAGGGTTGCTGGGTTTTAAGATAGACATATGTTTAGCTATAGTGGATACTGGGAGCAAGTTTTTGAATTTCAACTATGAAGAGAAAGTTGATCGTGACCCTACCTACTATTAGGGTTGCTGCGAGATTAAATGAGATAATCTAGGCAAAATATTTAGAACTAGCACATTGAAATTCACAAAACCCAAATCATTGTTGGAATGGGGAGGGCACAAAGATGTCTAGCTGACTTTTGCTAACTTTTAAGTGTTCCCATAATGAATTAGAGGCACAAGCAATTTCCTAAGGTTGTGAGACATAATAGTGATACATGGGACTCCCCAGTGGTTAAGAATCCACCTGCCAGGGCAGGGGACATGGGTTCAATTCCTGGTCCAGGAGGATTCCATATTCCTTGGGGCAATTAAGGCCTAGAACCCATGCTCTGCAAGACCAGCCACACGCAATGAGCAGCCTGAGCACCACAATTAGAGAGTAGCTCCCATTCACTGCAACTAGAGAAAGCCTGTGCGAAGCAACAGAGACCCAGTGTAGCCATAAATAGATAAATGTGACCCATGACATTTGTTTAAAAAACGCAAATAAAATGGAATCATATAAGCAAATGGTGGAGTTCACCCCATCTTCTTTATTATTTAAGAAAAATGGAGTGCACTACTCTTTTGCATTTTCTTATGTTATCTGTACATTGTTATTTGAGGGTGCTGAAGGTAGGGGGTTAGAGGTTGGACTTTCAAAGCTAACCCAAAGGGTGACTCACGCAGGGCTGGCTGGTACCTGTCCCTGGGCCTCAGTCTCTCCATCCGTACAGTGAGGTGCCTGATGCACTCTAGGCTCTAATAATCACTGCTCCAGGTCCAGTTCTGGCAGAGGAGCGACCTGGCGTCCAGCCACGCCTGTCTCTGGGATAGAGGAGCAAAGACCTACCCATCTTTTTGGCCCAAAGAGGCATGGCCCTGAGTCTCATCCTTCTGGCATCCCAGAATGCATTAGGCTGGCTGGCTGGCCCCAGGAGCTCTTGTCCTATACCTCTGACCTCCCCTCAGGGGCCGCCAGGCTGACCACTCCCCCACCCCCTCAGGCAAGATGCACAGTGGTTCAGGAGGCCGCCGTCCCCTCCCCCAGGGTGGCAACAGGAAGAGGGAAGAAAGAGGATCGTCTCCAGCTGGCCCGGGAGACAGATCTCTCTGTGCCCATCAGCCCTCCAAGAACCCCCCTTCTTCCTCCCTCCTTCTCTGAGGCCTGTCCATGGGGACTCGGGGTCAGCCAGAAAAGTCAGGCAACTTCTCAGGGACCAGAGAGAGGGGAGGTGAGGTCTCCCAACCCGGCCAGGATCCAGCCCCTGAGAGCGGCAGCGGGTGCCCAGCCCCCCCCCCTCCCCGGCCGTGCCCTGTCCATCCCTTCAGACTTTGACCCTGAGCTCCAGTTCGGGCCGAGGACAGGACGCCCCAGAATCGGGAGCCTCCCTTCAGGAGATAGGACCCTGGGCCCACAGCAGCTGCCTCTTTGCTGCAGAGATTTGGCACGCCAGGTGACTGGGGACAGGGGTGGGGGCACAAAAGATCTGAGCGTTCCTCCCGGTGTCGCCAGAGAAGGTCCACGTTAGAGCCCGAAGCAGGTGACAACCTTGCAGGGACCACAGGTAAGTGCCTTCACCTCTCCAAGCCTCAGTGTCCTCATCTAGAACATGGGGATCATAACTCACCTCTTTTAGGGTTAACCTGGATATTAAAAGAGGTGATGACTGCAGAGGGCTTAGCACAGAACTGGGCATGTAGCAAGTACTCAATAAAAGGTTAATTATTATTATTTGGGGGGCTGGGAGCGGTGGCCTGGTTATCCAGCATTGATAGTATATGTTTCATTTTAAAAATAAACTCTGAAACTTTATAAGAGGTAGCCATAGGGAGCTGATTATATTTATTCAGATAACTCACCTGTGACTTGATTTAAAAAAAAACAAACAAGTCTTTCCTGTTTTTTGCACATGCAGCTATCAAAGGCATGAGCTGCTGCAAGGTCTGTTCTAGGGACAAGGGAGGTTATAAGCAAACTATTAGAAGACTGGAAAGTAAACAGACACTGTCATGTCAATTTCTTGATGGCTGCCTAAGAGATCTATGGTGCAGCCCAGGAAGCTCAGACAGAACTGGGTCCGGCTAAAGTCTGTGCCACACTGGCTGTGTGACTTTAGGGGAGTGACTTCCTCTTTCTGAACCTCAGTCCCCAGTCTGTAGAACCTCTCAGAGCAGTTTCGAGGATAAAGAGGATGTCTGTACTGCTTCTATGTGTGTCTGGCAAGTGGCATACGGCCAGAATTCCCTTCATGCTCCACGTATAGGTAGATATTTATAATTACACACACACACACACACACACACAAATCTAACAACCCCAGCTGTTTGTGTCTTCCTGAATGTACACTCCAAGCATGTTTGGTTAAATTAACAGCATAAAGCAGAAAACAGCAACACTAATAGAAACATCAGTAACAATAAGAAAATGGTTGAAGGATAACAGAGCTGTGTGCAAACCGAGTCAAGGAAATAATTATCAACATGCATAAATGATTTCACCCAAGGCTGGCTCTGTTAGATCCTACAGTCTGACTGCCGATTCTGATAAGGACCTTATCCATTTATATTCCACTTTAATACATGCAGAAATACACAGTTGCTGCAATTAGTATCAAATCTGATTCATTTATTCGATTGAGATAATTGACTTAGGACACATTTTTCCTTTAATTCTGTGCCTACCACCAACACACTAAAAATTCCTACACTCATTGAATTTCATGTTTGGTGTTTTTTTTAATGCAGAAAAAAAAGAAAGCAAACCCAGAAGCTTTGGCTGTTACTCTTCACCTGCTTGATTTCATGTTTCTTTTTTTCAAATCGTGGGATTAGCACATAGCCTTGTGAGTCAGGCCAGCCCGAGCTCTGCTTCTTACCAGCAGGTACCTGAACCTCAGTCGCCTCATCTGTAAAATGGGCATGATGACAACCCCAAGGGCTGTTAGAAGATTAAAGGAGATAATGCATGTCAAGTTCTTAGCACGATGAGTGACACATACTAAGAGTTGAAAAGCTCACAGCTGCTACTGTTTCTCCCCATTGCCAGGTTTTTCCTTTCACAGAGACTTTTTAACCCCAAACTCTACAAATCTTTTGATCACAAATGTGTGAGTTTGGCTGAGTGGACCCTCTTTCTGTGAGCTCTAGTTTCTTCTTCTGCATGATGCTATCGTGCTTATCTTTAAGATTTTAGACGCTGGAGAAACTGAGCTCCATGCTGTTACCTGTCCCTCTTTGTAATGGCCGGTAGGTTTTAGAACTTGCTCTGGGTCCTGCCTCATGTTCTTCTCTTGGGCACCTGCCTTCGATTCCAACCAGAGGCTTTGCCATCCCTGAGCAGCCTTGTTATCGGAGACATGCCACGTGACGGCTTTGGTCTGAAGTCTCTTTCTCCACGCCCAGAGATCTCTCACTCAGTCAAGTGAAGTGACTTACCCAGGGTCACACAGAGGGTGTGTGCCAGGCTGCTCAACCCCCAGCCTGGGCTGTCACTGACACCCCTCCATACCATAACACCTCCTCATTACAGGGAATTTTGGAAAATACAGGAAAAGCCTCTATTCCAGCCTTCTTCTTGTCAAGGTATGAAAGTGGTCAAATCTCCAGAGCCTATGTAGAGATGGAAAGCCCAGAGAGGGGAAGTAATTTGGCCAAGATCACACAGCAAGCCAACAGTGAAGCCAGATCTGACTCCCCTTGCTGTCTTCTCCTCCAGACCCAATGTTCTTTCTCTTGTTATTCTCAAGGTGCAGGGGACAGAAAGAGGTCACTACAGACTGAGGCCAGGCTCCATACCAGGAACTTTCACCAGGCTAGTTATTCAGTCTTTAGGCTGACCCGGGAGACGGGGGTTAACCCTTTTTCATGGCTGAAGGGATTGGATCTCCTGAGGCAAGGGGTGGAGGAGACGGTGAGGGGGTCCCCGAGCAGGTCCCCTGCCATCAAAACCAGGCTCGCGGCTAGAAGGAGAATTACCAGAGGACGATGCTTTTCCCTTTTTTGGGTTTATCTCCAACTTGGCTGCTGAAACCCCAACAGAGTCCAGTTCTTGTGGGCTGGAGCCGTTTTCTCCTTTATAAAACTAGGCCATATTGAGAATGTCCTGCCGTTCAGGGCCACGGGCCGCAGTTGCCCTTCCGGGCACAAAAAGTCCCCTTGTTCTGCCTTAGCAGGAGCCGGCAAAATATTTCCCTGCTGTGCATGGACCAAGCAGCTTCAAGGTCAAAAGCTGCTAGGTCTTCTAAATTTCTGAGGAGAAATTAGAAATTTAGCAGCCCAGTATCCCCAGGCAGGCCTGGAGGGGATGCATTCTGAAGGTCTGAGTTCTGAGGCCAAAAAATGCATCCCAGATGCTCACAGCTGCCAGCCTGGCACACAGTAGGTGTGCAGTAGATGTGTATCGAGTTTACGTGAATTAAAATGAAATCCTGGCAGCACCATTTACTGGCTGTGTGAACTTCTGTTAAGTTACTCCACCTCTCTGAGTCTTTGTTTCCTTATCTGTAGAATGGGATCAATAACACCAGCCCCTAAATCTTAAGAATGCAGGAGATTTAGGTGCAGTGACGCACAAGAAGTGTTTAGCACAGGGCTGGCCCACAGTAGGTGCCCCAGAAATGTCAGGAAATCGCTTCTTTTGCCCTGGACACTGTGTTAAGCTTTTTACATTTGCTGCCTTGTGAAAACTTCCATCTACTCTCTGAGGCATGAGTTAGTTTTCTCATTTCTCCAGAGAAAGAATTTGAGTCTTGAGAGGCATCTTACCCAAGGTCATAGCCAGCAGGCAGCAGAGCTGAGATCTGAGATTTGAAGTCCATTGTCCTAACCACTGGACTTCCCTGGTAGCTCAGATGGTAAAGAATCAGCCTGCAGTGTGGGAGGCCTGGGGTTCAATTCCAAGGTTGGGAAGATCCCCCCTGCCCCCAGAGAAGTGAATGGCTACCCACTCCAGTATTCTTGCCTGGAGAATTCCATGGACAGAGGAGCCTTGAGGGCTACAGTTTATGGGGTTGCAAAGAGTCAGACACGATTTATAAACTAAACACACACACAGTCCTAACCACCAGACTACCTAGCCAACAGCTGGGCTAGGCACTCTGCTGTGTACTTTTTATTCTCCCAGCCTGGGGACAGGATATTCGAGGAGGCTCCCCAGAGAAACTTGCATCATTTACTGGCTGTGTGACCTTAGGCAAGTGGCTTTGCCTCTCTGGGCCTCAGTTTTCCCCTGGGTAAGGGTCAACAAAAGGATCAAGTATAAAAAGGGCTGGGCAGTGTCAGGCATCTTCTAAGCTGTCAGTGGATGGTGTTGATGACAATGAAGGTGACGGTGATGGTGGCCCACCTCAACCCTTCCTTCCCGCAGGCTGGCACGATGCGCGTAGTCGTGATCGGAGCAGGCGTCATCGGGCTGTCCACCGCCCTCTGCATCCATGAGTGCTATCGCTCGGTCCTACAGTCGCTGAATGTGATGGTCTATGCAGACCGCTTCACCCCGCTCACCACCACCGATGTGGCTGCCGGCCTCTGGCAGCCCTACCTCTCGGAGCCCAGCAACCCACAGGAGGCGTGAGTGAGGGCCCTAGTGGGTGGTCGGGGTTGGTGGGGCAGAGTCTACAGAGAGGATGTCCCCTCTCAGGGTTCCTGTCCCCAAGAATGACTCTTCTTGGAGGCTTTGTCCTGACATGCTGTAAAAACAATACTAACACATATTAAGTCCTTGCTGTGTGCCAGACAGATGAAGGTTTTGTCTCCATCTCTTCCTTAAACTGGGTGGCAGTTAGTGCCCAGTGCACCCAGATATCAGGAAGACGTCTAAGAGGGTGGATTGATGTTCAAGGTTAGCAAAGAAGTGGCAGAGGTCATTGTTTCAGTTTAGAAACCACCAACTGCTTCAACACAGGAACCCTCAAATGAATATTGGCTTGATTAGAAGTTTCCTCTTCATGCCCATAAATTATGAAACCAATATTCCTGATCAGTGGGTGGCAACTCAGGGGCCTGACCTCCTTCCATCTCATGGCTCTGCCATCCTGCTCGTGGCTTTCGATGTTGCCAGGAGCCAGTGAATGAATGCAGAAGGAGAGAGCATGAGGGCCACCAGGGAGGAGTCTTTAGAGTCCATTGGCCAGAATGCAGCCACATGGCTGCAAGCACCCCTAACTGCAGCCACCCCTAACTGCAGCCACCCCTAACTGCAGCCACCCCTAACTGCAAGGCAGTCTAGGAAACGTGGTCGAGCTGTGTGCCCAGGAGAAAGATAAAGCATTTGGAAGCAGTAAGCAATGTCTGGGTGTTTATGGGGGGTTGGGAGCGGGTGGGGGGTATTCCCAGAGAGAGAGCCTGAACCACAGGACTCCCAGTCCCTAAAGCAGTCAAAGCTTTCATTTAAACTGGCAGCTACATGATCCCAAGCTGGAGGTGGGCTCCAAATATTAATAGTTGTGATGGAGCATTCTTTTTTGTCTTTTTTTTGCCACTTAATTTTTTTAATTGAAGGATATTTGCTTTACAGAATTTTGTGGGTTTTCTGTCATACATCAATAAGAATCAGCCATAGGTACACCCATGTCCCCTGTCTCCTGAACCTCCCTTCCATCTCCGTACCAATCTCCCTCTTCTAGATTGCCACAGGGCCCATGTTTGAGTTCCCTGAGTCACACAGTAAATTCCCACTGGCTGTCTATTTTACATATGGTACTGTAAATTTCCATGTTACTCTCTCCATACATCTCACCGTCTCCCTGCTCACCTCCCGCCATGTCCTTAGGTCTGTTTTCTATGTCTGTTTCTCCATTTCTGCTCTGAAAATTGGAACATTTTTAAAAAATGTTTAATTGAAGTATAGTTGATTACAATATTGTTTTAATTTCTGCTGTACAGCAAAATGATTCAGTTATGCATTTATATAATCTATATACACCCTTTTCTGAAAATATTCCTTTCCATTATGGCTTATCATAAGATATTGAGTATAGTGGGTGTGGTCCTCATGGTAAAGAACCTGTCTGCCAATGCAGGTGACATAAGAGATGCAGGTTCGATCCCTGGGTCAGGAAGACCCCCTGGAGGAAAGCATGACAACCCACTCCAGTATTCTTGCCTGGAGAATCCCATGGACAGAGAGGTCTGGTGGGCTATGGTCCATAGGGTTGCAAAAAGTTGGACACAACTGAAGTGACTTAGCATGCACATATTGAATATATTGTAGTTTCCTGTGCTGTTCAGTAGAACTTTGCTGTTTATCCATTCTACATATAATAGCTTACATCTGCCACCCCCAGTCTCCCACTCCGTTCCTCCCCAGCCCCCTCTCCCTTGACAACCACAAGCCTGTTCTCTGTGGTGGTGGAGGATCCTTTGTCCCTCTTCTTCCTTGTTAATGTTGAAATATGAAAACGTTTATGGAGGGTGATTAGCACTGGAGTCGCTGCAGAGTGAATGGGGTGAATTTCTGGATTTGGACACATCCTACCAGCCTGAGCACAGTCCCATGCAAGCCGACCCTTGGAGCTCTCTTGTCCAGCTCAGGGTATTAGATGACCAAGACTCTGGGGGATCCTTTCAGGCACTGGAACCAGCAGACCTTCAACTATCTCCTGAGCCTCATCGGTTCTCCCAACACTGCAAACATGGGCCTGGCCCCGGTCTCAGGCTACAACCTCTTCCGTGAAGCTGTTCCGGTGAGTGAGACATCTTTGGCCATGAACCGTACATAGAGCAGGGCCTTGATCACAGATCAAGGCGTGCCAAAGCAGGGTGGGAGGAGAGGGAGGTCCTTTAAGCCCCTTAGGCAGACTCCTGCTTCAAAACAGGCTTGCTTTAAGTTCTATCTTTGTGGGACTTCCCTGGTGATCCAGCGGTTAAGACTTCACCTCCCAAAGCAGGAGGTGTGGGTTTGATCCCTGGTTGGGTAGCTAAGATACCACATACCTCCTAGCCAAAAAACTACAACATAAAAGGGAAGCAATATTGTAACAAATTCAGTAAAGACTTGAAAAAACAAATGGTCCACATTAAAAAAAAAAAAAGTCTTGAAAAAAAGGAGAAAGAAATAACTAAGGTTTAAAAAAGTTCTATTTTTGCTTTAAAAATTATTTTTGTTTTCCATTTACTATTATTAAACTGCCTTCTAAGAGTATTATTTTAAAAAAGAGAGAGAGAGAGTGACTATTAACTCCATTATACAGACAAGAAAACTGAGTCTCGGAGAATTCAAGGTAGTCAGTAGTGAGGCCAAAATCTCCCCTTACTGGGTTGTCTGACCCTTCCCTCTGCAACTTTCCCCTATCATCCCTGGTGACTTTCACTGTCACCCCTTATTTTTCCTCCCCTATTTATGACCCTACCATATCATTCATTCTCAGCCTTATTCTTGCCCTTGCGTAGCACCATGGTTAAGAACATGGATTCTGAAGCCCCACTGTGTGGGTTCAAATCTCAGTGCCACCATTTATTAGCTGGGTGACCACAGACAACTTATTTAAACTCTCTGAGCCTCAATGGGCCCATCTGTAAAATGGGACTAAAAATAGCATCTACCTCAATGGGTTGTTGTGAAGATTAAATGGATTGGTATGAATAAAATGCTTGGAACAGTGCCTTACACATGGTAAACTTACATAAGTCTTTGTTATTATCAGTCTTGCTGATGTTCATCCATCTCTGTGCCACCTTCTCTTCTTCCTCTAAAGGACCCTTACTGGAAGGATATAGTTCTGGGATTTCGGAAGCTGACTCCCAGAGAGCTGGACATGTTTCCTGATTACAGGTAAGATTATTGTCATGGGTGAAGGAGCTGAGGTCACACAATTCAGATAGACTCATAGGGAATATGGTTTAATTGCTAAGTTTTGTCTGACCCAGGCTCCTCTGTCCATGAGATTTTCCAGGCAAGAATACTGGAGTGAGTTGCCATTCCCTTCTCCAGGGGATCTTTCCAACCCAGGGATCAAACTCTGGTTTCCTGCATTGGAGGCAGATTCTTTACTGACTGATCTACGAGGGAAGCCCAAATTTCCTGTTCCCTCCCAGGCCTAGAGCCCCTGAGACTCTGATCTCTCAGTGTTCTGTCCAACCCCTTCTGGAAACCCACCTATCCAAACTGTGCCTTAGACTGTGGTGGTAGGGGATATGGATACAGATCTCAAGCCCAGAAGTTCCATTTGTTGTTGCTAAGTCTTGTCTGACTCTTTTACAATCCCATGGACTGTAGCCCACCAGGCTCCACTGATCATGAGATTTTCCAGTCAAGAATACTGAGGTGGGTTGCCATTTCCTTCTCTAGGGGATCTTCCTGACTCAGGCATTGAACCCACATCTCCTGCATGGGCAGGTGGATTCTTTACCACTGAGCCACCAGGGAAGCCCTTGGAAGTTCCATACTACTATCCTGTTTTGTAGACGAGGGAACTGAGCTTCAGAAAGACCAAGTCACTTCCCCAGGTCACACAGCAAAGTGACCACAATAGAATTCCAACCCTGTCCAAAGCCCTCTATTCTTTTTTCTACAGCCTGATGCTTCTATGATCCTCTCCTCACCTTGCTCCATGTCTGAATCTTCTCTACAGATTCACATCAATTCCCTTTTGCACACCTCAGTGTCAAGGAGGGCTTTGATAGAAAATATTTCCTTGCTTTGAGCTGAAAATTGCTTCCCCTTGAATGTCACCTGAGGGTCCCTGCTCTACCCTTTAATGGGCCCAGAGAATGTGACAGCCACTCCTATTTGATAGCCTTCAAATACAGCTCTGATTCCAATCCTCTCTTCGCACCTTTTGCCTCTTGTGATTCTAGCTATGGCTGGTTCAACACAAGCCTGATTCTGGAGGGGAGGAAGTATCTGCAGTGGCTGACTGAAAGGTGAGATTTTCAGCTTTATTTTGAAGAAAGCAGCTCCCAGGAACGAGGGTTGTAGTGAATGACAGTTCATGGGATTTATCTTTGTACTGCGTGCGTGCTCACTCACTCAGTCATGTCCAATTCTTTGCGACCTCATGGAGTGTATAGCCTGTCAGGCTCCTCTGTCCATGGGATTTCCCAGGCAAGAATACTGGAGCAGATTGCCATTTCCTTCTCCAGGGGATCTTTCCAACCCAGGGATTGAACCCGTATCTCCCGTGTCTCTTGCAGGCAGATTCTTTACCCCTGTGCCACCTGGTAAGCCCTAAATGTTGATGAAAACCTTTAGGCTTGGTGGGAGCTATCCGTGGTCCTGACCACCTCTGTGCAGTAGGACAGTGCTTTCCACACCTGGTTGAAACCACTCGAGAAGATTTTACATGTGATATTTATTGTCAGCCTCACCAAAACCTGTGATGTTAGTGTAATAGTTTTAAATAGATTCTCCTAAGTTTTTCCAGATATATAGACATCACCATCAAGCATAAGTTGGCTTTTATTTTTATACCTCACATTTGTTTTTTGTCTAACTGCTCTGGCCAGTACCCCCAGAACAACACTAACTAATGCAGATGATAGTGGGTGTCCCTGTCTGGTTCCTTTTGTTGATAAGAATCCTGTAGTATTCTCAATTACCAAACATTAGCTTGAGAGCTATATCTGTATCTATATTCACAAACGTCATATTAAGGAAGATTCCATAAATTTCCTGTATGTTATTATTTTATTACTATTTAAAAATCTGGAATGGATGGTGACTTTCCTCAAATGACTTGGGAAGGTTTTAAAAATATGTTTCAGGACCCCATTTTATAGCTACTGATCAGATTCTCTGCAGTGGGGCTCAGAAATTTATATTTTTAAAAGTCCTCTGAGTGACTATAATCATCAACCAGGCTTGGAAGTCACTGTATCAAAACATGGTTACATCTCCTAACCTTAGGACACTCATGACTCCTGTCCAGCATCTCCAGGGAAGAGTGTCCCCAGTTTTTTTACTGATATCTTGAGGAAACTAGGAGGGTAAAGTAATTACGAGATTGTGCTTTAGCTTGTACAGTGTTTTACTTTCTATTCTCCTAATGTTTCTACTATATTCCTAATAGTGACTACATTTTTTTCCTCTGTGAAATTTAAGGGGAGAGGTGGGTGTCCCCAGCCTACCCCCTTCCTCACGCTCTGCTGCTGACAAAGGAGCATTCGGCATTGATCCAACCCTGCCCGTCCTCCACCCTGCATCTCGTCTCCTTTGATAATACAGAGCAGCATCACGGGTAGTAAGAGTTTCGGTTTCGATTGGGTTTTGGTCCCAATCCCATCATTGACTCACGGTACGACCTTCAACGAGGCCCTTCTTCCATCTCCGTCTGCTCAACGAGGGGCATGGACCATCTCAGGTTTCCCAAGGGAAATTTCAGAGGCCACTGGTCCATCAAGGTGCTAATGAACCGACTGGACTGTATAGTCATATTCTCAAGGAGCATCCTGCAGGACTAACATCCTCAAAAGGTTCTTTGGGAAATGTCTACCCCCCACCTGCCGTCCTCAGAGAACTGAATGCTTGATTTTTGGATGTGTTTGATCATCCCAGGTTAACTGAGAGAGGAGTGAAATTCTTCCTGCGGAAGGTGGAGTCTTTTGAGGAGGTGAGCTGAAGGGCCGGAAGGGGCTGGGTGTGGGAGAGAGGAAAAGAAGGGAGGCCTTTGCTTCCTGTTACAGGGTTGGGGAAGGCCTTCTCAGGCTCCCAGGGTTCCTGTGAGGCCTGTCCAAGACTTTAGGCCTATTTTTAACCCCAGAAGGACTCGGGCATTCTGCCTTGATGTGAGAGGCAGAAGCAAAGGAACAATGGAACCATGTGGCCATTAGGGGCTAATCTGTGTCTGGGCCTCAGTGGATTTTAGGGCCAGAGAGCTGGCTGCCTTTTCTCGCTATCAGCCATAGCCCACTCCTCAAGTTCTAGATGTTTGGCTGCTTCTTAACAACATCTGGATTGATGTTGATACAAAACAAAGTGACTTAGGTCCAGAGTGACACCACCATCTGTAATAATGATAGTAGCATGCACCATTAGCAGGCCCTGGGTATGTACCAGGAGCTTTGCTATATCACTCAATCCCAGCACCCAGAAAAGTGCTTAGCACATGGAAGACTCTTGGTACTTGCATGGGTGCACACTTAGTCATGTCCAACTCGTGGTGATCCCATGGACTGTAGCCCACCAGGCTCCTCTGTCCATAGGATTTTCCAGTCAAGAATACTGGAGGGGGTTGCCCTTTCCTCCTCCAGGGGAGGAGGGCATGGCAACCTGGGTTGAGGGGATCTTTCCAACCCAGGGATTGAACCTATGTCTCCTGCTTTGGCAGGTGGATTCTTTACCACTGAGCAACCAGAGAAGCCCCCTTGGTACCTATTAAAATAAAAGAGCATCTTCTCTAAGTCAAGCGCTGATGGGCACTTGGAATGCATACTTGAATTAGACACAGCTCTCATTCCCAAGGGGCTCAGAGTCCAGTGTGGCAAATACTAGCTTGTGAACAATACCAGTGTGTTTCAGGAGTGACCTGTAAGGAGAGTCACTGGGTTTGGGCTGGGAGTTTGGGTACCCATGATGCTACGTCTTTGAGTTATGGAGCATTGAATACAAATGCGTGGAGCTACGGCTTCCAGTGTGCCTTCTGCAGATGTCTTGGCAGAGAAGGAGGCAAGAGAATGAAATAAAAAGGAGGCAGGAGGAGGGAGAAAACTATCTTTGCATCCTTTCTGACTTCTTCTGGAAGGTTCCGAGAAGGGTTCCCCCTTCTGTAGTACTCCTTTCCAAACACATTATAGCATTTATATCACACTGGAACCAGCAGCCTATGAACAGATAGTACCAGCCCCATTTAATAGCTAAGGAAGCTGAACCTTGTGGAGGGCATAGGGCATTTCCGAGGTCACACAGTAGGTAAATGGCAGGGCAGTATTGGAGGCAGGTCCATGGATTCCTCATTCCTAGCTGTTCCACAGGGAGCAGGGAGCTGCAGGGTGGAAGAAGCCAAGGGATCCTAGGGTCCTCAACCCCTTTCAACCCACCTGCCCTGTCGATTGCTACCAGGTGGTAAGAGAAGGCGCCGATGTGATTATCAACTGCACTGGGGTGTGGGCTGGGGCGCTGCAACCAGATCCCCTGCTGCAGCCAGGCCGAGGGCAGATCATTAAGGTAAGTCTGAAGGTGAGGGATGAGCTCTTGCTGATAGATTGTTTCTGCCTGCTAGTTTCATCTGTAAAGATAGAGGCTGAATCGGGAACTTCTGAGAGAGGAACTCCGACCCGGTCTTCAGTGAATTTGCATGTTAAAGAAACAAGAAGAACCAAGAACACAACCCTCCCAAACATACTCCTTTTTTTGGCAGAGTTCTTAATCGTAAAGCATGTATATGCGTGTGTGTGTGTTCGTACACGGGAGCTGCATATGCCGGTATCAAAATAAAAAGAGCGTATGTTTATGAAATGTCTGCTAAATGCCAAACACAGACCCAAGCACTTCATCGTGTTAATTAATTTGACTCACAGGAACCTTTCGAGATGGGTACTATCACACCACCATTACCATCTTACAGATGGGAAAACTGAGGCATGGAGGGATTAAGTAACATGTACAAGTCCATACATATCATAGTAATTGGTGCAACTGGGATTAGAACCCAGGCGCCTGAGTGTGTAAGCATTGTTCCACCCCACCTCTCACTGTGTACATCTGTCTATGTGTGAGGCATGCCTATTTGTGAGTATGTGTGCTTATGTGTGCCCATGTGAGCATACACAAGTGCATTCATAGGTACGTGCGTTCCCAAGGTGAGTGAACGTATGTGTGCATTTATACGTGTGTTGGGTTTCTCTGTGGATGAGAATGTGTGATGCTTTGGGGACCAGGGGTGACTCTCCATTAGGACAGCTCTTCCTGCAAAAGTAAGCGGTCAAGTGCAGACTTGGGACAGAGGGGTCATGGGAGGGCCAAGGGATGACTGTGGCCACTCCTGCCAGAACATGTGGTCATAAAAGGACCAGGGGAAGGGAGCCCACTGATCTGACTCTCCTGATGAGACTTCTCTGTCCTCAATTAACAGGTGGATGCACCATGGTTGAAACACTTCATTATCACCCATGACCCTGAGAGAGGCATCTACAAGTCTCCATACATCATCCCAGGGTAAAAAAAATCTGACATTGTCGGGCGAAGGAGGGAGTACCTTCCTGTTCTTTTTATGCCCTTGCTGCTTGCTCCAGGGCTCTTGCTTAATCTTTTCAGGTTTTTTTTCCTCCAGTGTTTTTAAGTGAGGCTGAGCAAAAATTCAATCCCTGAGAAGGCAGGACTTAGCTTTACCTGGGCTTTATGTTGAACCTGATTTGGGATGACAGTAGCGATGAGGCTGGAGACGAAGGTAGTGGATGCGGACGGCAGTAACATGAGCAGCATTGTGAATGGCCATAAAGGGAGCGGTGGTGGGGCTGATGATAGTATTGTTGATGGAGGAATAGTGGGAGCGGGGATCAGTCCAGGTCAGTTGCTCAGTCGTGTCCGACTCTCTGCGACCTCGTGGACTGCAGCACGCCAGGCTTCCCTATGCATCATCAACTCCTGGAGCATGCTCAGACTCATGTGCACTGAGTCGGTGATGCCAGCCATTCCATCCTCTGTCATCCCCTTCTCTTCCTGCCTTCAATCTTTCCCAGCTTCAGGGTCATGTTGTTATAGATGAGATCAGTGTGGATGATGGATGGTAGTGAGTGGGAACTGGGGGTGGTAGTTGGTGCTGATGTAGACGACACTATTCGTGTTGACTGTTACTAATGTGGCAGGGACTTCCCTGGTGGTCCAGTGGCTAAGATTCGGTGCTCCCAATGCAAGGGGGTCGACTTTGATCCCTGGTTGGGGAACAAGATTCCACATGCCACAACAGTCAAAGATCCCACGTGCCACAACTAAGACCGGGTGCAGCCATTTTTGGAAACGTGGCAGTCACAACAGTCTCAAAGACCACGTTAATGGTGTGACTGTGCTGACTGCCTCGATGGCAATTTTAGTGGTGTGGCAGAGAGGACAGTGCTTATGCAATGCGAATGGTGGTGGTAGAGATGGTGAAGGGAGTTGATGGTGATGACATGTTAATGGTAGCAAGAAAGGCAGTAGTGAAGATGATGTTGTTGATGGAGAAGAGAGTATTTTCCCCAATATTGCTGAGATGTCATTGACATATAACATTGTGTACGTTTAAGATGTACAACATGATGATATAATATATGTATATACTGTGAAATGATTACCACAATAAGGTTAGTTGACACATTCATCACATCACATAATTATAGTTTTGTGTATGTAAGTAGATACATAACATATGTATGTAGATCTTGGTGAGAACATTTAAGATCTACTCTCTTAGCAACATTCAAGGATATAATACAGTATTGTTAACTATCATTATCATACTATACATTAGAAGGGATGACAATAAAGACTGTGATGTTCATGGTGAGGGTGGAGGTGGTAGCTGTTGATGGTGATGACAATGGCAATTGTTTAGGGTTTTTTGAGTTTTTTATATTTTTTAGTTTTATTGAGTCTAGTTGATTTACAATATTGTGTTCGTTTCAGGTGTACAGCAAAGTGATTCAGTTTTACTTACACATATATTCATCCCTTTTTAGGCTCTTTCCTCATTTATTGTAGCACAGAATATTGAGTCGAGTTCCCTGTGCTACACAATAGGTCCTTCTTGGTTATCTATCTTATAGTGTGTGTACGTGCGTGTGTGTGTTCATCCCAAGCTCCTGATTTATTCCTTCCCCTCCATTTCCCCTTTGGTAACCATAAGTTTGTTTTCAATATCTGTGGGATTATAATGTTGATCCAGGTAAATACGATGATAAGGGTGAGCACGGTAATGACTCCTCCCCCCTTATCTCAAAGGCTTCATTTTCCTTCATCTTTGACCTGTTCACTTTATCCAGGCTCCAGGCAATAACTCTTGGCGGCATCTTCCAGCTGGGGAACTGGAGTGAGACAAATAACATCCCAGATCACAACACCATTTGGGAAGGCTGCTGCAGACTGGAGCCCACACTGAAGGTAAGGTGGGGAGAGATAGTCTTGCTCTAGACCAGGATCCTAGGAAACTTGAGGGTGGGAAGATACCGTGGCTGGGACAATTGAGCAAAATAATTCCAAGAAGGGACTGACAATGGAAGTCCTGCTGTGGGCCAACGAAACCTATCCAGTCATGGCCAGGAGTCGCTCTCTCTTGAGGTGACATCCCATCCCCCAGACACCATAGGCTGTCTTCGTGTGGAGCAGATGTACTCGTTGCAGAAATCTGTTTCCACATGTGTCTGCTGGTGTTGAGAATAGTGACAGCGATGAAGGTGGGATGGAGTGGTTGGTGCTGGCGGTGAGGAAAGCTCATGGGACTTCCCCGGCAGTCTGGTGCTTGGGACTCCACATTTCCACTGCAGGTGTGTGGGTTCTGTCCCTAGTCAGGGAACTAGGATCCTGCATGGAGCATGGCCTGGCCAAAAGAAAAACAAATCTGAACGTGGTGATAATGATGGTGATGAGACCATACCATGGTGGTGGCTGGTGGTGATGGTGGCTAATAAAAAAACATGACTGGTGGTGGTGGTGACGTTCCAAAAGCTGTCTCGACCACCTACAAATGGCATCAGGAAAAAAAAAATCCAGAGTTGAATTACCAATGCTTTTTTTCCAGGATGCAAAAATTATCGGTGAATGGTCTGGCTTCCGGCCAGTACGCCCCCAGGTTCGACTAGAAAGAGAACAGCTTCGCTTTGGATCTTCAACCACAGAGGTATGTTTTCTTGGCAAGGAAAGCAATACCCTCTCCTGACACCTAAGAATGCAGTGGCATTCTGAGGAATAGTCATACTGACTTCAGGCAGGGGCCATAATGGCTAATAGCCCCTCCTCTATAAATGGGGAAATTGAGGCCCAGTGATGGTAAAGGACATGCTCAGGTTATACAGAGGGCAGTGCTCCCATCTGCTAAAGTCTGTGTTAAGTAGAAGGAAAAGGGGACGTTTACTGAGCAGCTAGTTTGTGTCCACGACAAGAATGACCCAATTGAGTCTCCCCTACAGCTCTTTGGGACAGGGACGGTTATCCCCATGCTTCAGATGGCAAACTGGGGTTCTCAGAGGTGGAATTCACTGGCCTCTATCAGACCAGTGGTGAGGGCAAGGCTGGGAAGTAGTTTGAATTTGAGTCCAGTGCTATTTCTCAGATGTCCATATTGGGTTACGCATCATCTCTTTAGGGCCCCCCTCATCTCCTCTCTCATAGGGTGGGAACTGGGCTTATCGAAAAGGTGAGAATTGTCTGGGGTTGAAGAAATCTAGGTCACCCTTCCTCCTTTATCCCGGTCATATGGTGTGTGTGTATGTGTAGGAGAGTTTTGTGTATGTAATGTATGTGTACAGAGAATTGTGTGTCCATCTGTAAGAGAAGTTGTCTGTGCAGGGGTGGGGTGGGGGAGTTGGGGGGAGAGTCACATATAGAATGTAACTCCCTGTTAACGGTTTCAGCTTTGAAAAAGGCCTCTGGGGTCTAACCTCTCCCGAGTTCACCTATACAGTACCCCTGGTTTTCTTTCCTCCCAAGGTGGGTAGGAGAATCTATTTATTAATACAGGAGGTTCAGCTGTCTGGAGCAGTATGGGAATGAGGAAAGTGATTTAGGGAACTTCAAATAATTTGATGTGGAGGTGAAGGAAATCTCTGATCAAGTTCTAGACGATTCAACTTTTTCTGTGCTGAGTGCTCAAAGCAGGTCCACTTCCTAAGTAGAAAAGTCTAGAATGTTGAACTCCAGTCCCCCAAACACCCACCCCTTACTGCTCTTCCTGGGGTCTGCCATCCCACCATGGTACCAAGAGAAGTTCTGATACCATCAGGCTTGGCCCAGGATTCTTCGGGAAGCTCCTAAATCTTCCAGGGCAGCCCAGAACTTCTCTCTTGCCTCTCCCAGGTCATCCACAACTATGGCCATGGAGGCTTCGGGCTCACCATCCACTGGGGCTGTGCCCAAGAGGTGGCCAAGCTCTTTGGGAAAATTCTGGAAGAAAGGAATTTGCTCAGGACACCACCATCCCACCTCTGAAGATGCCAGTGACCACCGCCTCCCCTCACTAACTCCCTGCTCCTCTCAGTCACTAAAAACTGTGCTCCATCACTTGCCCCACCCCTGACTTCTTTCTGCAAGAAGTACAAGGTGAAAGGAAACCACAAGGTTAATTCCAAGAAGTGAGTATGGCTCTTCCGATGGCCGAGGTATCTCTCTTGAGTCCACTTATGTGGTGTCATTGCTTCCTTTTTCCTCCTAAGTTGGGTAGCAGAATCTGTTAACATAGGAGGGTCACCTGTCTGGAGCAGGACAGCAGACACAAAGAAGTACAGCCAGAACTGTTACCCAGTGCGTTTGTAGAGGAAGGAAAGCTCAGAAAATCCAAGTGGTGAGACAGTTCTGCGTGAGGAGGGTTGAGGAAGCTTTGAGTGAGGAAGCTCTGAGTGAGGAGGGTGTGAGGAAGCTCTGAGTGAGGAGGGTTGAGGAAGCTCTGAGTGAGGAGGGTTAAGGAAGCAGTGAGGGAGGGTGTGAAGAAACACAGTAACAGAGGGTATGAGGATGGCTGAGTGAGGGTCTGTGTGAGGAAGCTCTGAGTGAGGGTCTGTGTGAGGAAGCTCTGAGTCAGGGTCTGTGTGAGGAAGCGCTGCATGAAGAGGGGTGTGAAGAAGCTGTGTTAAGGGAGGGTGAAAGTGGGAGTGTTTCCCAGATTCCCAACACTCAGGAAGCTCTGAGTGTTGGAGGGTAGAAGAAGCGCTGAGTGTGGAGCTCTGAGTGTGGCAGGAGTGAGGAATCTTTGAGTATGGCAGGGTGTGAGGTAGCTCTGAGGGAGGGAGCTCAGAGTTAGGGAGTGGAAGCTCTAGTGAGGAGGCTCTCAGTGAGGAAGGTTGTGGAGGCTGCTAGTGAGGGAGATGGTGTGGAAAGCCTGAGTGTGGGGAGTGCTGAGTAAGGGTTAATGTGGTGCAGCTCTGAGCGAGTGAGGATGTCGCAACCTTGGTGCAGTAAGGCCACAGAGAGCACTTGAGGGAGCGCTGGAACAGATTTCACGGCAGGAGGAGGCCAAAGAGGTGAGACACTGAACAACAGCATGTAATGCCTGTTCCACACCCATGCTAGAACCATGCTATCTTGATTACTTGTAGCTTTGTAGTAAGTTTTAAAATCCCAGCTGGGATTTTTGATAGGGATTTTGTTAAATTTATGAAGTCAATTTTAGGAGTTCTGATATGGACACCTTAATAGTTTTAAATCTTCAGATTCATGGTCATGGAATGTCTCTATTTTTTTAGATCTTTGATTTCTTTCAGGATTGTTTTATAGTTTGTAAATGTCTTGGACTCTTGTTAAAGTTATTCTGTTTTATCCTTTTTGATCCTATTGTGAGTAGAATTGTTTAATTCAGGAAGTGCTCTGTTTTCTGGCATGTGGGGGTAGGAATATTTGAAGTGGTTCATCATCAAATATTCTTGATTAATGGCGAATGATTCTATGTGATGTATCTAGATGTTCAAATGTCAAGGAATCAGAATACAGTAAAGTACCAACAGTGACTGAGTCTGACTGTAATCATGGAATCTGGACTGTAATCATGAGGAGCCAGAAGGGACTTCAGAATGTTCTAGAGCTTTGGGATTGGCCTCCTGTGTGCCTCCCACAGTACTCTGCATTCCTCCATCAATGCCCGTATGGCTCTGTGTCCCAGTGTGCAGTGTTTTCTCCACACTACACTATGCGTTCATGAAGATAAGGATCATGTCGTAATTCTTTTCTGCATCCTCAGTGCTGAATATCATACCAATATATGGTAGATATTCCATATGCCAAGACATAACCCATAACAGGTATAATGAGCAGACTTGAGAGTTTACCTATGTGTTGCTATGGGTTCCAGGCATACCAGTAATTGTCATGACCAAAGCTGCCATGTTTGTACCTCTTGACCCCACCCCTCCCTGACCCTACCAATTGGACCAATGCTGAACTGGACCAGTCAACTTCCTCTCTTGAGATTCTGAAAGTGGGACACTGAACAGCTGAGTCAGCTATGATTGCAGAGCTGAACCCTGGTGAGTGGAAGCCATATGCAAGGTTAGGTACATGCAGCAGCCACGAGGGGGCAGAAGGAAGCCAGTCTGCAGAGAGGGACAGAAACCAAGGCCTCAGATCCAGAGAGGGCTGGCTCCAGCCCTGGTGGCTATTTTGCAGTTCCATTTATTTCAGAGAAATTCCCAAGGCTGCAAACTGGTCGCCCATCAACCAAATCTGGCCTACAGATGAATTTTATTAGACTCACACATTTAAAATTTTTTAACAATCCAACACACTAAAGTTAAAAAAAATTTTTTTTGGTCTAGCATTCAGTATTTTGGAGATTTCACATAAGAATCCAGATTCTTGTCTTGAAAATCAGGTGACCTCATGGTACAACAATATCAGTTGGAGCTGAGTAGCAGCCACTGCCTTTGGACAGGGCCCATTCCTGTACTCTGCCACAATCGTCCCCTCTTCCTGTTGTTCCTTACACTTCTGTTTCCCACATTTATATTGCCCAGGAAGTTAACTACTGTTCCCAGTCTTATTTTAAACTTTTACTTCTTAAAGCTGTTCTATTCCTTGCAACTATAACAGCCTTCATGAGAACTCTGTGTCAAGGTTTCTCTTGGCTATCTCCCATCCCACCATCATTGCCTTCCTTCTCTGTACTAACAGAATCTCAATTTTGTGTTCAAGAAGCTCTGGGTATCCCTTGATCCAGTGGGAGGTAGGCCCTTCCTTCCCCAACTAGGGGAGATCTCATGCTGGGACTGGCATGTGACCCAGGTCTGACTAATGCAAAGCAATAGTAAATCTGTAGGACTTCTCTTTCCAGCCAAAACAACAGACTCTTTAGGAAAAAAACCTGTTGTGACTGCTCCTTCCCCATTCTACCTCTTTTGAAAAAAAACTTGATGCCTGGCACATTGGCAGCCATTTTGCCACCATGAGGTTTCACACTTAGGGTCAATGGCTGACGTGCAGAGGAAGGTGGGGAGGGAAAACAACAAAAAAAGCTGGGTCCTTGATGACACTGTTGAGCTGTGGAACCTTCCCTGGAACTGTCTGACTCTGGGCTTGTTGTTAAATGAACAATTAATACTCTAAAGGGTTAAACTACTATTGGTTGGTTTTGCTGTTACTGACAGCTCAAGGTTATTCCAGTCCTTTGATGTTTATTGTCATAACCAAGGAAGACTTCTGATATCATCTTTCAAGGCTCTATGTTGCTTACCATTATTTAAAAATAATACATATCCATATTCAAAGTCCATCTCTAAGATACTCTTTCTTTCTCACTGCCAACACATCTCATGTATGTATTCCTGAGCATACTTGAAGTAAAGGAAAGAAAGAAACCATGTAATCCTGGCTACATTGAACATTCTTTACCATTTTCTAGTCTTTCCTAACACTGAGAGAGACAGATGACATTTCCATTAATGGAAAGGGAAGCATTTGGATGGTTCAGAATTAGATACAAAGGTTTTCAGCTAAAGGTCTCATGTGTTTCAGAGGCTTGCACAATGTTTGTGGCAGCTCTTATTTCATTCAATAATATTGATTTTATAAAAGGGCATGCAATTTAGAAAACCAAGAGTGTTCACCTTTCATTTTCTCGAGAAAACCCACAATTACAAGCTTCTTTACTCCAGCCCCTGGAATACATCTATGCCCACCAAGTTCTCCTTCCCCACCACAGTCCCCAGTTACTCCAGGTTATTTGAGGGTGAAGAGAGTGGACTTTCTCATCTGGCAGTGTCTGGTCAGCTGAAAGGCAAAAAAGACAAGCAAAGGTTCTTTGTTACCCAGGAGAGCTCAGCAGACCAGAAATAATTAGAGCTTTAGCCACTCATGGTCCAAAGAAATGTGGGTGACAGAGAAAGGAAACTCTGCCAAACTGCCCCCTCTGACTGCCTGGGCCCCGGGGGTGCTGCAGACCATATATCCAGGGACCTGGGATCATTTGCAGTTGATTTAGAGCCTGGGCCTGAAGAAGCTGACCACTATGATCTCTACACCATTAGCAGAGAGTGTTGCTTCCAAACAGACTCAAAGTCAGCAGCCAACTGTGTATCTTTCCCCCCTTGTTGGAAAGATCATCATGTTAAAGCATACAAAAGCATCAAACTTACCCTGAGTGGACAAAGCTGGCAAGACCATTAAGTCGAACCATCTCTAGGACATTATGACAAACAGACAAACTCCAACCCTTTCAATGTCCATCACCAACATGTTTTAATAAAGATGAACGTACACATTTGGCTTCCTCGAAATGTTTACTTCAAGCAGACATCTCCAAGCAGAGGGTCAGTCTTCTCTGGCCTTTGATGGGATCTGGAAGCTTCTGCCCTCCTTCCCTAGGTTTCTGCCTCATGATGGGGAAAAGGCTCATAGAAACCAAACCCTGGCAGTGGATGTTGTCCGCTGAGAACAGCATCTACCCTTCCTCTGGAGGCAACCCCCAAACCTGGTTGACCTCTCTGCTCTTTCTTTGAAAATACACATTTCATACATCTGGAATTCCAATTCCTCCTCCGCACAGCATCTCTGCCATGTGGTCCATCACTGGAACCCAAGGAGTTGCCTCTATGGAAAGACAAAACCAGCCCTTGACTGCAGGGGTGGCAGAGAATCCAGGGAGGAAGGGATCCTGGTCCCCTGACCCTGATGGGAGTGGGTGGTTGGGGGAGCCTCTTTCTGTTTCCCTAGCCACATATCACACTCAACTCCCAAATGCTGAAACCTGACTTAACTGTTTTCTTGCCCCAAGAGTCACCAGTCAGCCTGACTGAAGAGGCAGCCAGAAAAGAAGCCCCCCAGAGTGGCCTTTTCTACTTCCGAAGGGCAGGCCCCTGCTTCAGCTGTGGGCTTGGTTCTCACTTCCTTTTCACCTCCACCCCCAATTCCTGGAGGTAACAACTCTATGAGGTTGTCATCTGGTGTAAGCCCGGCTGTTCTCGTGGTCACATTTGGATCCCCTGGAACCAGAGACAGTGACGCCAAGAAGGGGCCAGGTGGAAGCATGCAAGAGACTCAAGTTCAAATGCATATCCATCTTCCTGAGTCTCTGCTACTCAAGCCCTGGGGATGCAAACTGAGGGGCCCCTTCCCCAGGAGCATTTCTCAGACCCAAGAAAAAGCTGCTCAGGCCACACCCAGGTCACCTGCTTTCAAAGAAGAAAGCCTCCGGGGATGCAGGAGAAACCTAGGAACAGATTCAGTGGGTGGCTGGCCTGTGTCATCTTACTGGACGGCAGATCTCACAAGGGTCCGTCCGGGCCTGGACTGTATCTACAGAGATCTTTTGGTTGTTGTTCACCAAGGGTGTGATTGGCTGACTCTGGATGGTGTCCGGCTGGCTACTGGTGTCACTGGGCACTTCTGAGGTGGCAGTTTTCCCATGCAGATTCACAGGTTATTAACAGGTCTCCACACACACAGAGAACCTCCCAAAGCAAAGGCCTCCCCATCCCCGGGTGGATCTTGATGAATATGAGCAAACAGTCAAGACGCAAAACCTTGTTGGTCTGGGTGGTACCCTTGGATGAGTTCTTGATGTGGGCAGTGACGATCGGTGCCCCCGCTGGGCTCCACCAGCTCCTCGTGCTCTACAGCCTCAAAGACCAGTGCAGCCCCCCCATCGGTCACTACTCCTGAGAGCCCGAGTTCGACCTGGCGACACCTGTGCCGTGCGCCCCTCGGCCAACCATCTCCTGCCCCCACTCCCGGTGGCTGGACTCCTGCAGTCCGCGGCCTTTGGTCTCAATAGGCAAAAAGCAGGAGGCCAGGGCGGCCAGGAGGCAGCAGCCACTGTAAACGGCCAGCGTCAGGTACACGGATGATTCCAGCATCACCTGGGGGAGGGAGACACACGCTGGTGAGAGTGTCCCTAATGACGCACGGGCCCCACCAGTCATACAGACGATACTGAGAATGCCAGGTCCTCGTGTAAGCCCTCTTTGTCACTGGACTCCCACGGAGTCCTCATGACAGCTTTATGAGGTACATACTCCAACCCCACTTTACAGAGGGAAAAACAGGCTCAAAAAGGATTAAGTAACATACCCGAGTTCACATAAAGACCAAGGATGGGGCTGGGATTTGAACCCAGATCCCATCAGACTCGAGAGTCTGTTTTTTTTTTTTTTTTGCCACACCAGGAGGCATGTGGAATCTTAGTTCCCTGATGAGGGATCAAACCCATGCTCCTTGCATTGGAAGTGCAGAGTCTTAACCACTGGACCACCAGAGAAGTCCTTCAAGAGTCTGTTTATTTCCTCTCAAAACAGTACATCTGCTGGCTTCCTATCTTCATGACCCAGGCAAATCACGCAGCAGGTCTAAACCTCATTTCTTCAGCTGCCAAACGGGCAGAAGGGCAGAGATCACCTCCCAATGAGAAGATGCTTCACTTGGCACCATGCAGGCACTTGGCAAGTTGTCAACCAGTGCTAGTTAATAGTGATGTACAATGTTCAAACACAACGGTATCGGGACAGAACAACTTGGCCAAAACACATATTAGGATTCTATTTACACAGAAGATTCAGAAGAGAAAAAATTCACAGAGACAGAATGCATACCAGTGGTTGCCAGGGCCTGGGGGCCGGCCGGAGCTGGGAAGTACTTGTTTAATGGATACAGAGGTTTATTTGGGGGCAAGGAAAATGCTTTGGAACTAGATCAACGTAGTGGTTCCTGACATCATGAAAGTGCTACAGGCCAGTGAATCATTCACTTTCTTTTTAAAATTTTATTTATTTGGCTGCACCATGTGGCTTGTGGTATCTTAGTTCTCCAACCAGAGATCGAACCCGGGCCCTGGCATTAGAAATGCAGAGTCCTCACCACAGGATTGACAAGGAAGTCCTTGAATTAAAACGGTTAATTTTATGTTACATGACTTTTACCTCAATTTTTAAAAATAGTATTAAAAACTGGAAAAAGAATGAATTGGATATTAAAAAAGCAAAAAGACTCCAATAAAATAAGGTTCCCCCCAAATAGACAGAAATGCTTCAACATACAAAGACCTGAAAAACTCTACAAGGACATTGAATCATCCAAATCAGAAACTGGGGACTGGGACATTAGGTTCCCTCTAAGGCGTGGTGGCCTGTTTATTCTAATCCAAACTGTCCTTGGCCAAATCATCAGAAAGAGCAGAGTTTGACTCCCAGCTCGTCTACCTCCCAGCTGTGTGACCTTGGACAAGTCCCATGACTCTTCTGAGCCTCCCCTTTCTCACTTGCATACAATATGGCTGCTTTCGTAGAGCGGATTGCTAACGTGAGATCAGGTCATGCACACACACCAAGGGCCATGCAGAGGCGCAGAGGCTCAGCGTCTGGTAACGGCTTGCCACCATTGGCTTTGGTCACGCCCACCCCCTCTATATTTGGGGTGACACCTACCTGAGCAATGAACGGGGTGATGAGGGCGCCCACCCTCGCCATGCCGCTGCAGGTACCCAGGCCCAGCGCTCGGGTCGCCGTGGGGTAGACCTGAAACACAGCCGCCCAAGTGGCTGCCATGAGAAAATGCAGGCCCTCCCTCCTCTCTGGCTCAGGAATGATGGAATTCACCCCGTGGGCGGGCCGACTTAGGGTCAGTCCTGTGAGGGCGGGGTGGGGAGTCTCACCCCAAAGGGGCCAGGAAACTCAACTAAGAAGGCAGGAGGGAAGCTGGCAGTGGGAACCTAGGAACGGGGGTCCTCTCTGTCCTGCGAGCTGTGCATGCTCACTCACTCAGTCATGTCTGACTCTCTGCGACCCCATGGACTGCAGCCTGCCAGGCTCCTCTGTCCATGGGATTTTCCGGGCAAGAATGCTGGAGTGGGTTGCCATTTCCTCCTCCAGGGGATTTTCCCGACCCAGGGATTGAACCAGGGTCTCCTGCATTGGCAGGCAGATTCTTTACTGCTGAACCATCTGAGAAGCCTCTGCCCTGGGGGGTTGTATCTAAATAAATAAATGAGTAAGTATGAAATTCCTATTTTTTTTTTCTATCATAGAGAATTCCAAGCACAGACTAAAGTAGAATGATGGAATCAGTCATCTAGGACCAAGTACAGTAGTTTGTGTTGGGTTTTTTGTTTTTGCTTTTTTAAAAATTTTTTGGCCACGCCTCACGGCATGTGGGCTCTTAGTTCCCAGACCAGGGATCAAACCTGTGCCCCTGCACTTGAAGCACAGAGTCTTAACCCCTGGACTGCCAGGAAAGTCCTGCCTGTGTTAGTTTCAATCACGTTCATTTTCTTTCCCTCCTAAATTATGAAACGGCAAATCCTAGAGGGGATATAGTTTTATCCACTCGCTACTTCTGTATATGCTACTTTGAAGATTTTTCTTTTTCCCCATAGAAAAAGGCTGCGGACATCTCCGATGTCCATATTTGGTCTTCTCCAGTGTGTGATTTTTAATGGCTACATAGATTTCTATCATTTGGATCAATCATCATTCATTTAACCAATTCTTCCTTGGGCCTAGCCAGCTGGAATAGCTTAAGCCAGGAGTCAGCAAACTTTTTTTTAAAGGGCCAGAGAGTAAATAATCTGAGCTCTGGGGGCCAGCTGGTCTCCAGCAACTATTCAGCTCTGCCCCTGTAACACAAAAGCAGTTGTGGACAACAGTACAGGAAGGGCTGTGGCTTGCTCTGACAAAGCTTTATTAATGAACACTGACACATGAATTCCATATAATTTTCACATGTCACAAAATATCGTTTTGATCTGGCATTCAACTGTTTAAAAACATAAAAACCATTCTTAATTCTTGGACTAGACAAGAACAGGCAGCAGGTTGAATATGGCCCGTAGTTTGCTGGTCCCTGGTATTTGCCATTGTAGACGCCGGGCCTCCCAGTCTCTGCAGGGCCAGCAGCCTTCTCCTGATTCCCTTCTGTGAGGCTCCAGCAATCAATCCACAAGCCTCTGTTGAGGGGACACTAGGCCAGACAAGAGTCAAAGCGAAGGAGACCCAGGCCCTGTCCACAGGGAGCCTTAGTAGGAATCTCCTTGGGGGACAGGCCACTTGGCAGGACTAAAAATACCAAAGAGGGGCACAGACAGTGAGGGTAAAATGAAGTCAGGGGAGGGGGGATATACTGGAGGGCTTCCTGGAGGAGGCAGGGTTGGAGCTGGGCCTGGAAAGTTGGGTGGAGGTGTCAGGACTTAGGATGATGACTCAGAGTGAGGGCTCTGGAGAGCTGTGCAGACCTGAGCGGGGCGAGGGGGGTCCTTCTCAGTACAGCATCTGATACATACTATTCTTTCCCTCTCTTTGCCCCTATCTAAAATAAGGTGAGATAAAATAAAATAAATATAAAACAAGTAACCCATCATCCCTGAGTGTGGGAAAACAGACACGCTGTCACGTGGAGTGTAACTTCAGGCAATATTTTAGAGATTGGTGTGCTTTTTCAGTCTTTCTCAAGGACACATTTCAGTCAGAGGAGCCCACGCTTCGTGTTTCTGGAAGTAGAGCTCCTCCCTCCATCTGCCCCCTCCCCACCACTGCTCCCAGGCATCCCTTCCCACCCTCCTACCTCAGGTGTGTAAACGTAGGCTGCTTGGAAGCCTCCAGAAATAAATGCTCTTGCAATGAAGAGTAACAGAGTGAGCATGTTTCTAGGAAGAGGAAAAAAAAGAAGCAGATGAGCAAGTATTAACATTTTTTTTTTCTGACAGTTTCTTTCAGCAGTCTTCTCTGCCCAGGTAGAATTTACACCCTAGAAATTGGCAAAGCCCACCTTACCCAACACACATTCAGGTAGGCATGCAGACACACACACCCCAGTGGTCTCTCTGAAGGCCGGCTTTTATAAGTTTATCATTCTCCAAAGTTCCAGGCTGAGATGGAAACATCGGTGGTGCCCAGGGTGGGGGTGAGGTTGGGGAGAAGTGATATAGAGCATCCAAAGTCCAGGTAGGACCTAGTGGGGACAGGAATTGAGCTAGGAACCAGCTGAACCAGAGAAAGTAAACTTCTCTTCAGTATTTTGAGGACAATCCTGATCCCCACCCCGCTGTTCCATTGTTCCCACAATGTCTTTCAATATCAGCATTCCCAGATCTAAGCTACATCTCCAGACTGTTCACAGATCTCTCATCTGCAGGTTGGTCTGGGGTCTCTCCAAGGTCAGCACAGGCCAGTTCTACCTTTGGAGGCTCTTGATAGATGGAAAAAATGGAGCAATACCGAAAGCAGATTATAAAACAGGACCTTGACATAGTGCCATGGAACAAATGAACACTTATAACCCATATATGAATTAAACAGCTAAATGCATGCGCTCACTGGGAGATGATGTCAAACATCTAAATGTGATGGTGACGGAGCAAACTTTGGACCAAAGTGCCCTCCTACCCTCACCCCCATCAGAGGCCCCAACTTTAAGCATGGGGCAGTTATGAGGCAGCCAACAGACTCAGTCCTAGTGAGGGGTTGGAGGGATCTTTCAGATGACCCCCAGAGGGTGTAATCCACAGCTTGGAGGTCCAAGGAGCCACTGACCACCAGCTGAGAAATAAGCCAGCTGGCCACAGAAAGCTGGTGTCATGACCCACCTTCCGACACAGATAAACAGTAGGAGGCTGCAAAAGGAGAAGACGACGAAGCACAGGGCCATGGTCTTCTTGCGGCCCAGGCGGTCAATAATCCAGAGAGTCACAAGGACACCTGCAAGGGAGCAGGGGTGCCATGGGAGGTGGCATCCAACACGGCCCCCATGACCCCCACCTCCCGGTCTTCAATGCTATGTACTCCCCTCCCCTTGAGAGTGGGCTAGGTCTCATGACCCACTTCTAACGACTAGAATATGGCTGAAGTGACGCAATGTCACTTCATTTTTTTGAGCCAAAAAATTTTATATGGGGAATTCACTGGAGGCCTAGTGGTTAGGACTCTTGTGCTTTTGCTGTGGAGGGTGTGGGTTCAAAGCCTGGTTGGGGAACTAAGATCCCATAAACCACATGGAACAGGCAAAAATTATTTTATATCAATATTTGATTATGATCACAAAACTTACAAAAGTGTAAAAACAATCACTTAAAACTGTACTTTCCGTAAATGTCATTAATGTTACTAGACGTCGACAGTCTGCTTTAAAACGCATTGAGTTACTTAGAAACAAAAGTGATTCCTCCTGGGAAATCGAATGAGGGGTGGGAGGCACTAGGGTAGTAGACTATGGTTTCATTATAATCCCAGTACAATTGTTTTTTCCATGTGTGTGATTACTGTGATGAAGTGCTTTAAAATAATGATATTTTAATAAAGTGAGAATGGCCTACAATTCAGAGTGCTTGTACAGGTACAATAAAAACCTGGTGCTTAATTTTTTTAAAAATGCATTGCATTATATGTCTCCAGTTCAGTTCAGTTCAGTTGCTCAGTTATGTCCAACTCTTTGCGACCCCATGGATGGCAGCACGCCAGGTTTTCCTGTCCATCATCAACTCCCGGAGCCTACTCAAATTCATCACGTCGGTTATATGTCTACTACAAAGTATATCTGTGAATCTTGGGCAGGGATTAAGATTATAGCTTTTTAAAATTAAGTTTATGCCAGAAGTGACCTCCCTAGTGACAAATGGACATATGTCTATAAGACTGGCTTAAGACTGACAATCCCTGGTCGTTCAGTGGTTAGGATTTAGCACTGTTACTGCCGGGGCTCATGTTCAACCCCTGGTTGGGGAACTAAGATCCCACATCCCGTGGGGTGCAGCCAAAAAAAAAAAAGGATGACAGAAAAAGACAGATCACCTTTGCTTTCTGTGAAGCATACAGTAAAATGTCAGCCCCTTCACAGTTCTTGACTTGTAGCTAAGGTTTGAAAACAAATCCCCGGCTTTTTTTAGAAATGGGATTTGCTTCCAGCTGGCATGAGGTTACAGCCACGTTCCCAGGCTGCACTGTCCCAGCCCCACCGGGCGCAGGCCCCTCACCTGGGAACTCAGACAGGGTGGTCCACAGCAGGTCCATGTAGTCCTCCTCACTCAGGTACTCGCAGGCCAGGCTGCACTTGGCCTCTACTGCCTTCTTCCGGCTGGAGACTGGGGGGTGGAGAGAGAGAGGAAGAGGAAGAGGCACCTGCAGTGTTGAATCACGTCCTCCCATTCCCCAAGTCTCCTTCCCCGGGTTATGATTCAGCCGGGATGCTGGGGAAGGTGCACAGGCTCAGGACTCTGACCAACTCAGGGTGCCTCCCCGCCACCAGCAGTGTCAGAGCTCCGTCTCTTTAAGCCCCAGCTTCCTGACAATCCAGGGGCTAATAAACCCTCGGGGGTAAAATGGTTGAGAGGCTGGAAGCAGGCTGTGTACGTGAATGTGCTTAGACCAGAACTGGCGCTTCCCAGGTGGCACAGTCGTAAAGAATCCACCTGCCAGTGCAAGAGATGTAGGAGATGTGGGTTCAATCCCTGGGTCGGGAAGATCCCCTGGAGGAGGAAATGGCAACCCCCTCCAGTATTCTTGCCTGAGAAATCCCATGGACAGGGGAGCCTGGAGGGCTGCAGTCCATAAGTTAGCACAGTGGGACACAACTGAAGTGACTTAGCGCACACCGTGACTATTTACTCACCGCTTTCAAGTCTTTCTTTAAATCTCACCTGCTCACTGAGGCCATCTTGACCACCCTGTTTAAAACTCTGACTTACCCATGGCCCCTTACTCTGCCCCACACTCCTGACCTCCCTTACCTTGTGTGATCTTTCTGCCCTCATGTCATCTGTTAGGAAATAGAGTGAAAGACTTTGAAATGGCATAGCATCCTGTCCTGTGAATCCTTACAGTTTATCTCACCTTTCATATCCTTAAGCTCTTTCACAACTTCCCATGATAGAATACTAACACTAACGCCAATGATTCTTGTCCACAAAAATGCAAGCTGCGTCTGGCAGTGATGCATTCGATTATCGGCCCTCCACACACTGCCAATTTTTGGCATGTTGCTAACCTGGGAAGGGAGGGGCTGCAGAAACAAGGGAGGAGTCGTCAAGACATACTTGTGCAGGCTGGTTTCTCCTCAAGGAATACACATCAGAATATCTTTGAGTTCTGTAGGCACTAAGGTCCCCACCCAGAAGGAGGGTGGCAACTCCAGACTGAGCACAAGATTCCTGGGACATCACCCAGTTACCTCACCACCAACCAATCAGAAGAAAGCCACAGCTGCAGCTTTCCTCCTCTACCACCAAAATCTGCCTATAAAAATCTCTCCCCCAAACCACCGGGGAGTTCAGGGTTTTTGAGCAAGAGTCAACTCATTCTCCTTGCCTGGCCTTGCAACACACCTTTCTCTGCTCCAAACTCCAGCGATTTGGTTTGTCTGGCCTCACTGTGAGTTAGGCACATGAACTCGTATTCCGTCACGGGAGCAAAGGATTTAGGCTTAAATCAATACCAAACCCCAAATTTATAACTGAACTGCTTCCTCAGGGCAGTTCCTTTAAGACTCTCTCACACCCCCCAGGGAGATGGGACTCTGCTATCTCATTAATAATACCAATCCTCATACCAATAAACAAAACAATTAACTCAGATTAAGAACGCTTCATATGAAAAAGATAATTGGAGAAATCCTGCAAACAGACAAGAGCTCCATCCCTTTATCTCTCATCCTGAGTTCAATGCTAGGAATCTAATATTCTCTTAAAGATAGATCAGTGTGAAAGCCCAGACATCTATATATAGATTTTGCTTGTTATTCATTCCTCTCGTCCAACGGGTCCCATCTCCAGCTCCACAACAGAATCACCTGGGGAGCTTTAAAAACCCACTCACGCCTGGGCCACACCCCTAAAGATGCTGATTAAATTGCCAGGTGATTCTGTTGTGCGGCCAGGATTGAGCTCCAACCTGGTTCTCAGACTTAACACACACACAGGATGGCTCCACAGGGTCACAACCGTAAAACTCAGGGATGGACTTCACGGACCTCTTCAGGGGACGTAAGATATGATTCTGCTCTAAGGTCATGTCTATGATGATAAGATTGTCCAGGTTTCTACAGGACCTCTCAGAAACCACAACCCAGCTCTTTCATATTCAGATTTTGCAGTAACTTGCTCCTGGGAGTCTGTGCAAGGCCAGGCCCTGTGAGGGCAGGACCAGGGCTGGGAGTGTGTATATGAACTTGTGTGTTGGGTGGAGGGTGTTAACTGCTAGAGGGCTGTCATACTCACTGCTGCAGACATCTCCTGCTTGGAAGAGCTCGGTGGTGAGCAGGACTAATCCGTAGTAAGAAAACGCATTGGAAAACCTGCCAGGAAGCAAGCAAGAAGCGTAAGGAAATGATGGGAGAGATGCAAGCCCCCATTCCCATTCCATTGCAAAGGACTTCCACTCATAGCAGCAGAGACTAGGCTTTGGGCTCAGGCCACACTGGGCCTTTGGGGGTTTTCCTGGACTGCTTGAGCAAGAAGATAGCGGGTACAAAACATACTGATGGACTAAAAGGAAGTGATCCTGTGTCCTTGAAAGATCAAGAAAACTGAATTATAGGGACTTCCCTGGCAGTCTCGTGGTTAAGATAAATGCAGGGGGCATGGGTTTGCTCCCTGATCAGGGGACTAAGATTCCACATGCTGCACAGCGCAGCCAAAAAAAAATACAAACATCAAAGAACTGAATTATATCACAAACAAGCCACCCCCAAGCTGTTCACTCAACTGGCAAAAGGAGGGGAAAAAAATGGGGGAACCAAAATTTGGTAGAAAACGGTCATTTTGACAGATGTCAACAGATGTTAGAGCTTTTGGGTTGAGCTGAATAGGGAAGAGAAGGGAGATACACTTAATAATATAGGTATTCCCCACTTTCTGAAAGCTTGCTTCGCTATACTTCACTTTTACGAAATCTATATTAGTACTCGTTTTTGCTCACTGGAAGAAATCTGAAGAGGATTTTCAATTTTACAAAAAAAGGGGGGAAAGCAAAAATAGCATCCAGTGTTTATTTTATAGAGGCAATTCTTGCCCCAAGCAGCAACAGTGGCGTCACCAAGCTCCTTCCCCAAGAACTACGCTCAGCATCAGCATCAAGCTGCCATTACCTTTTTAAAAAAAATTATTTTACTGAAGTACAGTTGATTTACAATGTTGTATTAATTTCTGCTGTGCAGCGAAGTGATTCAGTTATACATAGAAATATACTCCTTTTCAAGCTGCCATTCCCTTTGAACTGTTGTCTGTGAGCATCTGTACTTTATTTCCATTTATTATTTCTTTGATTAGCAAGATGCTCTTCATTCTTTAGTCACTAAGTTGTGTCCGACTTTTTTTGTGACCCAATGGACTGTGACCCATCAGGCCCCCTGACCGTGGCATTTCTCAGGCAAGAATACTGGGGTGGGTTGCCATTTCCTTCTCCAGGAGATCTTCCCCACCCAGGGACTGAAACTGTGTCTCCTGCTTGGCAGGCAGATTCTCTACCCCTGAGCCACCTGGGAAGCCGCAAGCAAGATATATCCTCAGGTAATTATTTCTTCGCTTTATGCCACTTCAGCTTGAGAAAGCTTTCATTGGAACACTCTACTTTTGTAACATTTTAATTTACTTATTTTTAATTGAAGGATAATCGCTTCACAATATTGTGTTGGTTTCTGCCATATATCAACATGAATCAGCCATAGGTATATACAAGCTCCCTCCCTCTTAAACCTCCCTCCACCTCCCACCCGATCCCACCCCTCTAGGTTGTCATAGAGCCCCAGTTTGAGCTCCCTGGGTCATATAGCAAACTGCCGCTGGCCACCTATCTTACATACGGTAGTGTATATGTTTCCACGTACTCTCTCCATTCATTCCACCCTCTCTTTCCCCGGTATGTGTCCGCAAGCCTATTCACTATGTCTGCATCTCCCCTACGGCCCTACAAATAGGTTCATCAATGCCATCTTTCTAGATTCCATATATATGCGTTAGTATGTGATATTTGGTTTTCTTTTTCTGATTTACTTCACTCTGTATAATAGGCTCTAGGTTCATCCACCTCATTAAGTGAAAATGAAAGTCACTCAGTCATCTCCAACTCTTTGCGACCCCACGGACTTTAGTCCATGGAATTCTCCAGGCCAGAATACTGGAGTGGGTAGCCATTCCCTTCTCCAGGGGATCGTCCCAACCCAGGGATCGAACCCAGGTGTCCTGCATTATAGTCATTAGAACTGACTCAAATGTGGAATACGCTACTTTTGGAAAGCAGGGACGAGGAAACTGCAGAGCTCTGTCTCCGTGTTCAACTGAATCACTTCACCGAGCGTTAGTTAAACACCTGCGCTATGCCCAGTCAAGTGTGGAGTCTGCAGACTTCATGGGCATTTCAGATCAGAATGACACAGTTAACTAAATTCCAGCTGTCCCAGGACCCAGAATACTCGTCTGTACGGTCAGAATATTGCGTCCTATAGTACAGCTACGTGGGAGCTCAGTCATTATCAGAAGCCGATGATTAATTTCCTTGCCTTACAATATGGGCTCCCAAATGTGATTTCTATAGTATTCTAAAATTAGGCTGTAATCAATTGCTTAGGATTTAAGTAGTGTCCGTCCAACAGAATCACATGCACTCAAAGATAGATACTCTCACTTCTGTTTCCCCACCTTTTAAAATATCCTGCCAGCTCCATACGTGGACTGGGCACACAGCAGGTGTTAAAGCCTTGGTGAGCTGATTCAGTTCTTGGGGGACATTAGGGCAGAGCTGGAACCTGGTGCTGTATATCATCAAAGCTTTCCCCCACCCACTGCTACACTCCAGGCCCCTATTCCGCTGCAACTGCCCTTTTTGAGGACACTCCCCTGCTCATTAGCACCTCTGCTCAAAGGTGAATAGGAAAAGTGAGAACTGGTGAAAACATGTCACAAAGCCTCAACCGGGCTAATTTTCCGCACTGTTAATGCCGTAGAAATTACACAGTTGAAAGAGTTGAGAAAATGGCTGAAATTTGACTAGCTGTGGGGTGTAAGGTGAGTACTCACTACAAATGCCCTCCAGTCAATGCCATGGTTGTTATTTAAGAAAAACTGGAACTAGATAAAAACTGAAAATTCTGAGAATGCCCATGTTGATCAAATCAGGGGTTCCCAAAATATGGGCCCTGTGCTGGGTGATACCCAAGGTAATATAAATGGAGAGTGGGGTGGATACAGCAAGAGTAATATAAATGGAGAGTGGGGTGGATACAGCAAAAGAATCTCTTTGTGAAAAAAAGATTCCCCTAAGTTTCCTTTTGATTCTTTAATCATATCTCAGTCTTACTTATGTGCTAACAAGTCCCTAACACCTCTCCTCTCTGTCTGTCTCTTAAGCACAGAGGCTTCGTGCCTCCCGCCTTGGTAAACCATCAATTTAGCTACTTTTTACTGTATAGTCGTCCCTCAGGATCTGTGGGGGATGGGTTTTAGGAGCCCCTGCAGACACCACAATCCTTGGATGCTCAAGTCCATTATATAAATGGTGCTGTGTTTGCACATAACCTACACATGTGTGTACGTACATGCTCAGTGCTGTCTGACTCTTTGCAGGCCCATGGACTATAGCTCACCAGGCTCCTCTGTCCACGGTATTTTTCAGGCAAGAATACTGGAGTGGGTTGCCATTTCCTCCTCCAGGGGATCTTCCTGACCCAGGGATTGAATCCTGGACTCCTGAATTGCCTCTTTACCCCTGAGCCACCTGGAAATCCCACATATCCTCGTGTATACTTCAAATCATCTCTGGATTACTTATAATACCAAATACAATGTAAGTGCTGTGTAAAGAATTGTAACTACCATGTAAATGCTATGTAAATAGTTGCCAAAGCAATTTCAAGTTTTCTTTTTAGAACTTCCTGGAATTTTTTTTTTTCTATTATCTTCCGTCTATAGTTGGCTGAATCCTTGAGTGAAGCCTGCGGCTAGGGAGGGCTGACCATATTTATCTTTAAAAGCGACTTCTGTCTATGGTCTGCAATTACAGTTCTTCCTTAAAGCAGTTATACAAAGTTTCCTTTTAAAAGACATTTATCTGTCCTACTGTATGGCACAGGCAATTACATTCAGTGTCCTGGGATAAACCATAACAAAAAGAAGATAAAAAGAATGTATACATATATACATATGTGTATAAATATATCAAAAGAATATAAGAAAAGAATATAAAAAGAATGTATACATATATATGTATAATTGAGTCACTTTGCTATACAGCAGAAATTAACACAGCATTGTAAATCAACTATACTTCAATTTTTAAGAAATTATCAGAGTAAAAAGTGAGTCAAATAAAAGAACACTAAGCAAACAATAGTACAGGGGATACTTGAATAACACAGAGGCCAGGAAAATGATGCTCAGTTTTGCAAATGTTGCCCAAGACGGAAGAGTTGTCATTGCATCGAGTTCAAACAAAACCCCAAACAGGGTGCAGATGAGGGGGACCCAAGCATGAACAAATAGCTCTTACCATATAAACCACAGCAACAAGGTTGTCCATCTAAAATGGGGTGTGAAAAGGTCCCTCATTTTGCCTCGGTCTTCCTGTTTCAAGACAAAGAATGCCCTTTACTCTCCGCCCCTGCAGATGTGTGGGCCGTGGCCATGCGCCTACCCCAGAAGGACATATCCACCCCCCCAAAAAAAATAATACTTGCTGCCAGGTGCCCTGGAACACAGGGAGACCCCTGCGGCAGCCGCTCCTTTCCAAAGAGAAGCCCCCCACTGGAGCGTCCAGTCTTGTCACTTTCGCTTTGCAACACACATTGGAAATCACTGTATACTTTCTCCATCCAGAGCATCTTCACACAGAAGGGAGCGGGGAGAACGCAGTCTCTCCCCAAAGGCAACTAAGCGAGCCTCCTGCCCCCCAGGCTCTTTGGGAGGCCCCCTGCCCCACCCCTGTGCTTCCCAAAGCAAGTCTGGGGTATGTCCTTGGCTTCCACGCTGTCAGACCCTGCCTAATACTTCCTCTTGAGCTGGTGAAATCCTATTCAGTTCTTTTCACCCAATATAGAAACAATCAGAAATATAATTTTATTTTTAAAAATAATTTCCTCGTAAGCTCTGTTGTTTGCTTAACGGTATTTGTGATGTTTCTATAAGCTACAGGGTTGATTCTTAAGGGCAGGGACTACAGCCTTCAAATCTGGCTCCTTTTTCCCCCCTTGCACCTGGAGTAGGTGCTCAGCTGTTTGTACTGCAGTGGAGACCCTGATGGTGTTGCCATGGGGAGCGATGCACCATCCATTAAGGATGTCTACACGAGCACGGTGTAGTGCCCCAGATATAAGTCTATCACGGCACTTCCTAATGTGGTTTTATTGTTGAGCAACCACACCTGCTAATCAGACTTCCTGAGTGCTCAAAGATAAAATCGAAGCAGGAGTAGTTACATGACCCACGAGGGGACATTATATGACATTTCTCTGCTGCTGCTGCTGCTGCTGCTAAGTCACTTCAGTCGTGTCCGACTCTGTGCGACCCCATAGACGGCAGCCCACCAGGCTCCCCTATCCCTGGGATTCTCCAGGCAAGAATACTGGAGTGGGTTGCCATTGCCTTCTCCAATGCATGAAAGTGAAAAGTGAAAGTGAAGTCACTCAGTCGTGTCTGACTCCTAGTGACCCCACGGACTGCAGCCTACCACACTCCTCCGTCCATGGGATTTTCCAGGCAAGAGTACTGGAGTGGGGTGCCATTGCCTTCTCCGATAATATTTCGCTAGTCACTGGCTAAATGCTCCAGGTGGCACTTTTAAGACTTGGCAATGAAAATACACAGATTGAAGTTGCCAAGTTCCCCTTGTGGGTCCTGTCCACTGCACCCCCACCCTCTCAAGTACACAAGCTCCCCAGCTCGCGTGGCAACACGTGCGGTCTGTCCGCCTGGCACTGACCTGTCTGGAAATGATGAGTTTCCCCAGAGGCATAGGAGCTCCGTTTTCCGTGGCTATTCTCTTTAAGGTGGCGATGGCCTTCTCCTGGTTCCCGGACAGCACATCATACCTCGCACTCTCTGGCAGCCACTATGGGGACAGGAGACCGAGATGTGGCCGGTGGGGGTGGAACAGAACCCTTGGTCCCAACCATACGCTCTCACCTGTGTGTGAAGTCCTTAAGGCCAGAGGCTCTGGGGCCAGAAGCCTGGCTTCAAGTCCTGGTGCTGCCATTGATTATAATGGTTTTGTGACCTTAAACAATAATTTGACCTCTCTGTGCCTCCATTTCCTCATCCATCAAATGGGGATAATAATAGATCCCCCCCTCTTAGGATTGTTAACAGGATTAGATGGGATTATCCTAAGTGCTCAGCACAGTGCTAGGAATGGTTGATATAGCTGCCATTGTGGTTGTTGCTATGACTATAATTTGGTGCTTCTGAGTTCCAGGTGACAGCTGAATTAAGACTGCTGTGAAAATATAAAAAGTTTCACCTCTCAACACCATCATCATCATCACCTCTACCTCTCAGGAAACTACACCTTACCTGTGTTTAGCATCATCTTGCAAACTCAATCTAAGAGATAGAAAGAAACCAGAAATACCTTTAGGCCTAATAGAGTCCCAACCTCATGTGACTAGATAAAGGTATCTCCATAAAACAAAGAAACAGTCATCTGTGAAATAAGAGCGTATGAGACTTGGAGTTGGAAGATCTGGTTCAAGTGATTTCTGTTGCTTATTAGTTGTGTGCCTTTTGACAAGTCAGTCAACCTCTCTTGGCCTCAGTTTCCTCATCAGTAAAATGAGAATGTAGCAGAGATTAAAATTCATGCTTCCCTTTCCATAATATAGAGTTGTCTTCAGATATGGCTACCCAGCCAGAAACTACATTTCCCAGCACCTCTTGCACCTAGGCAAGGCCACGTGACATGGTTTCACCAATGGCATATAAGCAGAATATTCCTGGCCAAGTTAGGCCCTCATCAGCAAAGAATCCACCTGCTGTTGCAGGAGACATGGGTTTCGCCTCTGGGTCAGGAAGAGCCCTTGGAGAAGGAAATGGCAACCCTCCAGTATTTTTGCCCAGAAAATCCCATGGATGGAGGAGCCTGGCAGGCTACAGTCCATGGGGTTGCAAAGAGCTGGACATGACTTGGTGACGAAACGACAATAGAAGATTACAAAGCCCTACACAATAGCAGAGCTACAAGCTGAAAGGAAGCTGGGCCCAGGATCACACTTGTCAAACAGAAGCAGCCATTCTGGACTGTTCTGTGAATGAGAAATAAACTCCTAGTGTGTTAAGTTACTGAATTTGTAGGCTTTTCTTGTTACAAAAGCATCCAGCCATGCTTGAAGCCAGATATTTAAAATTCTATCATATGGGTTGAATTGGGTTTTTGTCACTTGCAACTGAAGAATGCCAGCTATTCTGAACACACTCCCCTTAAGGGTAGATCCTGCATGGGGGGATGGGGCAAGAGATCTCCCAGCCCCTTGATACCTCCCTCAAGGACATCCCAGCAGAGTCTGTCTGGAGGAAACCTGACGCCCTATATCGGGCCTACCCCTGGCCCTGTTCCTTTGTCTTGTTTCCTGATCAAAAGAAATAATCTTAAACGTGGCTTTGGTGCCCTCCTCCACACCCTCCCCACCAAAATACAGTGAATGGCAAGAGACCAAAAGCAAAGGCTGAGGTCCCTTAAAGGATACCTACAAAACACAAGACCCCAAAGAGGAGGAGCGGGACAGCTGAGAGGATGAGCAGCCAGCGCCAGCCCAGGCTGGGCATCACAAACACAGCCAGGACGACCTCGAACACTGTCCCGATGGCCCAGAATACCTGGCAGAGGAGAATGGGGGTCAGTCACGGTGCAGCTTTGGTTAACACAGCGTGCAATTCCAGGGCCACTGTAGACAAGGTTATCCATGTGGGTGAGAGGATCCTTGAGGTCAGGAAAGTAAGAATGGCCGTCCCTTTTCCTGTGGTCCATATGGGTGGGCCAGGGCCTCCACGTTTTCCAACTCCTGAGGGTGCCACCCACACTGTAGAATATTTGCATGGCACCCACTGGAGTGTGCACCGTGGCAGCTCTGGTTATGGAGATCAAAACAATCAATGCTGTGTGAGGTCAACAGAGAAGTGGACACATTGGTTTTTGTCTACTGTAATTCACCTCCCTTGTCCAAGAGTGTGCCGGTCTCCTTCATCAGAACTGCCACTCCCCTGTGGAGCTGAACATCTGTCTGCTTCTCTGAGTCACTCCATGCTTTCCCACCTTGCTCTTTGTATGGACCTCATCCACAGACTCCTCGTCCTCTGGCTTTCCATTGGGTGCAGCCAATGGGGGAACCCCATAGGAGATGACAGGAAAGACAGACCAGGGTGTTTATTCCACCAGGATGGGCATGGGCTGGCTGCACCCTTCAACTGAAGGTCCTCAGAAAGGACAGGGAGCAGGCAATGAGGGCCACTCAGAGTTCAGAATCATCAGCAGATGCATTTCAGTATTTGAACTGGTTCATCCATACCAGCGCCAGCTGACCACCACCCCTGATTGGTCAGGGGTAGACACAGTCAGGACGGTTGGGCAGTGGCATCAATGTGATCAATACTATCATGTGAAAAAAAAATACCGTCATGTGGTCATGGTGATTAGGGAGGATTCTGACTCGGTGTCCAGCAGGGACAAATAAATAATATTTCCACTGCACGGAGGAGGGCCATTAAGCAGTTGCAAATTTGTCCTGAGGGCTTCCAGGTCGTAGTTGGAAAATGGGTCATAGGACCCTGGCAGAGGGAGGGCTTGAGAGGGACTGACTGGTCCAGGAGAGTTTTAAGGCAGTCTGCTGGCCACAGAGGTGGCCGTGAATGGGGATCTCACATACGACACGAGTGAGTCTGGATACAAACAGAGGTAATGAATGGTGACGGGTGAAGGGCAGGAGTTTGGTCCACTCAAGCTACACTATTCAAAACCTACTCTCGGATAAAAGTCATTTCTAGTTCAAGAAGGACATTCTACCTGCCTGCCACCAGGTTTTTTTTTTTTTCAGGGATGGTAGACTGATTTTGCTTGTTGTTGGAGGAATTTATCCATATTGCAAAACCACCATGCTGAAATCAACATAACTGATTCATTTTAATTCTTGCATATTGTATTTTTCTTAAACTCCACTTTCTTCATCCTGTGGCTCAAGACACAGGAAATCTGCCCAGAGACTGAATATTCTTCAGACTCCCAGACCATCCTCCTTACCTCAATCAGCAAAATACACTTAGCTCTGGCTTTCATGGGAAGGAACTCAGCATACAGTGTAACCCTGGGAAAGCAAAAGAGAGAAAGGGAATTAATGTCAGGGCTGAGTGGGAAGATTGCCCTGGTTTTCTGGATTTTCTTCAGCCAAAGAAAAAAGTCAATGTCATTTAGTCTTACTTCTCAGTGTATTTCAGTAAGTCTCTCCCTGTTTGGGTGTCTCTCTCTCTTTGATCTCTCCGTCTCTCTGCTTGGAACCCTAGCTGAGACCATATTCAAGAATATTGAACCCAGCACTTCTTTGGCGGTCCAGTAGGTTAGACTCCATGCTTCCACTGCTGGGGGCATGGGTTCAGTCCCTGGTGAGGGGACTAAGATCCTGCATGCCACATGACCAAAAAAAAAAATCTCTGTGTCCTGTTTTTATCGAATATATAAATAGTATTTCTGTGCTATTTTAATAGTGTTTCCATGCTATTTATCCTCTTACACACATATATTCCACCATATTCATGGGCCATATTTTCCTTAACAATAGCTACCTTTTACTGAGGACCTACTATATGCCAAATGTTTTCCTAGATGATCTACATGAATTATCTCCCTCAATAAACGACAAACATGGAGAACCAACAGGGTAGGTAATTATAATTCCCAGTGCGTGTGTGTGTGTGTGTGTGTGTGTGTGTGTATCTTTAGCTCCTATTTTCATCTCTGTATCTGCGTCGAGTGAGTGAAGACTCTTTGAGACTGTATAGTCCATGGAATTCTCCAGGCCAGAATACTGGAGTGGGTAGCTGTTGCATCCTCCAGGGGATCTTCCCAATCCAGCGATCAAACCCAGGTCTCCTGCACTGTGGGCAGATTCTTTACCAGCTGAGCTACCAGGGAAGCCCAAGAATACTGAAGTGGGTAGTCTATCCCTTCTCCAGTGGATGTTCCTGACCCAGGAATTGAACCAGGGTCTCCTGCATTGCAGGTGGATTCTTTACCAACTGAGCTACCGGGGAAGCCGGTCAGATAAGTTGTTACTTGACTAGGATCACATAGCTAGTAAATTAGCAAGTAGAAGAGCCATACTTTTAATCCAGGTCTGTCTATATTATGCACCCCTTCATTCACTTCCCTATTTAGGTGGTTTCAGAATTATAAACAACACTTCAACAAGCATCTTTTATCTTAAATCTTTGTTCGCATGTGTTTTCCTTAGGATGGATTCTTATAGCAGAACTTGAGTCAAAGGGTATGCATATTTTAAGGCTCTTGATAAATATCACCAAAGTGGTTCCCAAAAATGTTGTTCCAATTTATATTCCTACAAGTACCTCTCTCAACACAAACCATTAGGAGTTTCATTAACTCAGCTTTGAGAATGGAGACCAATTGCCAGCATTGAAAAAGATGACAGTGATTATCCCGAATGACTTTGAAATTTTATTAATATTCTCCAAATGGTGTTCCTGTATTATTTTTAAAAATCAATAATACTGAAATAAGAAGTGTGATTGCGTTTTTCTCCACCAAATTAAAGTCAAGTTACTAACCATGAAAAAATGTGCTATAGTATATTCTGAGGACAAAGCTAATCCTTAGATGTCAAGGATTTGTTTGGACATGCTATAATGAATTTAGAGCATACAGCCTTTTTATTTTAAAGTGGTGCATGGATGCATTCTCATTGTAAATAATCTAGCAATATGCAAGAATACAAAGTATCTGAAGAATCTTCCTCTTCCTCCTTACCCCTGCTTCCATTCCCCTGCCCCAAAGCCATGACTAATAGCTGTTTGCTTTGCAAACTTCCAGCCCCTTCTCTATGTAAATGAACATATAAATTTAAAACTGAACAGACATTTTTCCAAAGAGGACATAACAGATGGTAACAGGCACATGAAAAGATATTCAACATCACAAATCATCAGGGAAATGCAAGTCGAAACCACCATGAGATATCACCCCGCACCTGTCAGAATGGTCATTATCAAAAAGGCAGCAAATAACAAGCACTGAGGAGGATGCGGAGAGAAAAGAACCCGCATTGGTGGGAATGTAAATCGGTGCAGTCACCATGGAAAACATTATGGGGCTGCCTCAAAAATTAAAAAGAGAACTATCATATGATCCAGCAATTCCACTCCTGGGTATTCATCTGAAAAAATGAAAACACTGATTCAAAAAGATACATGCACCTCCATGTCCACCACAGCACTATTTACAATAGCCAAGGTTCAGAAGCAACCTGAGTCCGACAGCAGACAAACGGATAAAGAAGATGTGGCTGCCGCTGCTGCTAGGTCGCTTCAGTCATGTCCGACCCTGTGCAACCGCACAGATGGCAGCCCACCAGGCTCCCCCGTCCCTGGGATTCTCCAGGCAAGAACACTGGAGTGGGTTGCCATTGCCTTCTCCAATGCAGGAAAGTGAAAAGGGAAAGTGAAGTCGCTCAGTCGTGTCTGACTCTTCGCGACCCCATTGACTGCAGCCTACCAGGCTCCTCCGTCCATGGGATTTTCCAGACAAGAGTACTGGAGTGGGGTGCCGTTGCCTTCTCCGAAGATGTGGCTATAAACATATATATATACACATACACACATACGTTTATATATACACAATATTAACCACTAAAAAAGAATTAAATCTTGTCATTTGCAACAACATGGATGAGCCTAGAGAGTATTGGACTAAGAGAAGTAAGTCAGAGAAAGACAAATGCTGTGTGATTTCACTTATATGTGAAATCTCAAAAACAGAACAAATAAACAAACATAGCAAGCAGAAACAGAGTCGCAGATACAGAGAACAGACAGGTGGTTGCGGGGGGCCAGGGCGAAAGCGACAACCAGGTGACAGACATGAAGAGGTAAAAACTTCCAGCTGCAAGTAAATGAGTCATGGGTGTGAAATGCACGCTGTGGGATCTACACGCTGGAATTAATTACATAATAATAGTAGTAATTGGGCTTTCCATGGGGGCACTAGTGGCAAAGAATCCGCCTGCCAATGCAGGAGATGGCAGAGATGTGGGTTTGATCCCTGGGTTAGGAAGACCTCCTGGAAGAGGAAATGATTACCCGCTCCAGTATTCTTGCCTGGAAAATTCCATAGACAGAGGAGCCTGGTGGGCTACCGTCCATGGAGCAACAAAGTCAGACACGACTAAGCACAATAGTAATAATAAATTTATCCATGACACCTTTTTTCTTCCCTTCCCTTCTCCTTCCCACACATGCAGTGTATGGCCAGTGTTCCATTCATACACATGGCCCCATTCTTACCACTTCCGGCTATGCCAGTCCCACTCGCAACTGTCAGCACCTGTAAGTCTTCCCTGAGTGCTTTCCCTGGTCGTTAAAGCTTGCTTTGCCAACCCATGTGGTAGACCAGAAGTGCCAAGGAATTTGAACTTCCCAGGAGCAGCTCTCAACAAACGACAGTTCACTTGTCTCTTAAACAGGACAATCTGGAGAAAGTGTTGCAGTCTCTCAGAGGAAAGTCCTTGCTCCTGAGTGCCTATGTCAGGATCTGCTCCTGATAAGACAGTTTGGAAGTCTTTCCATAATAATCTATATCGATCTACCAGATTATTTTTTAACAGCTGCAATCCTATTGATGAACTTAGATTGTTTTCAATTTCTTGTTTTTGTAGCCTATGCCACAAGGAGCATCTCTTCCTGTAATTGTGCCCCACATCTGGCCATTATTTACAGCAGTTCATTATGAAAAAGAGTAATTTGGGATTCATTCAAAGTAGGGGGATTATTGCAATCATGTTAAAGAGTCAAAGAACGAGCAATGAAATTAGCAACGCCAAGAAGCAAATGATACAGACCTGAGTAAATCCCCTCTGCGAGTAATTGCATTTTTGGCACTTGGCAGTTAGAAATTTGCCATTTGGATCACACGCTTGGAGAGAAATAACCTGGGATCTCCATCTGGAATTTCTGCTTGGTCTTTGGGGAAAGAGCAGTGTCAAGGTCAGATGTGTGAGCAAGCTGATTCTAGACAACAAATCTGAAGAAACTTCTGAGGCAGGGCTCAAGGTAGAACAGATGGGCAGCTACCTGGGGTATTTGTCTTTAAGAGTGGCTAAAACACTCTGTCACTCTTAAAGACAAATATAGGATGCCAGGTAAGGCAGGCTTCCAGCTCATAGGTAAGTAGTGTTTCTGCTGAGATACACGGCGCCCTCTACTGGAAATAATAAACCATCTCCCCGGGTGCTAGCCTGCGTCTTCTATATTTTTTCGTGAGGCAGGATGTGACTGGTGATGGAAGTAAACTTCGATGCTGTAAAGAACAGTATTGCATAGGAACCTGGAATGTTAGGGCCATGAATCAAGGCAAATTGGAAATGGTCAATTTACCTTGAGATGGCAAGAGGAATCAGTGATCTAAAATGGACTGGAATGGGTGAATTTAACTCAGATGACCATTATATCTACTACTGTGGGCAAGAATCCCTTAAAAGAAATGGAGTAGCCCTCATAGTCAACAAAGAGTCCAAAATGCAGTACTTGGATGCAGTCTCAGAAATGACGGAATGATCTCTGTTCGTTTCCAAGGCAAACCATTTAGTATCACAGTAATCCAAATCTATGCCCCAACAAGTAATGCTGAAGAAGCTGAAGTTGAACAGTTCTATGAAGACCTACAAGACCTTCTAGAACTAACACCCCAAAAAGATGTCCTTTTCATTATAGGGGACTGGAATGCAAAAGTAGGAAGTCAAGAGATACCTGGAGTAACAGGCAAATTCGGCCTTGGAGTACAAAATGAATCAGGGCAAAGGCTAACAGAGTTTTGCCAAGAGAACGCACTGGTCATAGCAAACACCCTCTTCCGATAACACAAGAGAAGACTCTACACATGGACATCACCAGATGGTCAACACCGAAATCAGATTGATTATCTTCTTTGCAGCCAAAGATGGAGACGCTCTTATACAGTCAGCAAAAACAAGACTGGAGCTGACTGTGGCTCAGATCATCAACTCCTTATTGCCAAATTCAGACTTAAATTGAAAAAGGAGGGAAAACCACTAGACCATTCAGGTATGACCTAAATCAAATCCCTTATGATTATACACTGGAAGTGACAAATAGATTCAAGGGATTACATCTGATAGACAGAGTGCCTGAAGAACTATGGACAGATGTTCCTGACACTGTACAAGAGGCAGGGATCAAGAACATCCCCAAGAAAAAGAAATGCAAAAAGGCAAAATGGCTGTCTGAGGAGGCCTTACAAATAGGTGAGAAAAGAAGAGAAGCAAAAAGCAAAGGAGAAAAGGAAAGATATACCCATTTGAATTCAGAGTTCCAAATATCAGGGAGAGATAAGAAAGCCTTCCTTAGTGATCAATGCAAAGAAACAGAGGAAAAGAATAGAATGGGAAAGACTAGAGATCTCTTAAAGAAAATTAGAGATACCAAGGGAACATTTCATGCAAAGATGGGCACAATAAAGGACAGAAATGGTATGGACCTAAAAGAAGCAGAAGATATTAAGAAGAGGTGGCAAAAATACATAGAACAACTATACAAAAAAGATCTTCATGACCCAGACAACCATGATGGTGTGATCACTCACCCAGAGCCAGACATCCTGGAATGCGAAGTCAAGTGGGCCTTAGAAAGCATCACTATGAACAAAGCTAGTGGAGGTGATAGAATTCCAGTTGAGCTATTTCAAATCCTGAAAGATGATGCTGTGAAAGTGCTGCACTCAATATGCCAGCAAATCTGGAAAACTCAGCAGTGGCCACAGGACTGGAAAAGGTCAGTTTTCATTCCAATTCCAAAGAAGGGAATGCCAAAAAAAGTTCAAACTACCACACAATGGCACTCATTTCACAAGCTAGCAAAGTAATGCTCAAAATTCTCCAAGCTAGTCTTCAACAGTACATGAACTGAGAACTTCCAGGTGTTCAAGCTGGATTTAGAAAAGGCAGAGGAACCAGAGATCAAATTGCCAACATCCGTTGGATCATAGAAAAAGCAAGAGAATTCCAGAAAAACATCTACTTCTGCTTCATTGACTATACTAAAGCCTTTGACTGTGTGGATCATGAAAAACTGGAAAATTCTTAAAGAGATAGGAATACCAGACCACCTTACCTGCCTCCTGAGAAATCTGTATGCAGGTCAAGAAGCAATAGTTAGAACTGGAACTGGTTCCAAATCAGGAAAGGAGTACTTCAAGACTGTATATTGTTACCCTGCTTATTTAACTTATATGCAGAGTACATTGTGTGAAATGCTGGACTGGATGAAACACAAGTTGGAATCAAGATTGCCAGGAGAAATATCAGTAACCTCAGATATGCAGATGACACCACCCTTACGGCAGAAAATGAAGAAGAACTAAACAGTCTCTTGATGAAAGTGAGAGAGTAAAAAAGTTGGCTTAAAACTCAACATTCAGAAAACTAAGATCATGGCATCTGGTCTCATCACTTCGTGGCAAATAAATGAGGAAACAATGGAAGCAGTGACATACTTTATTTTGGGGGGGCTCCAAAATCACTGCAGATGGTGACTGCAGCCATGAAATTAAAAGACACGTGCTCCTTAGAAGAAAAGCTATGACCAACCTAGACAGCATGTTAAAAAGCAGAGACATTACTATGCTGACAAAGGTCCATCTAGTCAAAGCTATGGTTTTTCCAGTAGTCATGTATGGATGTGAGAGTTGGACCATAAAGAAAGCTGAGCACCAAAGAATTGGTGCTTTTGAACTGTGGTGTTGGAGAAGACTCTTGAGAGTCCCCTGGACTGCAAGGAGACCCAACCAGTCCATCCTAAAGGAAATCAGTCCTGAATATTCATTGGAAGGACTGATGCTGAAGCTGTAACTCCAATACTTTGGCCACTTGATGCGAAGAACTGACTTATTGGAAAAGACCCTGATGCTGGGAAAGATTGAAGGTGGGAGGAGAAGGGGACAATAGAGGATGAGATGGTTGGATGGCTGGTCCATCACTGACTGGATGGACATGAGTCTGAGCAAGCTCTGGGAGTTGGTGATGGATGGGGAAGCCTGGTGTGCTGCAGTCCATGGGATAGTAAAGAGTTGGATACAACTGAGCGACTGAACTTAGTTACTTACTGTGTGCAGCTATTTTTGCCTGGAAAATTCCATGGACAGAGGAGCCTGGAGGTCTACAGTCCATGGGGTCTTAAAGAGTCAGACACGACTGAGTGACTGAGCAATTAGAGGTGGTTATTTTTTGGGGTTCCTATGTGCATTTTTCTAAAGTTTCTAAAACAAAAATGTATTGTTTACTGCCTTTCCTCTTCACATCAGTATTTAAAACACTGAATCACCCCCTTCTCAGGCTCAGTGGATGGCCCTGTGCAAGAAAGTGGAAAGTGAACAAATAATTCTTTCTTCAGCCTCCCAACATCAAGCCCTAAGAGAACAATCCATGTTGCTTTGCTTTTCTTTCTATTAAAATAGATCTTCCCACATCCAACTTTTCTTATTTAGACACTATTTAGTTTTCATTTAGTGTTAGCTAGAAATATCACTTCTCTTTTCTGGAACATAGACATGCCTTTGAGATTTATTTCTACTCATTAGCACTTAAGCCTGTTTAAAAATTAAGCAAAACAAAAACTTTAAAATGTCAACACCGCCAAAAAAATGAACACTCTAAAACTACTACTGGATTCCACTATCCTATCACTTAATTTTCATTGTAAAATAAACTGCTTAGTGGCCTAAATGAATAAACATTCATTATTTCCCCCCAAAATGTATTGTTTGTAATGATAAAGTTACATTTAACTCTTTTGCTTGGATTAAAGTCTCTTCCTTCTTGTGGCTATGTAAATTGGTATAGCCACTATGGAGAACAGTATGGAGTCTCCCTACAAAACTAAAAATCGAGTTATCATATGATCCTGTAATACCACTCTGGGGCATATATTCAGAGAAAACCATTCTCTGGAAAGACAATACACCTCAGTGTTGACTGAAGCACTGTTCACAATAGCTAAGACATGGAAATAACCTAACTGTTCATCAACAAAGAAATGGATCAAGAAGATGTGGTATATTTATACAACAGACTATTACTCAACCACAAACAAAGAATGAAATAATGTCATATGCAGCAAAAGGAACAGACCTAGAGATTACCATACTAAGTGGAGTAAGCCAGAGGGAGAAAGATAAATACCGTATGATATCGCTTATATGTGGAAACTAGAAAAAAGGTACAAGTGAACTTATATAATACGAAACAGAAATAGACCCAGAGACAGAAAAGAAACTTCTGGTTACCGAAGAGGGAGGCGGGGGAGAGGCTTAGGGAACAGAGATGAGTCAGTTATGGCCATGCTGGCCTAGCCAGTGCCCGGCCAACTCGCCAGCTGACAAAAGACACAAGAGTAAGTCTTGCAGAGGTGAGAGCCACCAAAAGACCAAACTGCAGAATCATGGGTTAAATCCATTGTCATTTTAAGCCATATGTATTGGAGTAGTTTGTTACAAAGCAAAAGGCAACTACATTCCACTTAATAACCACCTGTCCTTGGCAAATCCCTCCGGATCTCTCAGCCTCAGTTTTCTTATCTGTTAAATGGGGATGGTAGGGTTGTTCGATGGACAAGAAGAGGTAGTGTGAAGAGAGGGCTTGGCGTGGCTCCCGATGCTAGGAAGCACTCCACTCATTATTATCAGCATCACTACCAATGTTACTGTCATTGTTATTATCATCAAGGACCCATGTGAACACCTTCTTTGGGGGAAGCAAGAAAATTAACAAGAAATAAAGGGAGAGGAGTTAGAAAGGCAAAAACTAGGGCAGAGGGATGGGCTCATTATTAACAATATAATTTCTATATGAATTGATGGATGTCAGCTAAACATACTGTGTTAATCATTTGCGAGATACAGAAGTCATTATGCTGCATGTCTTAAACAGTTGTTTTGTTTAGTGGCTAAGTTACGTCCGACTCTTTTGCGACTCCATGGACTATAGCCCACCAGGCTCCTCTGTCCATGGGATTTCCCAAGCAAGAATACTGGAGTGGGTTGCCATTTCCTTCTCCAGGGGATTTTTGCAACCCAGGGATTAAAGCCACCTGGCAAGCCCACAGCTTATAAGTGCTGTATGTCAATTCCATCTCAACAAAACTAAGAGAAAAACATCTTTTCAATTAAAAAAAATGTAATAATATAATTTGCATTTATACTAAATACAGAGTATATTATAAGGATTTCTGATTGTTGAACTTTTAAAAAATAATATAGCAAAATCTTCCTCACTTGATTTTGTGAAGTGGCACAACTGGGTAAAGTCCTTCTAGAGGAATGGAAACTCTTAGTTACATTTAATTACACAAAAATATTTTCAACTAAATGTTTCCAAATAATGAACTTAGGGGAGCCATTTTTATAACTAGTAACAGCTTTGCATAACTAAGGCGTGATTATTTCATGTAAATAGCTGGCATGAAAGTGCTTGGGAATCAAGTGAGTCTCCTGGATGGCTAAAATGTTTCTTCTGTAACTTTTTTTTTTGACCTCGCCATGCATAATACAGGATCTTAGCTCCCCAGCCAGGGATCGAACCAGTATCCCCTGTGGTGGAAGTGCAGTCTTAAACCCTGGACCTCTAGGGAAGACCCTCTTCTGTAATTTTGTGTGTGGTTTTTATTTGCCCTCCTTTTGCTAACCATGTGATCTTACACATGCTACTGCTAAAAAGCCTCAGTTTCCTTACCTGGAGAATGGAGGTCGTCATATCTACGCCCTAAGGTTTTGCAAGTTTAGAATGGTCATGTGTTTGGAATGTAGGAATAGCTCAATAAACAGACAGAAATGCTACTGCAGCATTAAATAAATGAACAGCTAAATGGGGAGGCATGACATTTGGGAAGTGGGGGAAGGGAGCAGACAGGCCAACATGGAACCGTCAAGATATCCGGTAAGGGTTAAAGGCCCTCCCAGCTGCTCTGTGTCCTTAATTTTATTCCCTTGGTGTCCTGTCCTCCCTGGCTGAAGATCTCTTCCCTTTGCAGTTTCTGGAGGTGGTTTTTTCTCTCCTCCAGTGACTCAGCCATTGGAATCTCATTGGCTTACAGCCTTCCACGGGTTCCTGAGAATTTGTTTTGCTGATAGCACCTTTTTCTTGCTTTCCAGCACCATTCGAGATTTATTTCTTATACCTTCTGTATTACTTCCAGAAAATGTGGAAGATGACCCAGAAAAGAGCACTTCTCTTGGCACCATCTTCAACAAGAATCACTGGGGGTGTTCATAAGCCCCGGTTCCTTTCCCTGCCCTCCTATGGCCAGAAAATCCAGGGCGGGGATGTGAGGAGGCTGGACCTACTGCCATCTCCCCAAGCATCCCTGGGAGAGGAATATCACGTGTTCCTCTGTGAGTCCATCCCTTCCAGCCACGAGAGGGAAACAGTCCCAAAGTCAATGAATGGCTCACGAACGGGGCTGGAACAGCAGGAATTCCTGGAGTTGGGCCAGAGGTGGAACAGACTGACCACAAGCCCCTGTCAGCCCAGGTTAACAGGCTTAGCGTAATGGCCTCTGCTTTAAGCTCCAGTGGTTCTTAAGCTCATCCCCGATCCAGGAGTCCATGTCCAATACCTACTCTGCACAGCCCTGGAGGATCAATGATGAATAATAACCCAGGGAAGGGCTGAGCGGAACTGAGAGCCTCTAAGTGGGAGAAAGGGCTTCCCAGGAGGTGCTAGTGCTAAAGAACCTGCCTGCCAATCCAGGAGATGTAAGAGAAGAGGTTCAGCCCCTGGGTTGGGAAGATCCCTTGGAGAGGACACAGCAACCCACTCCAGTATTCTTGCCTGGAGAATCCCATGGACAGGGGAGCCTGGCGGGCTATAGTCCATAGGGTCGCAAAGAGTCATGACTGAAGCGACCTAGCACACACACACACGCAAGCACATTGGAAGGGTCCAGGGGAGGGACTGTAACAGATGTATCGCCTGGATTCCCCCTTCAGGGCTGAGGCACACACTCCTGTTGGGGGCCAGCGTGAGGAACTCCGCCCATGGCAAAGGTCATGAGGAAGGAAGCTTGGCATACGCAAAGGCGTGATCAAGCCTCAGGAAAGCCCCTGTTCCCAAGCATCTACTCCCAAAACCAGAGTACTTTACGGGGAGCTCTCCCCCATAACCATTTCTCTCAGAGGAGTTAACTTGCAGCTCCAGTTAATAAAAATTCCTGGGCGTGACAAGAGTGTTTCAGCTTACGAACTCTGAAGGTTCTCTGGCCTGCCTGATCAGGCTCGTCCGGCCGCATGTGATTGTTTACAGCCTCCCAACTGTGAGAGGCACGGGATGTTTTAAAACTTTCTAAATACAGACTCTTTTGAGAAGTTAGAAGATCATTAGTATAGTATTAGTAGGTTGATTAGGAATTATATTGGTGAAGGGTTTTTTCATTTGTCCTGCCAATAATTACTGCTAATTCCCTGCTCTGGGTGTGACAAGGATGTCTCAGGTCAAACCTCTCTGCTGACAGACTAGCTTGTGTGACAGCCTCTCAGCCATAAACAGCACAGAGAGTTTGGAGTATTAGCATAGGGCTTTTTTCATTGATGAGTCAATGATTGCCATCAGGCCTCCATATCCTTAGGCACCTGGGAATATATTAATAAATGTATTTGGAATATAGAAAAGGAAATATAGTGGGTTTTGATGTTAGCAATACTAGACTTTTGAGTTAATGAATCTTCTCTTTTGTTATAGATCACTGTACTTTGTTATAAATCACTATGCTATGTAAAAATGTAACTTTATCACTATCTTAGGACAAAATAGATCTTAAGGGGAACACTGGTGAACAGTTTACATTTGTTGAGCCAATATTTGCTGCTAAATCTCCATATTCCTGCCCTTATAATGAATATAACTAGCATATAGGAGAAATAAGTATTAACCTTTAAGATTAATCATGTTAAACCTTAGGTTAAGTAAATTCCTTTCTTGATTGTAACTCACTACACCCTCACCCTATAGGAATGCAGCTTTATCTGGAGGGTGGCACCTGATTTAAGAAAAAATCACCCCTGGAAAAATAAGTTTTCTGGTTAACTGACTGGTATCAGAAAGGGCCATAAAATGTCAGCAGACCTCATGGCCAGAAGATGATGAAGCTCATAAGACCTTTGTATAATTTTATATGAAGCACCTGATTGTGACAAGGGTCAGGTCTGCTGACCCCTGTGTGACTCTGTATTCATCCCTATGTATAACAAAAAGGTATATAAACAAACCTGAAAAATAAAGAAATCGGATCAGTTTCTGGAAAGACTGATTCCCCCATGTCGTTTCTTTCTTGCTCCCCACTTTCCTGGCTGAATTCCCATCTGAAATGTGGGGACTCACCAAGCCTGCTGATTCTGCCTGGGCTTCTGAGATCGGACCGGGGAGGCGTCAGTGCCTCCTCTCCTTCGGGAGAATGGAAAGACGCCTGTGGCCTACGTAGGTGGTGATTGGTATTCCATGTAAACCAGTTATTCAGCCTCTTTTCTCCACTAATTCTCCTACTACACTATCTGTTTCTAATCTCCCTCTATATCTGTAATTAAATAAGTTTTTTCTAGGAAGCCGACTCCGTCCCCACCTTCGAATTACCCTGGATCCACCGGGGCTAGACCCCGGCACAGTCCCTCTGGCACGACCAGGAATGTTGCCTGCTAAGAGCTCAGGGTTGAGCCCCTTGCAGGAACTGCCTTGGCCTAAAGCAGCTAACTTCCCCCAAGGTCATGCTCCCTCCTTGAGGGCAGCCCACATCCAAGGTGGCTGATGTGAACAAACAAAGGTCCAGCCCCCATCCTCAGTATGGGACATCTAAAGGGCCATCCCAGCTTCTGAACCCTAAGGATCAGCTGAGGCCCCTATCAGCTGTTACAATCACATTGCAACTTAGCTTCTCCCTCTGCCCAGCCCTGTTTTCCTGACTCCTTTACAGGTGCTGATCTTCATGGCCTCTTGCACACATATCTCGATTTCTGTCTGCTTCCCAGGATGTCAGCCTGAAACAGGGACCATATCTGTTTGGCTCACTGCTGTACTCCCAGTACCTACCACTGGCCTGTGTCACAACCGGAGCTCAAGAAAATACCGGTTGAGGGGATTCCTTGGTGGTCCAGTGGTTAACACTTGGGCTTTCACTGCTGTAAACGTGGGTTTGATCCCTGGGAGGGGAACTAAGATCCCACAAGCTATGTGGTACGGGGGCAGGAGGGGGGTGGAGAAAATTGGTTGAATGAATGAATAAAACTAAAAAGAAACTCCCTGGTCCTAAATTACTGCAACCGGATTCCTTACTTCCAGCCTAGCCAACCCATCACTGCCAGGTTAATTCTTTTAAAGTACCTCTCCTGCTTGAAATCTTTCAGTGGCTTACCACTCATCTGCAGACAATCCCTTTGACCTGACATTCAAGACCTTGTATGAGCTTGCCCTAGTCTATCGGAGCTTCCTAAACGGCTCAGTGGTAAAGAATCTGCCTACCAAGCTGGAGGTATGGGTCGTTCTCTGGGTGGGGAAGAATCCCTGGGGTAGGAAATGGGAACCCACTCCAATATTCTTGCCTGGGAAATCCCACGGACAGAGGAGCCTGGCAGGCTACAGTCCACGGGGTCGCAAAGAGTCAGAAACGACTTAACGACTAAACGGCAGCAGCCACATGGTCTATGTGGCCCATCTCAGGGTTCTCGATTCTCACATTTCTCAGCCTAACAAGCTAACTGAACGGGACCACTAGCCTTCCTCAGACTCAGCTATGGCTTCCTCTTTTTCACGAAATTCCCTTCTTATGAGATATCCTATATATTCCCCATCTCCTTGGGTCTCTAAATCCTTTTAATTGTTCATAGCAAGGCAGTGGAAATCAATGGTTAGAGCCCAGGCTCTGGAGATAAGAGGGTGTGGGTTCCGATTGCAACCCTACCTCTTGTAACTATGTCATCTGGGCAAGTTACCTCCCCTCTCTGTAACCTTAGTTTCTTTATCTACAAAATAGAATTAATAATAGAATCCACCTCATAGGGAAATTGGGGAGATTAAATGAGACAGTCTGGGCAAACTGCTTAGAACAGCATCTGCCCCTTAATATTGGCTATTAATCACCATCCTTTAGAGTGGGGTCAACACGTTTTTGACAAAGGTGTGGACAGTAAATACTTCAGGTTTGCAGGCCAAGAGTTTCTACTGAGACTACTCAACTCTGTTGCTGAAGCACCAAAACAGGCGTAGATAATACGTCAGTGCATAGTGTGGCTGTATTCCAATAAAACTTTATTTAGAGATCCAGTTGGCAGTTCAGATTTGGTCCAGCTGCCACAAGCTGCCAATCTCTGCTTCAGAATTCCCCAGTCTCCCAGGAAACAGTGATATCTTATTACAATGCTGACTACTCTCAGTATCTTAATAACAGTAACAATAAAATAACACATAACTTACAAAATAATTAGCCCCACCCCCTTCCCTGATAGTTCGGTTGGTAAAGAATCTGCCTGCAATGCAGGAGACCCTGGTTCGATTCCTGGGTCAGGAAGATCTGCTGGAGAAGGGATAGGCTACCCACTCCAGTATTCTTGGGCTTCCCTTGTGGCTCAGCCGGTAAAGAATCTGCCTGCAATATGGAAGACATGGGTGCAGTCCCTGGGTTGGGAAGATCTCCTGGAGAAGGGAAAGACTTCCCACTCCAGTACTCTGGCCTGGAGAATGCCATGGACTGTACAGTCCAAGGGGTCACAAAGAGTTGGACACGATTGAGTGACTTCCCCTTTCACTTTGACTTCCTGCCTTGTGGTCAAGTTAGAAACAGGTAAAAGGGAGCAGGCAGGGTAGTTCAAAGCATGGATGTTACAGGCGGACAGATTCCAGGTCTTAGTCCCAGCTGTACCCTGTGTGACTTGGGCAAATGATTTCACCTGCTGAGCCTCAGTTTTCTCAGCTGTAAAATGGGAATTGCACTAATTCAATACCCCCGCACATCTTCTGGGGCTGCTGCACCATGTCCAAGAGAAATGTCCCGTCAATGCCAGATCTACCGTTTTGACTATCATTTCACATCTATGTCTTTCCAGCTATCATGGTGCTTTTGCTGTTGTTAATCATTGCAGTACTGGCAGTAACACTCTTCTCTGGCTCCATCAGAGTCCCTGGGTAGCAGCAGCCCTAGTGTATGTACCATCTTTGCATCCTTCTGAGCCCATGAACTAACTGCCTGGCTGCCTGGCTGGGTGGCCAGAGCTGGGTCTTTACTTACGACTGGGGGACCCCTCCGATCCCGAAGCCCACCAGGCCCCGGAGCACCAGGATCCAGCTGTACACGGGCGCAAACGCGCTGAGGATGCCATAGTACAGGGTCCAGAGCACGCTGATCTTCAGTCCCTGCGGAGAAGGGAGACCAGTCACAGGGCTTCTCAGCATCTCCAGGTCACACGCCCCTGCACGTGTTGTCGCGGTAATGGGTAATCCACATAGCCAAAGGGATGCCAGGTGTTCTCTGGGTGGTGGTGCCAACTCTGAGGGGGAGTGTGGGAAAACTGTGAGGTGTCCTTAGCAGTCCCAGTGATTGGCAGTTAATGGACAGGTCCCAGGGACTTTCCTGGTGGTCCAGTGCTTAAGACTCTGTACTTCCACTTTAGGAGGTATGGGGTTCAATTCCTGGTCGGAGAACTAAGATCTCACATGCTGTGTGGTGCAGCCAAGATTTTTTTTAATAGACAGGTCCTAGAGATGCTAGATGTCCCACAGCACATGAGACATGAAGACTTACCTCACACAAGCTTGAATCGAACTTCCCACCAGATATTAAACCTTGCATTGCTAACTGTTTATGACTGTCTGCACTTAGACCTTCTTTCTGGTTTACATATAAACAGGATTTGGGAAGGTGGGTCACACCTTCCAAAAGAATTCCTGCCGGTAATTTTTCAGGAAAGCAACTTTTAGATAAATCAAAGTAAGATACGCTTTGTTGTATCTGGAATTTTACAGAATTATCTTTTCAGAAACCCATGTTGCCAGTGGAAAAGCTATGTGTGATATTTGAGTGACTGAGTGTGAATACAGCATCCATCTGCATTTATGGGACTTCTATGTGTATCTATGAATAGATCTGAATCTTATTTCGAAATGTCAGATATATAAAGAAAAAGCATCAGGATTTCATTAAATCCAAACTTATTTATAATTGGGGTGAATATGAACTCCTTTCAGGATCTAGGCAGAGTAGTATGTGAGTATTTGCATATCGAAAGGAAATTTATTAATTACTTCTTTTAAAAATGTTCTTTGTGGCCTAGTTAAGATATTATAACTGATTTCTTTTTAAAAGCTGTGTAAGTGGGAATTCCCTGAGGGCTCAATGGTAAAGAATCCGCCTGCCAATGCAGGAGGCACAGGTTTGACGCCTGATCCAGGAAGATCCCACATGCCATGGAGCAATTAATTCTGGGCACCACAACTATTGCCTGTGCTCTAGAGCCTGGGAGCCACAATCACTGAGCCCACAGCCACAATTACTGAAGGCCAAACACTCTAGAGCCCGTGCTCTGCAACAAGAGAGGCCACTGCAACGAGAAGCCTGTGCACTCCAGCTGGAGAGTAGCCCCTGCTTGCTGCAACTAGAGAAAAGCCTGTGTAGCGACAAAGAGCCAGCACAGCCAAAAAAAATTAATTAAATTGAAAAACTGTATACATGACCAGGCTACTTTATCCTGGAAATTATTTCTGGATTATTGGGGGCACTACAAACATTTTATAATTTTTTTTTTAAATAAAGGAGACATTGTAGGGATTCCCTGGCAATTCAGCAGTTAGGACCTGGTGCTTTCTCTGCTGTGGCCTGGGTTTTCAATCCTTGATCTCGAAGCTAAAATCCCACAAGCCACACGGCATGGCTGGGGGGAAAAAAAAAATAAGATGTTGTATTTTATGGGGTTGAGAATCACCTGCTGCTAAGTCGCTTCAGTCGTGTCTGACTCTGTGAAACCCCATAGTCGGCAGCCCACCAGGCTCCACTGTCCCTGGGATTCTCCAGGCAAGTACACTGGAGTGGGTTGCCATTTCCTTCTCCAATGCAGGAAAGTGAAAAGTGAAAGTGAAGTCGCTTGGTCATGTCCGACTCTTTGCGACCCAACGGACTGCAGCGTACCAGGCTCCTCCATCCATGGGATTTTTCAGGCAAGAGTACTGGAATGGGGTGCCATTGCCTTCTCCTAGGAACACAAAATTGCAGGAGAAACCTGGCATATATTCCTGGAGTGTTAATTACACCTAGAGATGAAGAAAAAAATTAAGGGCGAATGTAATTGAAAATGGCATTTTTTTATAACACAACCAACACCAAAAGTGTTCTGGAGTAGAATGCAAATGTAAAATGAATATTAGACCTGCCACGTGAGGTCTGGGCGGACTACCCTGTCAGGGAGTGTTTAACAGGAGGATTTCTACGTGCTGTTTCTCATAAGTCCTTTGCTCTTTATCAAGTGGAGCAGCAAGCTGCTCCCAGGAACTGAGCTCATTATGTGAGACAGGCTTGAATCTCCTTTAGTAAACATTCTCTTTATGACAAAACTGCTTAGTCTCGATCCCCTTTCTTGAGATATGGATTGTCTCTTGGCCTTGTGACCATTATTAATCCCTTGTTCCCTTGGTAACGGTTGCTGTATATTTGGTTTTCTGATCTTCATCATTGTCGAAAGAAATTGCTTGTACAACAGCCTATATGTACTCACAGAAAGATTATTAAAGCACCTTTGCTCCATCAGAGCTTGGGTCCCCGTGTCTTTCTGTCTTTCTTTCTTTCTCTCTCTCTCTGGCTAATTCTCTGGAGCATAGAAACCCATCGTGCTCACTCTCCTGCCCGGGCTTCCAAGACCCCCTTGGGAAGGCGCCCTGTGCCTTCGTCAGCGATGCAAGCCCTGTATCAAGGGCTTTACTGGTCCTCTAAGAAAACCAGGGAACATCAGCCCGTTTCACTGTCTTACCATCGACTCCGGACCGCCAGGTCCCAGTCTGTTAAAGAACCCCAACACTGCCCTTTGCAGCCCCCTTCCTAGATCTGCAGGATTGAGATTCCCCCTCTGTCCACCGCCCTCTCTGCACCCCCCTACCTCTCAACCCTTGCTTCAGGGAGAAAGTGTGAGATATTCTAATTTTAGCTTTAAAATGAAAATGAATTAAAAGAGACTAGAGAGGGAATTTGGAAGTCTACCACACATGACGTCAGTCTTTTGGAAAATGATTTTAGGTTGTAGAGAGCATGTTTTAAATGACTTTGCACCACTTTGCAAGAGTGTGATTAACTTTTCATTTCAATCTTCACTCTTCTGATTATGCTTAAAAGGAAGTGTCTGTGGGATGCTGGTCTGTCTTAACACCATTTAAAAAATTTTATTTTATATTGGAGTCTAGCTAATTTACAAGGTTGTGAGAGTTTCAGGTGGACAGCAAGGGGACTCAGTCACACATAGACATGTGTCCTTTCTCCCCCAAACCCCGCTCCCATCCATTCTGCCACATAACATCGAGCAGAGTTCCTTGTGCTACACAGTAGGACTTTGTTGCTTATCTATTTAAAATACAGAAGTGTGTACATGTCCATCCCAAACCCTCTAAGTATCCCTCACCCCCCGCATCCTTCCACCCTGGTAACCATCTTTAACATCTTTTCAAACATCCACTAATCTTATTCTTTAACAGAGAGAGCAATGAGGCAACCATAACAGCTAGAATTTCATAACATTGTTTTCCTTGTATTTATTTTTGCAGGTATTTCTTACTTAGGGCAATTGCTATTGATTTCCCATTTAAGACTCTAAATCAAGTTTCCTTGTCAAAAAACATGCATCTGAGGATTTTTTTAATATTGATATAAAGAAAGATATTAAGTACATAAGAGAATATGTGGGGCAGGAATGATTAAAGTCTAGGAAGATCTGGATCTATTGCAATAAACAATAATAAATAAAAAAGCAACCTTTCCGCTCCCCTTTCTAAACCCAGGGCTACACAACTAAACAACAACAAGGATACTGGTACCCGCCATAGGCTTAGTTCCTTTCTTTCAATTTGACCTAACTTACTAGGGACTGTCTTTTTTTTTTAATTGAAGAATAATTGCTTTACATAATTTTTTTGGTTTCTGCCAAACATCAACATGAATCAGCCATAGGTATGCATATGTCCCGAACCTGAGAAGTCTTGAATCAGAAATAAGACATCATTAGTGGCTGCTGCTGCTGCTGCTAAGTCACTTCAGTTATGTCCGACTCTGTGTGACCCCACAGACGAGAGCCCACCAGGCTCCCCTGTCCCTGGGATTCTCCAGGCAAGAACACTGGAGTGGGTTGCCATTTCCTTCTCCAATGCATGAAAGTGAAAAGTGAAAGTGAAGTCGCTCAGTCATGTCCGACTCTCTACAACCCCATGGACTGCAGCCCACCAGGCTCCTCCATCCATGGGATTTTCCAGGCAACAGAGAACTCAAATTATGGGCTTCCCTTGTAGCTCAGCTGGTAAAGAATCCACCTGCACTGCAGGAGACCCTGGTTCAGCTCCTGGGTGGTTAAGATCCACTGGTGAAGGAGGGATAGGCTGCCCACTCCAGTATTCTTGGGCTTCCCTGCTGGCTCAGCTGGTAAAGAATCCCCCTGCAATGCGAGAGACCTGGGTTTGATCCCTGGGTTGGGAAGATCCCTTGGAGAAGGGAAAGGCTACCTGCTCCAGTATTCTGGCCTGGAGAATTCCATGGACTGTATATCCATGGGGTCGAAAAGAGTCAGACACGACTGAGCGACTTTCACTTTCAGCGGCAGAGGAAATAAAAGAACAGAAGGAAAACAAAGCAGGAGAAGAGTGGGGAGAGAGGAGGGCGCCCAGACTGACACATGGGAGCTATACTTCTCTCCCGGGGCTGCCTGGCAGCCATGCTGCCCTGCTGAGGTCACCGGATGCCCTCATGCCAGGCAGCAAAGACAAGCAGGCTGACTGGTCCTGTCGGGTCACAGCAGAGTGCAGCTGGCCCTGCATTTGCCCGCTGATGCCAGCGCTTTCCAGTTGCCCAGAGAACAAGGACTCAGCAGCCATTTGGAGGGGCTGTCATGGCATTGCAAAGGCGTGAGCGCTGCCAGCAAGCCCCATCCAAGCACCGCTCAGGGCCTCTGTGGAACTGTCCTCTGGGTTCTCATTAACTGCACTTGTCGCTCTGCCTAACATCTGTTCTGCCTTCTAGATTGCTACCCCTCCCCCTTTCCTTCCCTCCTTCCTTCCCTATTTATTCAGCAGCCACTGTATACCTGGCTCTGGAGATGGAATGCGTAGACATTAGGCACTCACTAATTTGCTCATTCACTTCACAATAAGCAGGTATTGAATGCCTGCAGTATGCCAGACCCTTAGGGATTCTGATCACATACTATTCATTCATTCAATTCACAGGTACTGAACACCTGCTGTGCGCGCCCCACTAGAGGTACTGACATGTATCACGCATTCACTCACTCACTGGTTCACTGTGCGTGGACTGAGCACCTCTTGTGGGCCTGGCATTCATCCTTTCACCCTGCACATATTGATGGCCTGCTGGCTGCTAAACACTTGGTTTTATCCTGCACCACAGTAGGCCACAGGACAGCCAGAGGCTCTGACTTCATGGAACTTTCGTTTGCATTTTTGAAATCACTGCCTCATCGTGATGCTGGGTCCTCACCATGCGCAGTGGAAAGAGGTTGTTATTTTCATGTCCACTTTAAAAACAGCACATTGAGGGCCAGAGATGAGTGATTTGTCCAGGATCAGCAGAGTCAATATTGGAGCTAAGACTTCCAACCTCTGAAGCTGTACTTGGAATGAGACACTCCCCTCCTCCAGGACCTTCGATGGCTCCCCATTACCCCCGGTAGAGAACACACAGGCCTGATGCAGGTGGACCTGGGTGAATGAAAGAGAACTTGTCCTGCCCTGCCAGCCTCAGCTCCAGCCAAAAGCTACCGTCACAGAATGTGGGTCCTAAGCCACCAGATTACCCAGCTTTCCAAAAATCCACAACTCTTTTTATTTTTATGCAAAATATGGCCATTTTGAAACAGAGGCAACTGATTCAAAAATCCCATTAAGCACTGCATGGGATAAATTAAACACATCTGGGGGCCACTTTTGGCTCATGGCCAACCTGTTTGGAACCCATAGCCTGGAAAGGTTTCAAGCTCCCGCTCTAAGAAGCTGAATGTCTAGCTGTCACTTGGATGCCAGGCCTGCAACCCCAGCTCCAGAGAAGTACACTGATCTCATTGCCAAGAGCACCGCTCAGTCACCTGCAGGGCTGCCTGACCCAAGCCCCTGGTAGTCTCCAATCATGCTCAAGTATAGTGAAAATATTCACAGGGCAAGGAAACCCGAGCATGTTCAGAACACTGAAATGAGAGGCCCGGTGCCTGCCAGCCACCCCTTTTTATTCCTTAAAGCTAACATGGTCCTAGAGCATTTGAACTAGATGATGACCTGATCCCATTCTAAATTTTTCTTGAGTCCCAATCAATAGTAGTTACCACTGATCACAGGCTAACTATGCATCAGTAAATACTGTTCTAAATGTATTATATACATATTCTTATTTAATCCTCCCAGTGGTCCTGTGAGTTCCTACTGTTGTCAATCCTATTTTGCAGATGGGAAAACTGGGGCTTAGAGAGGGAGAGCAGCTTGCCCAAAGTTACCTCGCTTGACAGGGGGGTCTATGATATGAACTCAGATGCGTGTGTCTCCATACCCACGAAGCTACACACCCATGGTCGCCCTTCCTTTCCATGACTGCCACAAGTCCCTAGGCTGTAGAAACTTCTGTAGGGATCAAAGTGGCCCACTGAGGGAATTCCCTGGTGGTCCAGTGGTTAAGACTCTGTGCTTCCAATGCAGGGGGCCCAGGTTCAATCCCTGGTTGGAGAACTAAGATCCCACTTCTCCTCAGTGCAGGAAAAAAAAAAAAAAGTTGACTTAGAAAGAAGTGGCCCACTGAGTCTCCTGCAAAGTCACGCAGCAGAGGCTCTCACAGAAACCTCAGCTGGGCCAAGGCAGATCAAGGCGCTAGGAGGAGCTTCTTCGAGCTTGCCAAGGCTCGCCAGCTGTCTGGTTCGCCCTCTAGTCCTAGAGGAGTTCTGGGGAAGCTTTATAATTACAGCCGCATCCATCCTTCCTGATATTGGGCCAGAGTTCCATGCTGGGGAGGAGAAGGCTCTACAATCTGGGGGTACTTTCTCTCCCTCTCTCCAGTCACACCAGCTTTGTGTTGGGTGTGGGATTTAGCAAGCTGGTCAGAAGGCACCCCCTACAGGTAGCCCCCCAGGCCTCATCTATTTAGAGTAGATGACTGTTTCAACTGATCCACCAAATTCCGGCATCCTATTGGGTGATGTCTCCCAGCAACCCAGGTCAGGGTGAAGGATGTGAACTCTGGAGCCAGATACACCTTCATCTTAGCACTGGTCTTGCCATATTTATCGGCACCACGAGCGTGGTGAATAACAGGTAACGGGAATTGAGGAAACATTTCCTCTGAACCAGGGGCTTTCTGTACAAGGGTCATTTACTCCCCATAGGAGCCCTATGGGGAAGACTATTACTCTCCCATTTACAGATGAGGAAACTGAGGCACAGAGGGGTTAAGCACCAAGGGGATGGGGCTAGCACCACTACCAGCATCTGTTATGTTCTGAAACACACATGCTTGGGCCCCCTAAGGAGGTGTGATTTTTTTTTTCAAGAGTCCACAACTTCATAGCAATGGCTTTCTTTGCCCTTCAACGTAGCTCTGAATTAAAATTCTACACACACACACAAAAATTCGGTTGGCACAAGTTTTGCTGTTGTCAAGGAGATAACCCAGAGAACACAAGCTTAGGGGAAGTTGCCTTACTGTTTTTCTGCCATACTGGTCTGAGATGTTTCCCCAGAGGGTAGAGCTGGACATCATGCCGACAAAGACCACCTGTGGGGGCAAAGACAGCTTCTGTTAGACAGTGACACGGAGCATTGCAGAGAAAGGGAACACCAAAGTGAGCTTGCAGAGTCGCACTCTTAGTAATAAGAATGAACTAAGCTTTATAGCCTCCCAGGTAGCGCTAGTGGTAGAGAACCCACCTGCCAAAGCAGGAGACATGGGTTTGATCCCTGGGTTGGAAAGGTCCCCTGAAGAAGGAAATGGCAACCCATTCCAATGTTCTTGCCTGGAGAATTTCTTAGACAGGGGAGCTTGGGCTACAGTCCATAGGGTGGCAAAGAGTTAGGCATGACTGAAGCGACTTAGCAAGCAAGCATTCCTGAGATCTTGTTAAGATGCAAACACTAGTCTATGTGTTTCCTGTTATGTTTAAGTCTCACAACAACCCTACAGGGTGGGTGCTACCATTATCCCCATTTCAAACATGAAGAAACGGAGCCTCAGAGAGGTGAGGTCATGCAGCCAGGGTCACACATGTGTTAGTGGCGCAGCCTGGGCTGTAGTCAGGCTGCCTGGCTGCAGAGCTAGTATTTTTCCAGTTTCTTACAGAACCCAAGAAATGTCTTATGGCTAAGAAAATATTAAAGGTTGCAAGGTACTGAATAAAATCTGGAGGATATGAAAACAGGAAACAGGAGGTTAGGATGGGGGCTGGAAGCCATGAGCAAGAGAAAGCACCCCTGGAGTGCTCACTGCCTGCTGGGCAAAATTCTGGTTCCCTTGTTAGTCCTTGATCAGAGCTGAAGAGGTATGACTACTCATACCCATTTTACAGATAGGTAGCTTGAGGCTTAGAAGAGTTTAAGGGGACTTCCCTGGAGGTCCAGCAGTTAAGACTCCACACTTCCAATGCAGGAGGTGAAGACTGCATTCCTGGTTGGGGAACTCAAGATCCATGTGCCACATGGTATGGCCAAAAAGTTTTAAAAAAGAAAAAGAAGGGTTTTGGAAACCTGCTCTGATCCCAGGGAGGAGAGGGTAAAGACAGGTCTTAAGCCCAAGCAGGCTGACTAGAGCTTTCTTCACTGTTCTGTCCTTTCTGGAGCACTCACCAAGTGTCAGGGACCACACTGAATGTTCTTTACATTTGTTGCTCTCGTTCAGTCGCTCAGTCGTGTCCGACTCTTTGTGACCCCATGGACTGCAGCACACCAGGCTCCCCTGTCCTTCACCATCTCCTGGAGTTTGCTCAAACTCATGGCCATTGAGTCAATGATGCCATCCAACCATCTCTTCCTCTGTCATCCCCTTCTCCTCCTGCCTTCACTCTTTCCCAGCATCAGGGTCTTTCCAGTGAGTCAGCCCTTCACAAGAGGTGGCCAAAGTATTGGAACCTTTTACATACGTCTTACCACATGTTCCCAAGAGCTCCACGAAGTGGGTGCTATTATTATCCCATTTTACAGATAAGGCAACTAACTGAGGCCCAGAGATAGATAGGAACAGCATTGCTTAGTGTGGGCTGAACCCAAAAGAATTCCTCCAGGCACGTCCTAGAGCAGTGGGCTCCAAACAGGCTACACAGAGGCGTTCCAAGGGAGAGCAAATTTGGATAATTTTAAAGGAATTAATTTCCACATCCTCAACTCCCATAGAAACTCTTTCCTGAGAATAGGTTAGGGGGTCTCACCTGTTCCGGGGTCCCCTTTTCAACCACCCTCCCCCCACTTCTTCATACCCTGCCCCCTGATGTACTTCTTAGCCATCGCTTTGAGGTTAAACCCTCTAGGCTGCCTCCAAAAGGACACCAATGACACAGATACAAATCCATTCGCAAGTTGTCTTGATTCCAATTCCATTTTATTATTTTTAACCAAATTGCAGGAGAGGCTAATCAAGCTGTCAGTGAATTAGATCACTAAAAATAATTTTTCATAAATGACTGCTGTGTGCTCTTCAGCATGAAACTTGGAAGTTGCTGAAAAGAATCAAGTGGCATTAGTTTACTGAGTTATTATAAAACTCCTTCAGTTCCTCCAGCAAAACTTTTTATATGTGAACAAAACTTTTCATATTCATATCTATTCAGTAAAAATGAAAAATAGAAAAAGCATTACAGCTGAACCCTGTCTCATTTTGGCAACAGGCTTTCAAATTGTAGCACTGGAGAAGACTCTTGAGAGTCTCTTGAACAAGATCAAGCCAGTCAATCCTACAGGAAATTAACCCTGAATGCTCATTGGAAGGACTGATTCTGAAGCTGAAGCTCCAATACTTCGGCCACCTGATTCGACAGCTGACTCTTTGGAAAAGACCCTGATGCTGGGAAAGATTGAAGTCAGGAGGAGAAGGGGGAGACAGAGGATGAGATGGCTGGATGGCATCACCGACTCAATGGACATGAGTTTGAGTAAACTCGGGGAGATAGTGGAGGACAGAGGAGCCTGATGTGCTGCAGTCCATCGGGTTGCAAAGAGTCAGACATGATTTAGCGACTGAACAACAATAATTCAAGAATATGTGACATAGTTGAGAAACACTCCATACTCCTCGTCAAGAGGTACGTTCCTGATAAAAGTGACTTACATTTAGCAAGTATTTATCAAAATTAATTATATCTTGTTTTGATTGGTTGTTTACTACTAAAAATTATCATGGTTAACTTACTGCAGGAGAAACATCTTAAATCTTAGAGCCTTATGGTCTCAAAAAATTAAAAACGATAATTGAAAATGTCACAAAAATTATAATAGGCTGATTGATGAAACTTTCAAGCCTAGTAAAACCTTACATTGCTTCCTTTGTAGCTCATCTGGTAAAGAATCCACCTGCAATGCGGGAGACCTGGGTTCGATCCCTGGGTTGGGAAGATCCCTTGGAGAACGGAAAGCCTACCCACTCCAGTATTCTGGCCTAGAGAATGCCATGGACTGTATAGTCCATGGGGTTGCAAGGAGTCGGACACAACTGAGCAACCTTCACTTTCACAACCTTACATTAAGATAAAATTATATGGAGAAACTGAATGAAAATACCAGTTCAAGAAGAAAACAAGACAAGAATGAAGGGTTCTGCTTCATGCTCCTCCGAGCCTTAGCTCTAGGGAGCACCAGTTCCTACAGTTTACTGAACAAGTACTATTCTGTTTCCAACCCTGAAGTAACCTTCATGTGGAAGGAACTGGTGTCTCCTTTTTGGAATAGCGAGGTTTATGAGGTTTACGTGATCCGATCAGGTGGGTTCCAAGTTCCCCCCGCAATTGAGCAGGATATCTGGGGCCCCCGGATGTGGTTAGAGTTGGCTGCAGACCTGCCAGGATACATGAGATGGAGAAGGGAGAAGGGACACTGAGGTCCTGGTGATTCCATTGAGGGTTTAATTCCTGTCTGCTGAGCCCTTGGCAGCAGCAGGGGGAAGTGGGGGGCATCCTACAGAACACCCCCCCGGGGGACCAGAACTGAGCATGAGAGGAGAGGGCCGCTGGGCTGCCTACCGAGGTCAGCAACGCCACCTGCCAGCTGGGCAGCCGCCACTCGCAGTGCAGTTGCGGCGCAAGGATGCTCAGAATCATCATCTCCATGGCGTCGGCCATCTGCAGGGAGCAAGCACACACGTGAGGCCAGGGTGCTGCCCGGGTCGGGGGGCGGCTGGCCCCTCACCGAAAATTCTCATGGTAACTTACTGCAGGAGAGAAGAAGTCAAACCTTGGAGCCTTATGATCTCGGAAAATTTAAAACGGTAATTTAAAATGTCACAAGTCCACAGCCCCAAGCGAGTGCGTAGAAAAATCCCTTTGGACTTTCCTGGTGGTCCAGTGGTTAAGACTCTGCCCTTTCACTGCAGGGGGCATGGGTTCAATCCCTAGTCTGGGAAGTTCTGTGTGCCGCGAAGTATGGCCCCCCAAAAATTTTAAAATAAAATAAATCAATTAATTAAAAAAAGAAAAAAGAGAGAGACTCCCTCTTCTACCTTCTGCTGAGTGCCCTACCACCCATCAAAACACACTGAAAGCTCCAAAAGTTAAAACAGTGTGGTATTACACAGGAACTCGTGACTAGACATTTAACATTCTTTGGGTGTGTTTTCCCATGTTTAAAAAAAAATTTAGGGACACTCCCCAAACGGAGTGGGAAAGTAGCATATTTTGAAAATCAGAGAAACATTTTTTTTTAGAAAAACATTTTTATAGAGGTAGAGAGACAGTGATCTTTTTCTCTTGTAGCTCAATTAAAAGCTAGTTTCTCTTTGGTCATTGTTCATGGAGAACTGTCAGTATAATTAACATTAAACAGTGTGATCTTTTAATATATTAAAACATACTAGAGAGCCTCAGGAATGAAACACTGTGTTACCTTTACAGGATTACACAGACAGAGCGGTGGAACAGAAATGAGAGTCCAGAAGGAAACCCACATGGCCCTGGGCATGTGGTGGATGATAAAATGCAAATTAGTGGGGGAAATGAGGTGGGGAAATTGATGACTGGAAAAACAGGTAGTTGAATCTCAGTTTTGCACTATTCATAAAAATCCATTTCACTTGTATTAATGGTCTAGATTAATGGCAGAGGATGAGATGGTTAGATAGCATCACCAACTCAATGAATATGATTTGAGAAAGCTCTGGAAGATAGTGGAAATTCCCAGGTGGCACTAGTGGTCAGGAATCCAGCTGCCAACGTAGGAGATGTAAGAGACTCAGGTTCAATCCCTAAGTCAGGAAGATCCCCTGGAGGAGGGCACGGCAACCCACTCCAGTGTTCTTGCCTGGAGAATCCCATGGACAGAGGCACCTTGGTGGGCTGCAGTCTATGGGGTTGCCGAGTCGGACGCGACTTAGCAACTGAACAACAGCAATGATCTAGATACATCATTTGCTATAGGTAGATCTGGCAAGTTTAATAAGGAATCACGAGCCCCTTGAAAGAGAAGGCACGTTTTGATCTTGCATGTTCTTCTAGGGTGAGTCCCACAGATGACATTAGAATCTTAGAGTAGCCCTGAGCCTCAAAGGGTTGAGAACCACTTAATTAAGGAAGCTTCAACTCCTCTTTGAGGGCAATTGTCAACCACACCCAACGCCCCCTAGGCTCAGACTTCATTATCACCCAGGGTCACTCAAACTTTGTCGAGTTAAGCAAAGACTCTAAGAGGAGGGAACCGTGTCCTCCCTTGTAGAGCATGGAAACCCAGTTGAGCAGCATGGTATTCCTTGGAGACTGAAGATGACGTCATCGTCCCCAGAGATACTTGCCCAAGCCAAGCCGGTGAGAACAGACAGCTTCCATTGAAATTTTCCAAAACCAATGGCTTCCACCGCATCTTCCACCATGAAAGTATCTGGGAAGGAGAAAGGGGAGGGGAAGGAAGGAGTCAGAGCATTTTGTCCTTGTCCTAGTTCCGGGGGGCATCTTGGGGGATCCCTGGCCAAGCTCTTTAAAGCAGTGCATGCTGCTTCTAGAACTTATCCTAGGAAAACCTTCTGCAAGTGTGAAGTGTGCTACAAAGTCTAATACAACGTGGTTTCTACAAAGGGAATAAGTGGGCAACCCAGAATGTCTATCAACAAGGAACTGGTTAAATTATTTTATGTATTATATATGAATGTTTATATATCTACATCCTAAAATACAACCCACCTATTAAAAAATGTGCAGATATAGAAAGATGCATACAGTATATTGTGATTTAATTTTTAGAAAACAAAGTAAGATGGAGCAGAGGAAGTCAGACTGACTGCCCTTAGACCGTCAATAGGGTCATGGGTCAGTACTCACTTTTTTGTACATTTTGATCATGTCCCAGTGCTTTCCAAATAAACACATAGTATTTGTGTGCTCAGAAAAAAATAAGGATGTACTTTAGAAGCTCATAGGTGGCTTTGAGAAAGACTAAAAGACAAATACAATGTGGTGTGCTAGAATTGATTCCTGTAACACCACTGCTGGGAAAACTGGTGAAATATGAATAAAGCCTGGAGTTTCATGGAGAGTATTACACCAGTCTCAATTTCTTAGTTTTGAGAAGTGTGTCATGATTAGGTAAGATACTAACTTTATGGGAAGCTGCATGAAGAGTATACAAAACTAAATAAATAAATAACAAAAAAGATTAAAAAATAAAAATAAAAAGTTTACTACGAGCACTCTCTGTGCTATCTTTGCAAATTTTCTGTACTTTTAAAATATTCCAAGACAAAAAAAAAAGATTAACTGAAAAATAAAAATACTAAAGGAGCATGCTGGGTGGCCGTCCTGTGGGGGTGCCTCTGAGGATCTTATCTGCCCCTGCTGGGAGTTGTCATCTTATTGGAATTTCAATCATGAGCCTCTAACATCAACCATCATTTTCTTCTGAAGTATGAGCTGGTGGTTATCACACCAGCAGGGTCTGGTTTCCTTCAATAATATTGAGGAGAAAGTAGAGTGAGTCCTGTAACGGCATCAGTAATAAGAACAGTAATAGTAATAATATAATTATATATTAACTGGGAGTTCAGTGTGTGTCAGGCACTCCCCTAAGAGAGTGGTCCCCATCCTTTTTGGCAACAGTGACCTGTTTCATGGAAGACAATTCTTCCATAGACAGGGGCACCTTTGGGGATCATTCAAGCACATTACATCTATTGTGCACTTTGGCTCTGTTTTGTAGTGACCTCAGAGTATTCCGCCTTGACTTTATGGAGAATCTAACGCCCCTGCTGATCTGACAGGAGGCGGAGCTCAGGTAGCAATGGGAGCGATGGGGAGCGGCTGTAAAGACAGAGGAAGCTTGCTCACCCACCGCTCACTTCTAGCTGTGCGGCACGGTTCCTAACAGGCCACGGACTGGAACCAGGGGTTGGGGACCCAGGCTCTAAGAGCTTGCTGCACATAATCTCACTGAGTCCCTGTGACACCAACTAGTTAAAGGCTCAGTCTTAGCCCCATTTTTCAGAGGAGGACATGGACTTGCCCATTGTCAATACAGCTGGCACACTGCAGATCTGGGAATTTAGCCCAGATCATCCTGGACCTGGAGCCACTGCTTCTAACCTCTGCCTTCACTCCCACTCCAGTCATTGCCTCCTTAGATCTGCCAACAACGGGCCTTGGGCTCAAGCTGTTAACCCTCTCTCTGGTTGGGAATCTGGGCCCTTGGAGGAACGAATGGAACGTTTTCATGCATCAGCATTATCAGGTGGTAAGGAGAGACCAGGTCCCCTATGAGCACTTCAAGTCTCCATTAACCATCTCTACTCAGAGGGAGCACAAGGTCACAGGTAGGGATGTGGTCTCTGAGGCCAGATTTCCTGGGTGTAAATCCAGCTTGGCTAAGTTCTAACTGTGTGACCCTGGGCAAGATAAGTAACCTTTCTGTGCTTCTGTGGCCTCTCCTGCAAAATGGGGGAAGATGACTGTAAGAGTTCCAATCGGAACTGTTGTGAAGATGAAATGGGTAATATATGTAAAGTGCTTAGAACCGGGCCTGGCACAGAGTAAACCCTCAGCCTGCGTCTGTGGCTCTGATCACTGCTGTCATCTTTACAGTCACCATCACCACTATCAGCACCATCTGCTCGTCATCACCACCATCACCCTCACCGTCATCATTGTGGCTGCCATCCTCGGCCAAGTGTTAAGTCGATGATGCTAACTGTCAGGGATGGTGATGCAACCTCGCCTGCTGAGAAAGCCATGCAGGTCCAGCCCAAACTGCCAGTGTCGGTCACCCTGGGCCCTCCAGGCCCTCCTGCCTGCCCCTTCACAAGACCCCTCTGAGTGCCACCTGGAGAGGCAACCCTGAAGCCTCAGAGCCCCTGAATATGGCCTGCCCCAACTGCAGGGCCCCCTCACCATCGGTGGGATTGGCAAACTCCTTGGGCACGGCCGCCCCATCATCCAGCTCCACGGCCTCTAGGCCTGCACGGACCCCTTCAATCTGGACCTCATGCTCCCCCGAAGCCGTGTCGTCCTCTGACCTTGCACTCTCGCCTGTGCGACGGAATTTCACCACCCTAGAGGAGAAAGCAAATCTGGTCATGATGGCTAGGACTCCTCCTCAATGACCTTGTGGTATAGTTGTGCCCAAGACAGGTGAAAAGCTTTCTCTTGTGGTCCAGAGAGTTCTCTCATGGTCCATGAATGGGTGAAAGAGGTAGGGGCTGGCATTTCTGTTGAGTTGGGCTGTGGGGAGGGTGACAACGTTAAGAGTTATGTATCAGGGCTATCTAGTACAGTTGGACAGGTTGGGCACTGCACAACTCTAAGGGGAGCCCTATTCACATAGTAAGCCATGTGAATAAGGATATCTTTGTTCTAGACCTAAATACCATTTGGAAGCATATGTGTTTCAGAATTTATACTCATTTGTCTGTATCTAATGTAAGTAACCGTTCAACCTCAGCTTCTTCAGCGTTACTGGTTGGGGCATACGTTTGGATTACAGTGATACTGAATGGTTTGCCTAGGGAACATTTCATGCAAAGATGGGCTCAATAAAGGACAGATGGTATTAAGAAGAGGTGACAAGAATACACAGAAGAACTGTACAAAAAAGAGCTTCACAACCAAGATAATCACGATGGTGTGATTACTCACCTAGAGCCAGACATCCTGGAATGTGAAGTCAAGTGGGCCTTAGAAAGCATCACTATGAACAAAGCTAGTGGAGGTCATGGAATCCCAGTTGAGCTGTTTCAAATCCTAAAAGATGATGCTGTGAAACTGCTGCACTCAATATGCCAGCAAATTCGGAAAACTCAGCAGTGGCCATGGGACTGGAAAAGGTCAGTTTTCACTCCAATCCCAAAGAAAGGCAATGCCAAAGAAGGCTCAAACTACCGCACAATTGCACTCATCTCACATGCTAGTAAAGTAATGCTCAAAATTCTCCAAGCCAGGCTTCAGCAATACATGAACCGTGAACTCCCTGATGTTCAAGCTGGTTTTAGAAAAGGCAGAGGAACCAGAGATCAAATTGCCAACATCTGCTGGATCATGGAAAAAGCAAGAGAGTTCCAGAAAAACATCTATTTCTGCTTTATTGACTATGCCAAAGCCTTTGGCTGTGTGGATCACAATAAACTGTGGAAAATTCTGAAAGAGATAGGAATACCAGACCACCTGACTGGCCTCTTGAGAAACCTATATGCAGATCAGGAAGCAACAGTTAGAACTGGACATGGAACAACAGACTGGTTCCAAATAGGAAAAGGAGTACGTCAAGGCTGTATATTATCACCCTGCTTATTTAACTTATATGCAGAGTACATCATGAGAAATGCTGGGCTGGAGTAAGCACAAGCTGGAATCAAGACTGCCGGGAGAAATATCAATAACATCAGATATGCAGATGACACCACCCTTATGGCAGAAAGTGAAGAGGAGCTAAAGAGACTCTTGATGAAAGTGAAAAAGAAGAATGAAAAAGTTAGCTTAAAGCTCAACATTCAGAAAATGAAGATCATGGCATCCCGTCCCATTACTTCATGGGAAATAGATGGGGAAACAGTGGGAACAGTGTCAGACTTTATTTTTGGGGGCTCCAAAATCCCTACAGATGGTGATTTCAGCCATGAAATTAAAAGACGCTTACTCCTTGGAAGGAAAGTTATGACCAACCTAGATAGCATATTAAAAAGCAGAGACATTACTTTGCCAACAAAGGTCCGTCTAGTCAAGGCTATGGTTTTTCCAGTGGTCATGTATGGATGTGAGAGTTGGACTGTGAAGAAAGCTGAGCACCAAAGAATTGATGCTTTTGAACTGTGGTGTTGGAGAAGACTCTTGAGAGTCCGTTGGACTGCAAGGAGATCCAACCAGTCCATCCTAAAGGAGATCAGTCCTGGGTGTTCATTGGAAGGACTGATGCTAAAGCTGAAACTCCAATACTTTGGCCAGCTCATGAGAAGGGTTTGACTCATTGGAAAAGACCCTGATGCTGGGAGGGATTGGGGGCAGGAGGAGAAGGGGACAACAGAGGATGAGATGGCTGGATGGCATCACTGACTCGATGGACATGAGTTTGAATAAACTCCAGGAGTTGGTGATGGACAGGGAGGCCTGGCGTGCTGCGATTCATGAGGTCGCAAGGAGTCGGACATGACCGATCGACTGAACTGAAATGAATGTAAGTTAATAATTTGGTCACATAAGGATTGCTTTATGCTTATAAAAAGCTGCCCACACAGTATTTTTTTTAATTTAAAGTGAATATCAAAGTTTTAAAATTAGAAGAATTCACAAAGAAATCCAGATTCCTGATGTCTCTTTAAAAAATAGAATATCTGGCCATCTGGGACCCACATTCTAATAAGGGACCAACATGGCTAGACCAGAGCAGTGTGTCCCTTGAATATGGGCCACTCGATCCCCAGATGACTGACAGTCTCATCCTCTCCAAAGGACCTCCAGCCCTTACGCTCTCTTGCCATTTTTCTTTACACTTAACTCTATGTTCCTCTCACTTGGCACTTTGTTCCCTTTGCCCTCATAGGCATTTGAGTTTGAGACCCCATGGACTTTACCCTCAGTACAATACATTCCCTCACACTGTGCTGTTTCTTGTGACTCTGGGAAATGCCTTGATTTCTTTGAGCAGCAACTTATTTATCTGAGACCCAGGCAAAAACATAATAACCTGTCTCCTCTAGCTTCCTCATCCTGAAACAAAACTCCTGCTTTCTGCCAGCCCTGCAATGAGTTGCAAGGTCACAGCAGTAACAGAAGAGATGAGTCCCTACCTTCCCAGGAGACAGCCATATGGAATGAGTGATGCCCATTCCTCCCTGGGCTTTGAAAAAAGAAGTCTGGGATGCCAAGGGCATAGAGGGCAGAGGGCTGATGAGGGCGTGCCTGAGTGCCCAGTGACTCCATCGTCTCTGACTCTTTGCCATCCTGTGGACTGTAACCCACCAGGCTCCCCTGTCCACAGGCTTTCCTAGGCAAGAATATTGGAGTGGGTTGCCAGTGCCTCTTTTAGGGGATTTTCCCGACCCAGGGATTGAACCTGTGTCTCCTGCATAGGCTGGCCGATTCTTTACCACTGCGCCATCAAGGAAGCCTGATGATGAGGAACTGGAGGGCAAATTTGGGCATTTTTAAAAGGTAAAAACAGATAAATTTCTTTTTATTTATTTATTTTTTAATTTACAATCCTGTATTGGTTTTGCCATACATTGACATGAATCCGCCACGGGTGTACATGAGTTCCCAATCGTGAACCCCCCTCCCACCACCCTAAAATGGATAAATTTCTACATTTTAAAAAAAATTGCTATCATAATCATCAATTAACTATTGCCTTATTCCGCACGTTTCATCAAGAATAACTAGTGCTCTGGCATAGAAAGCATGTCTCCAGATTCCAGAAGCCTGGGGGAACATTCCTTGCTTGCGAATTGGGAGAAAAGGCAGATGATATAGCAATTTTGTAAATACCGGAAACACCATTCAATGGCGAGGCTGAACTGGGAAAGCTCCAGCTGTTAAGCTCGTCTGCGGCTGGAGATATCGGGCAGAGTACAGCGCACAGGGTCTGCAGGCAGAGCAGCTGGGACTGAACCTTGGAGCAATCACTCCACCACCAGCCGCCAGCTCTACCACGCCCCCTCTCCGCCACGGCCCCTCTCCACCACGCCCCCAACCGTCCCGCAGCTTCTGTGCCTCGTTCTAGATGTTGCTCTCCACGCACTCGCTCTGCACAGCAGCCCTGTTGTTCTTTGTTTAGTCAGTCACTCATGTTTGCCTCTTTGCAACCCTATGGACTGTAGCCCACCAGGCTCCTGCGTCCGTGGGATTCTCCAGGCAAGAATACTGGAGTGGGTAGCCATTCCCTTCTCCAGGGGATCTTCCCGACCCAGGGATCACACCCATATCTCCTGTTTGGCAGGTGGATCCTTTGCCACTGAGCGCCCAGGGAAGCACAACAGCCCTGTGAGGCTGGCATTTTTATAGCCATTGTGCAGACAAGAAAACGGAGGCCCCAGAAGTCAGGGAATTAACTGTGGTCAAAGGGGCTTCCTGGCGGCTCAGACGGTAAAGCGTCGGCCTGCAAAGCGGGAGACCCGGGTCCCATTCCTGGGTCGCGAAGATCCTCTGGAGAAGGAAATAGCAATCCACTCCAGCACTCTTGCCTGGAAGATCCCATGGACGGAGGAGCCTGATAGGCTACAGTCCATGGGGTCCCAAAGGGTCCGACACAACTGAACGCCTTCACTTTCACTTTTCACAGAGCTAAAAAGGCACTTTCACTTTTCTCTTTCATGCACTGGAGAAGGACATGGCAACCCACTCCAGTGTTCTTGCCTGGAGGATCCCAGGGACGGGGGAGCCTGGTGGGCTGCCGTCTATGGGGTCGCAGAGTCGGACACGACTGAAGCGACTTAGCAGTAAAAAGGCATGGAGCCGGGGGTCACCCTTAGGTCTGTCTGGTCAAAACCTTGTGTTTCTGGCCAAAGAGAGGATACCAGTCAAACCCTTCCATTCCTCCCCATCTACTCCATCCCTCCCCCACAAAATATTTTATTTGGAAATATTTAAAGCAGATAAAAATAAATAGATAACAACGAGAGAACTATCTTTGCTTCTTGTCCAGCTTAAGGACTAGACCCTACTAGAAGGTTGAACTATATGAAATTGCCAACATTTGATTATAATTCATTTGAAGCCACCAGGTCTCTTTTCCAATCTCCATCTCTCAATACAGCTTAAAAGAACCTAGGCTTCAGCCTGGATGTCAGTGGTAAAGAATCCCGCCTACCAATGCAGGAGACGTGGGTTCAATCCCTTGGTTGAGAAGATCCCCTGGAGAAGGAGAGGGCAACTCACTCCAGTATTCTTGCCTGGGAAATCCCATGGGCAGGGGAGCCTGGCCAGCCACAGTCTGCTACTACTACTGCTGCTAAGTCACTTCAGTTGTGTCCGACTCTGTGGGACCCCATAGACGGCAGCCCACCAGCCTCCCCCGTCCCTGGGATTCTCCAGGCAAGAACATTGGAGTGGGTTGCCATTTCCTTCTCCAGCACATGAAAGAGAAAAGTGAAAGTGAAGTCTCTCAGTCGTGTCCGACCCTCAGCGACCTCATAGACTGCAGCCTTCCAGGCTCTTCCATCCATGGGATTTTCCAAGCAAGAGTACTGGAGTGGGGTGCCATTGCCTTAGGCCACAGTCTACTGGGTCACAAAGAGTCGGATACAACTTAGCAACTAAACAACAGCAGCTTTGCAGGGGGGTGGTGGTGATGGAGATTATGGGGAGGCTCTGAAGCCAGTGTCTACAAACTGAGTCTCAAATAAACTCCCCAAGACCATACTGATGTGTAGCATTTGCCAATATCTGTGGGGTAAATAACTCCCACCACGACCCGCCTTAAGCTCTCAACAGTTAAATAAAAGGCTCTGAGATTTCCTGAATATCTAACCATCAAATCAGAACCTTGAAACATGCTGCTGAGTGAAAGCAGCCAGACACAGAGTCACATATGCGTGATCCCACTTATGTGAAGCAACTTCAGAGAGACAGAAAGCAGATCAGTGGTTGCCAGGGGCTGGGGAGGCGGGAGAGGGAGTGACTGTCTAATGGCACAGAATTCCCTTTGGGGGATGATGAAATTGGTCTGGAAGTAGACAGAAGGGAAGGTTGTACAACATTGTGAATGTACATCCATGATGGCAGGAGTATTCACGACAGCCCAAAGGTGAAAACACCCCCGTGTCCATCAGTGGATGAGTGCGTTAGCAAAATGTAGTCTATACATGCAGTGGACTATTATTCAGCTTCAGATAGGAAGGGAAGGGGCAACTCCCCAGCAGTCCAGTGGTTAGGACTCCTTGCTTCCACTGCAGGGGGCATGGGTTCAATCCCTGGCTGGGGAACTAAAATCCGGCATGCTGTGCAGTGTGACCAAAATAAATAAGTAAAAATTATTGATTTATAATTTATGAAAAATAACTAATAAAATAAAAGTGGCTTTATAAAAAGAGGTGCATACTAGGGTGAAGATTCAATAAAATTAATCATTTTTTTTTAAAAAGGAAAAAGTGAAAGTATTTGTCGCTCAGTCCTGTCCAACTCTTTTGCAACCCCATGCACTGCAACCCACCAGGCTCCTCTGTCCATGGGATTTCCCAGGCAAGAATACTGGAGTGGGTTGCCATTTCCTTCTCCAGGGGATCTTCCTGAACCAGGGATCGAACTGGCATCTCCTTCAGGAGATCATGCATTGGTAGGCAGGTTCTTTACCACTGAGCCACTTGGGAAGTCCAAAGAAAAAAAGGGAAGGGAAGGAGAAATTCCCTGGTTGCCTGGTGGTTAGGGCTCTGTGTTTTCATAGCTGAGGGCCTTCGATCCCTGGTCAGGGAACTAAGATCCCACAAGCTGTGCACCAAAAAAAAAAAAAAAAAGAACTGGAAAGGAAGGAAATTCTACACATTACATAACATGGATGAGACTTGAAGACATTATGCTAAGTGAGATATGCCAGTCACAAAAGACAAATACTGCATGATTCCATACGCAGTCAGACTCAGAGACAGAAAGCAGAATGGTGGCTCCCAGGGGCTGGGAGAGGAAGACATAGGGACTTCGTGTTTAACAGGCACAGAGTTTCAGTCCGGGAAGATGAAAACTGTCCTGGAGACGGATGGTACTGATGGTTCCACAACGCGAAGGCACTTAATGCCACAGGCCTGCACTCTCAGAAATGGTTACAACGGTGAATTTTACCTTATTTTGCCATGCCCCTCTCTCCCCTAAACCCCCAAAGCCTCAACCCTTAGCACCGCCGTGAATGTCACCTCAGTGAGATTTATCAGAGAAAGACAAACACTGTATATTATCACTTATATGTGGAATCTAAAAACGAAATATACTAGTGAATGTAAGAAACAAGAAGCAGGACCTGTGGATATAGAGGACAAACTAGTGGTTACCAGTGGGACAGGTGAAAGGGTTGGGGGCGAGAGAGGGGGAGGGGATTAAGAGATATAAACTCAGTTCTGTTCAGTTCAGTCACTCAGTCATGTCTGACTCTTTGTGACCCCATGAATCGCAGCACGCCAGGACTCCCTGTCCATCACCAACTCCCGGAGTTCACTCAGACTCACGTCCGTCGAGTCCATGATGCCATCCAGCCATCTCATCCTGGATCGTCCCCTTCTCCTCCTGCCCCCAATCCCTCCCAGTATCAGGGTCTTCTCCAATGAGTCAACTCTTCGCATGAGGTGGCCAAAGTACTGGAGTTTCAGCTTCAGCATCATTCCCTCCAAAGAAATCCCAGGGCTGATCTTCAAAATGGACTGGTTGCATCTGCTTGCTGTTCAAGGGACTCTCAAGAGTCTTCTCCAACACCACAGTTCAGAAGCATCAGTTCTTCGGCACTCAGCTTTCTTCACAGTCCAACTCTCACATCCATACATGACCACAGGAAAAACCATACCCTTGACTAGATGGACATTTGTTGGGAAAGTAATGCCTCTGCTCTTTAATATGCTATCTAGGTTGGTCATAGCTTTTCTTCCAAGGAGTAAGCGTCTTTTAATTTGATGGCTGCAGTCACCATCTGCAGTGATTTTGGAGCCCCAAAATAAAGTCTGACACTGTTTCTACTGTTTCCCCATCTACTTCCCATGAAGTGATGGGACCAGATGCCGTGATCTTTGTTTTCTGAATGTTGAGCTTTAAGCCAACTTTTTCACTCTCCTCTTTCACTTTCATCAAGAGGCTTTTTAGTTCCTCTTCACTTTCTGCCATAAGGGTGGTGTCATCTGCATTATCTGAGGTTATTGATATTTCTCCCGGCAATCTTGATTCCAGCTTGTGCTTCCTCCAGCCCAGCGTTTCTCATGATATACTCTGCATAGAAGTTAAATAAGCAGGGTGACAATATACAGCCTTGACGCACTCCTTTTCCTATTTGGAACCAGTCTGTTGTTCCATGTCCAGTTCTAACTGTTGCTTCCTGATCTGCATATAGGTTTCTCAAGAGGCAGGTCAGGTGGTCTGGTATTCCCATCTCTTTCAGAATTTTCCACAGTTTATTGTGATCCACACAGTCAAAGGCTTTGGCATAGTCAATAAAGCAGAAATAGATGTTTTTCTGGAACTCTCTTGCTTTTTCCATGATCCAGCAGATGTTGGCAATTTGATCTCTGGTTCCTCTGCCTTTTCTAAAACCAGCTTGAACATCAGGGAGTTCACGGTTCATGTATTGCTGAAGCCTGGCTTGGAGAATTTTGAGCATTACTTTACTAGAGTGTGAGATGAGTCCAATTGTGCGGTAGTTTGAGCCTTCTTTGGCATTGCCTTTCTTTGGGATTGGAATGAAAACTGACCTTTTCCAGTCCTGTGGCCACTGCTGAGTTTTCCAAATTTGCTGGCATATTGAGTGCAGCACTTTCACAGCATCATCTTTCAGGATTTGAAATAGCTCGACTGGAATTCCATGACCTCCCCTAGCTTTGTTCGCAGTGATGCTTTCTAAGGCCCACTTGACTTCACATTCCAGGATGTCTGGCTCTAGGTGAGTGATCACACCATTGTGATTATCTTGGTCGTGAAGATCTTTTTTGTATAGTTCTGTGTATTCTTGCCACCTCTTCTTAATATCTTCTGCTTCTGTTAAGTCCATACCATTTCTGCCCTTTATCGAGCCCATCTTTGCATGAAATGTTCCCTTGGTGTCTCTAATTTTCTTGAAGAGATCTCTAGTTTTTCCCATTCTGTTGTTTTCTTGTATTTCTTTGCATTGATCGCTGAGGAAGGCTTTCTTATGTCTTCTTGCTATTCTTTGGAACTCTGCATTCAGATGCTTATATCTTTCCTTTTCTCCTTGGCTTTTCGCCTCTCTTCTTTTCACAGCTATTTGTAAGGCCTCCCCAGACAGCCATCTTGCTTTTTTGCATTTCTTTTCCATGGGGATGGTCTTGATCCCTGTCCCCTGTACAATGTCACAAACTTCCGTCCATAGTTCATCAGGCACTCTATCTATCAGATCTAGGCCCTTAAATCTATTTCTCACTTCCACTGTATAATCATAAGGGATTTTATTTAGGTCATACCTAAATGGTCTAGTGGTTTTCCCTACTTTCTTCAATTTAAGTCTACTTAAAGATATAAACTACTGTGTATAAAATAGATATATTGTGCAGTACAGGGAATACAGCCAATATTTTATAATAACATAAATGGAGCCTAATCTTTAGAAATTGTGAATCACTATGTTTTAAACCTGAAACCAAAATAATATTGTAAATCAACTTTTTGTTGCTCATTCGTCAAGTTGTGTCCGACTCTTTGCGACCTCACGGACTGCAGCATGCCAGGCCTCCCTGTCCTTTACCATCTCCCGGAATTCGCCCAAGTTCATGTCCATAGAATCTGTGATGCCATCCAAACGTCTCATCCCCTGTTGTCCTCTTCTCCTTATATAAGTATTATATATAAATGTATAAGTATGTAGTTATTTATATATGTATGTATTTACAAGTATTTACATATATAAATACAAAAATGCATGTGGATATACACATATAATTTTTTATACCTCAATAAAAATTTCATGTATATATCCACATGCAGTTTTGTATTTTAAATGTGAATAATTACAAATACATACATATATAAATATTATAGCTATAAACATATAATTTTATATGTCAGTATATAAATTAATATTGCAAATATAAATATGTATTTATATATAATATTATGCATGTGGATACATATACTGCTACACAGATATTCTGTACATTGCGAGAAAAGCTGTAAATGAAATGAACTGGGTGCAGTGAGAGGCTGGGGGTGTGGTGAGGCAGGGAGACATTTCAACTCTGTAACCCACTGAGGGGTGATGTAAAGGGGTTTCCAGGAAGGAAGCAACAAAGAGTAGGGCTCTCGCTCCCCTGGAAGCAACCTCCCAACTCAAAACTACAAACAGTCCCCTGAGGTATTAATAGAAGACAGAATGTAGAGAATCACTAGGCGAAGGAAGGAAATGAACGTTTACGTGCATTATCAATTCCTTTTCAGGGGTGAAGGGAAGGTCTGTGGCTCGCCCTTGACTCTGAGGGTAACATCACAGAAGATGGCTATGTGGTCTGACACTCTCCCTTTCATCACACCTTCTCCTCCAGGACCGTCCAGGGCTCTGTGCTTCCTTCTTTGAATAATAGCTTCCACTGCAACCTTCTGGGAAGGTAAGCAGTGATATGGGCTTCCCAGGTGGCTTAGTGGTAAAGAATCCGCCTGCCAGTGTGGGAGGCACAGGAGATGCAGGTTCGATCCCTGGGTCGGGAAGATCCCCCAGAGGAGGAAATGGCAACCCGCCCCAGTATTCTTGCCTGGCAAATCCCGTGGACAGAGAAGCCTGGAGGGCTACAGTCCCTGGGGTCGCAAAGAGTCGGACACGGCTGAGCACCCACGCAAGCTGTGATGTCTTTCCAATTTTCAGAGCTTTGAGCGCCAACCCGGAATGTGAGGTTGTGCTGACAGTTCATTGTGGGGACAGTCACGGTAAGCAATGGTTTACCCTCCCAGTCATGGCAGATGTGGATCGTCAACTCGCCATTTGTCAGGCCCAATGTTTGCACTTTGCATCATTAAATTATTTATTCCCACTTTCATTGTCCCCATTTTGCAGAGGACACTTCAAGCACAGGGGGCTGGGAACTTGCCCAAGGTCACACAGTGAGTGTCTAGGCTTTGGCGAAGCTATCTGATTTCAGCATCCCCACTTCCAGCTGTCTGTATTCTCTTCTGGTGATAGCATCTCTTTGCAGCTTTGCTGCAAATAATACTAAACCAGAAATAATTACCAGGAGAGGAGTAATTAAATAGATGATGGAACAGCCACTAAAGAAAATGTTGTGTTTTTTTTTTTTTTTAAAAAAAAAAAACATTTTATTGGGACTTCCCTGTCGGTCCAGACTCTGCACTTTCACTTCAGGGAGTGCAGGTTCCATCCCTGGTCAGGGAACTAAGATCCTGGAACCTGCATGGTACGGCCAATTTTTTTAAAATTTGTGTTGATCTGTGTCACAACAGGTGAAAGTGGAAACAACTTAAGTGGCTATCAGTGGATGAATGGATAAACAAACTGTGGTCTATCCATACAACTGAGTATTACTCAGCCTTAAAAAGGATGGAAATTCTGACCCATGTTACAACATGGATGTGCTTTGAAGACACTGCACTAAGTGAAATAAAACCAACACCAAAGGCCAATTTCTGTACTAATCCGCCTATCTAAATGGGCTTACAATAGTCAAAGTCACACACAGAGAGAAAGTAGAACAGTGGTCCCCAAGCTCTGGGGGTTGGGGAGAAGAGGGGAATGGGGAGTTAGTGTTTAATGGGCACAGAGTTTCAGTTGAGGAAGATAAGAAAGTTCTGGAGATGGATGGTAGTGAAGGTGACAAGACATTGAATATAATTCGTACCATTAGCCGCACAACTGTTGAAATGGTAAACTTTATAGCGCCTATTTTAACACCATAAACACACATAATGGACAGACACACACACAAGTCGGTTGCAAGAACTAACAGGAAAAGATTGTTGGGACTCATTTGTTTTTGGCCACACAGCTTGTGGGATCCCAGTTCCCAGACCAGGGATCAAATCCCGGGATGTGGCAGTGAAAGCCACTGGACTGCCAGGGAACTCCTGCTGGGGCTCACTATGAAATGTGCTACAGTCCCATGATCTAGGTTCTTGGTACTAAGATTTAAGTATGGTCTCGAACCAGAGACACAGCCTCCCCAGGGGCTTGTTAGAAACACTGAGTCTCAGGTCCTGACCGAGATCTTCTAAATCAACATCTGCACTGTAACCAGGTCCCCAGGGAATTCATGTACATGAATTCATGTGCATGTGCAAGTGTGCTCAAGAATATTTTCTCTTCTGCCATTGAACATTCTGGAAGGATACTTAAGAAGCCTGAGACTGGTTGGTTTTGGGAAGGAGGACAGATGGGGATGGGGAGTTTTGAGGGAAAGAAATTTCTTTTTACTTTTCATTTTGGATCCCTCTGTAATATGTAAAATTTTAAACCCGCACTCTATTAACTTAAATAATCAATATAAATCCCAATAGCGACTATTCACAGAACACTTGTCAATCTGTAACATTAGCTAAGCATGTTACAGACACGTTCATCTGTGAAGTGGGATGAAGGCAGGCTTACAGGACTGCCGTGAAGATAAACTGAGCTTGATGAACAGAAAACTGTGGAGGCTTTGTGTCAATATTGGCTTTCCTCCAACCCAGCTTCGTTCAAGTCACCTTTGTACCTTGAGCATGGAGGACACTGACCTTTGTGAAATTTGACTTTGAGAAATGGTTTAGCTTCCTGGCGTTTTAAGCCAGGATCTGTTCACATTCCTTCTCTGGCAATCCACTAGAAGCCAGGGTCCTTTATTTATTAAAACTTGTTTTAAGACGGATGTAAAGAGAGACCTCTGACATTAAATTACACTCAGAAAGCCAGACTACATTTTGAATCAGATGGGTTCCTAAAAGCAGTTATCAGCGACATGAGCCAAGATTTTCCAAGGGGAAAAAAATGTAATATGAAAGAAAAAGAAAATAGCAGTGGCATATGTTAACTATATGAGGGCTTTGAAACAAGCTGGCTCACAGTTTCTTGGCATTTGTTGTGTATATATAGCATATAATTTACCAAAATAGCAGGGAACATTTGTTTTACATAATTTTTCTATTGAAAGAAGAGAAGAGCTTGAGGAAATAACTGTCAACCCAAAGATTTTGCTTGAACCATCATGTAATTCACCTCAGTACCTTAAATTAGGGTCTGAGACATGATTAGGGTGAGGAAGTTTTTTTTTTCTATTTTCATCTGAGCTTCCGGGTATTTATCCCCTGAGTTCGTGAATCTATCAGACTGAAAAAGGAAGCTTGTGCCTAATTGTGATTATGACAGGGTAGCATTTCAAGTCATGCCTAAAGATGGGGTGGGGGTGTCATAGAAAGGAGCGCCCAACTCTGCAAACAGACTGATTTGGGTTTGAATTTCCTGCCCCCACTACTCAGCAGCTCTGAGGTTAGGTTAGTTTACTTCTCTGGGTCTCAATGTCCTGCTGGTAGAATGGAGATGGTAATTCCCATCTCACAGGGTTGCCATGGAGATTAAAGGAGTCAACAGAGAGAGCATCTCAAAAGAGTCTGACACCCTTCTTCAGTATTTTATTTTACTTGGTCATGCCACGCAGCATGTGGCATCTTAGTTCCCTGACCAGGGATCGAACCTGTGCCCCCTACACTGGACGAGCACAGTGTTAACCACTGGACCACCAAGGAAGTCCCTATTCTTCAGTATTTTAATAAATCTTTATTGAGTGCTGACTGTGCGCTGAAGGCTCAGATACAAAGGGGGATAAAATACATCTGCCCTCCTGAAATGGATTCCCTACTGAGAAGACAGTTAATATACAAGTAAACAAGAAATCATTATACATTTGCAAATGAATGAACCTTGAGAGGAAAATAAATAGGGTGCCAAGATAAAGAACAATTGGAGGGAAGAGTAGTCAGGATAGACTTGCCTGAGGTCTGGGGACCAGGAGAGTCCCACAGAGATGGGGGAGGACAAAGACCCAGGGAGTAGGATCGAGTAGAGGTGGGAGAGACAGGCTGAATTACAGAGACCACAGGGTTCCTATGTTTTCCTGAGATCAGTGGGATGCCTCTGAAAGGTTTACAAGTAGGGTGAGATGGGGGAAGGTGATCAGAGTTGATTTTGAGATCATTCAGGCATATTTTGCTATAAGAGGATGAACAGATTGTGGGCAGTGTTTTAAAACACTGGAGAAGGAATGGAAACCCACTCCAGTATTCTTGCCTGGAAAATCCCACTGAGTCAAACTTACATTTATTTATTTTTTGATTGTGCAGCACGTGGGCTCTTAGTTCCCCAACCAGGGATGGAACCCGAGACCCTGCATTGGATGGGTACCGTCTTAACCACTGGATTGCCAGGGAAATCCCTAAAATATTGCTTTTATTATCATTTAGGTGTGGCAAACAGATCAGGAGATGACTGCCAACTGAAGACTTTAGACTCTGTTATACTCACAGATTCCAAGAAGAGGGGGCATGCCACATTTTGTGGAGGGGGGGTAGCCAAATGGGGAAACACTGGGATCAGTAAGGAGGCAAGTGAAACTGAAAGCCGCTTGGTCGTGTCCAGCTCTTTGTGACCCCATGGACTCTACAGTCCATGGAATTCTCCAGGCCAGAATACTGGAGTGGGTAGCCATTCCCTCCTCCAGCAGATCTTCCTAACCCAGGGATCAAACCCAGGTCTCCCACATTACAGGTGGATTCTTTACCAGCTGAGCCACCAGGGAAGCCCAAGAATACTGGAGCAGGTAGCCTATCCCTTCTCCAGCGGATCTTCCCGACCTAGGAATCAAACTGGGAGGCAAAGGTGAGGATAAAATCTGGGGCAGAGTCTTGACTGTGGTTTCCACAGGAAGGAACAGGTGAGGCAGGGCAAGCAGGTTGAGGATGAGCTAGTTTGAGTCATTTCTCCAGGCTCTGATCATAGGGACTGTCTCCAGTTGTCTGGTATTTGGCCCTGGTACGATTAGTGCAGCTGGATTAGTGGCTTTGGACTGGTTGGTTTGCACACGAAAGGTCCACTGGCAGATGACTTATTTACTAGTTAACCCTGGGAAGGGAGAGCCCTCCAGAATCTGCAAGGGCCCAAAAGGTCAAAACATCAGAATACAGAGAATAAAAAGCATGATTAATGCACAAAGGTGCACACAGGACAAACATGCAGTGAGGACATTCTATGTGTCAGACCACATTCTTGCCCTCGTGGAGTTTACAGTCTTTTACCAAAAGTATCCTGAAGCTGCAGGAAGGGGCACAAGCCACAGTCCCCACATGACTAATGGGAGAAAAGTGAGGTGTAAAGAGAGGTCTGAAGATGCTCTGGAAATGGAGAGACCGAAAAACGTATTGTCTAAACTAAAACGCTTCAGAGAAGTGGTTCTCACTGGGGTGAGATTGGCAATGTCTGGAGATAGTTTTGATTGTCACAACGTGGAGGGGGAGTGAATATGATGAAACAAGGCTATGTCTGATCTTTCCACGGGGACTCAGTGCTTTAGCTGCTAAAACTTAATAATGGTGGCCCTGGCTGTCAAGGAGAATGATTAAGCTGATGAATAGATTTTTCTGATTTTTTTCAGTGCATAAAGTTTTTACTTAATCTTGTGGCCTGATCTACCCTAAAATCCAGTATCAGATGGAATCTAGGCAATGTCCCATGAACTTGGGATCCATCAGACCCCTGGTATGTGAAGCTTTCATACAACTAAGTGAAGACAGACACTGAACAATAAATAAGCAAATTATACGGTATGTTGGAAGGTAATGTGCGATTAAAAAAAAAAGGAAAAGCATGGATTTCCCTGACAGTCCAGTGGTTAGGACCATGCCTTTCAATGCAGGGGGTGCAGCTTTGACCTGTGGTCAGGGAGCAAAGTTCCCACATTGCCTCACGGTCAAAAACACAAAACATAAAACAGACCCAATACTGTTAACAAATTCAGTAAAGACTTTAAAAATGGTCCACATTAAAAAAAAAAAAAATCTTAAAGAGGAAAAGCCGAACATGGTATTGGAGGATGGGGGAAGAGAGCTATGATTTTTTTCAACTACAGTAAAATACACATAAGATAACATTGGTCATTTTAAGCATTTTTAAAGAGTACAGTTCAGTGGGCATTAAGTATATTCACAATATTGCACAATCATTACCACTGTTCATCCACAGAACTCTTTTCATCTTGTGAAAACGGACAGTGTACCCACTACACGGATCTCCCACCTCCCCTTCCCCAGCCTCGGGCAACTACCGTTCTGCTTTATGTCTCTATGAACTTGATTGCTTTAGAAACCTCACAGAGTAGAATCATACAGTAGCTGTCCTTTGGCAACTGGCTTATTTCACGTAGCCTAATGTCTTCAAGGTTTATCTGTGTTGTAGCATGTTTCAGGATTCCCTTCCTTTTTGAAGGCTACATAATATTCCATCATATGGGTAGACCACATTTGTGTATCTACTCATCATGAAGGGACCCTTAGGAGGCTTTCATCTTTTGCCTATTGCGAACAATGCTGCTATGACCATGGCTGTGCAAATATCTCTTCCGTATTCTGCTTTCAACTCTTTTGCGGGTATATACCCAGAAGTGAAATTGCTGGGTCCTATGGTGATTCTTAATTTTTTGAGGAGCCTCCATACTGTTTTCTTTGGAGGCTGCCCCATTTTTCATTCTCACCAATAGTCAGTGTGTAAGAATGCCATTTTCTCCATATCCTCACCAAGACTTGTTGTTTTTATTTATTTTTGATAGTAGCCATCTAAGAAGCCCGGTGTGCTGCAGTTTGTGGGGTTGCAAACAGTCAGACACAACTGAGCAACTGAACAACAACAAAAATCCTAATGGCAGTAAGAGAGGGCTACAGATTTTAAGGAGGTGATGAGGGTAGGCTTGGGTGAGATGGTGGCATTTGAGATCTGAGTAAAGCAGATATCTAGGAGAAGAGCTTTCTAGGTAGAGAGAACAGTGGGTGCTGAAGCAGGAACCCACCTGGTGTGCTTAAGGAACAACAAGGAGACCATGGGCTTCCCTGGTAGCTCAGATAGTAAACAATCTGTCTGCAGTTTAGGAGACCAGGGTTCCATCCCCGGGTCGAGAAGATCCCCTGGAAAAGAGAATGGCAACCCACTCCAGTATTCTTGCCTGGATAATTCCATGGACAGAGGAGCCTGGCGGGCTACATTCTATGGGGTTGCAAAGAGTCAGACACAACTGAGCAACTAACACACACACACACACACACACACACACACACACACGGGAGCCAGAATGGCTGCATGAGGGGGTGAAAGAGTAGAGAAGACAAGGTGAAATGGGAGCCCTAGGAGGGTTTTGGAACCGAAGAGCCTTGTGAGTTGACTTCTAAAGAATCCCTCCGGGGACTTTCCCTGGTGGTCCAGTGGCTAAGACTGCACGCTCCCAAGGCAGGGGGGCCCCGAGTTCAATCCCTGGTCGGGGAACTAGATCCCATATGCTGCAACTAAAGATCCTGCATGCTGCAACTAAGACCCAGCTCAGCCAAATAAATAAATAATATTTTTTAAAAAACAATATGTTTGGTTGCTGTGTTGAGAATGTGCTGTAGGGAGACAAGGGCAGGACCGGGAAGACCAGCAAGATAACCCCTGGAATCCACCCAGGGTCAGAGACAATGGGGACTTGAACCAAGAAGTAGCAGTGGAGTTGGAAAGAAGTGATAAGAGTTTAGATGGAGTTTGAAGGCAGGACCAAGAGAAATTTCCTGATGGGTTGAAGTGAAATCTGAGGGAAGGAGGAGTCAAAACGGACTCCAAATGGGGAGGATGGCGTCACCATCAACTGGAAGAGGCTGAAAGAGGAGCGGAGTGCAGGAAAGATCAGACTTCACGTTTGGACGTGTGCTTCCATTAGCTTTCATCAGGACATCTTAGGATTCTGAAAAGGAGACCGTGGCTTCCAGGTGCTTTGCTATTTGAACAAGCTGGAGGATGAGGGGAAGATGTCCAGAGTGAAAGAAGACAAATAACACTAGTACCAACTGGTTGAGCCCTTGTGTGGAGCCAGGCACTGTGCTGGGACTTCCCAGCGGTGACCTGCCTGATCCTCACAACGGCCCTGCCATGCAGATACCGCTATTATCCCAGCGTTATAGATGAACATCCAACCATGGGGAGATGAAGTCACTAGGCCAGGGTTAGCCATATGGTAAGTGGCAGAGCCAGAGTTTGAACCCAGATCTGCCTGACTCAGAGCCTGCACTTTTACCCCAGGAAGCCCCAGGAGGAGTCAGAAGATTCATTGAGCTGATGGACTTAAGCTCAATCTTTATTTTTTTAATATTTATTTTTACGTTATTTATTGAGCTCTTCCAGGTCTTAGTTGCAGCATGCTGCATCTTAACTTGGCAGCAGGCAAACTCCTAGTTGTGGTATGTGGGATCTAGTTCCCTGACCAGGGATCAAACCCAGACCCCCTGGATTGGGAGTTGGAGTTCTTATCCACTGGACCACCAGAGAAGTCCCTAAGCTCGATCTTGAAAGACAGGGTTAGTAAGAAAAGAGTGAGTGGATCAAGCAAACACAAGATAAATGTCCAATTTCTTGTCCTTACTACAGGGTCCTGTGTGGCCTGGTCCCTGCCATCCTCTGCAGCCTTCCCTCTGGTCACTTGCTCATGAAGCTCCACTGGCCTGATTTTGAGCTCTTGCCCTCACACAGTTCCCACTATTGGAAAGCTCCCTCCTATCTCTTCTCCTGGCTGATCTCTACACGTGTCTGGGGGTTCAGCTCCAATGTCACTTCCTCCAAGAAGCCTTCTCTGATCTGCCTCTCTGCCATCTAGAACTAGACTTGTCGCACCTTCTACATTTGTGGAGAAAAGGGAACCCTCCTGTGCTGTTGGCAGGAATATAAATTGGTGCAGCCACTATGGAGAACAGTATGGAGTTTCCTTAGAAAACTAAAAATAGAGTTACCATATGATCCAGCAACCCCACTCTTGGGCATATATTCAGAGAAAACCATAATTCAAAAAGATACATGCACCCCAGTGTTCATCGCAGCACGATTTCTAACAGCCAAGAAGACATGGAAACAATTTAACTGTCTGTCCATCGATAGATGAATGGATAAAGGAGATGTGGGGTATACACACAAAACAGAATACTACTCAGGCATTAAAAAAGAAGGAAATAATGCTATTTGCATTTGCAGCAAGGTGGATTATCATACTAGAGATTATCATACTAACTGAAGTAAGTAGCCCTTAAGACAATTCTCATAATTGTTGTGAAACTGTGTCTTCAATATTCGCTTCTCCCATGGGACCAGTGCTGTGCAATAGAACCTTCTGCAGTTCCAAAAGTGCTCTGGGCCCAGGCTGTCACAATGGGGCTAAAGCAGCCTTGAGCCACATGCAGCTACTGGGTACTCGAAACGCAACCAATGCAATGAAGGAGCTGACTTTTCAAACACGACCTATTTTACCTATAAATCATACTTTATAATGTGAATGCACGTGTCACTTCAGTCATGTCCGACTCTTCGTGCCTCTGTGGACTGTAGCCCTCCAGGATCCTCTGTCCATGGGATTCTCTGGGCAAGAATACTGGAGTGGGTTGCCATGCCCTTCTCCAGGCGAGCTTTCTGACCCAGGGACTGAACCCTTGTCTCTTGTGTCTCCTGCATTGGCAGGTGGGTTCTTTACCATTAGCACCACCTGGGAAGCCCACTGTGTATTATACACGGACATTATTTCATATACCAACTACATAAGTTAAGTTTAAATAGCCACATGTGGCTACTGTATTGGACACTGTATTGGCTCACTCTAGCTGTGAGCTCCTTGAGGGCAAAGACCATGTATCTTGTTTGGTTATAGAATTCCCCAATCTAGGATGATGCTCAGGAAAACTGTTGAATGAATGAGTAAGTCAATGAATGGATGAACCAATCAGTCAATGTAGTCTACATAATTTGTTTTCAAGAACATCATCCCAGAAAGGAGAGACCCAGGAAAATCTGACTTGCACAAGATCTCACAATAAGGCAGAACTAGATACAAAATCCAGCCTTCTGAATCTCCTGTACATAGTGCTGTGCACAGGGAGAGGTTGTCTGTGGTCTCACACAAGCCATCGCAGAGCTGTTCATGAAGGCACCTCCAAGTCCTGGGAAGGACTGTTTCTTAGACATCCTCACCCCTTCCCCCTCCCCTGACCCTGTAAACAACTTAGTGGCTTGTAATCTATTAACACTTGGCTTCCCGCAAGACTGAGCCTGTTCCAAGGTCCACTCTTGCCAATCCTCTACAAGGCACTCTGATTTTTAAAAAACCCATATTTCTCTCAGGCCATCTGTTGCCGGCAGTCTGTGAATAATATACACAGGGTGTGGTTTAAAAAACACCTATGTCGTGATGTGAAATCCACTCAGATTTACACAGCCGTTCCTTTTACTTTTTTTTTTTTTTTAATAAACGAATGTTAACATGTTTCAGGGCTAATTTTGACCTCATTCAAATGTAATTTGGGGGTTGCAGATTACATTCTGGGAGACTCCAGCAGAAAGAGCCTATGGATTTTGTTTTTACAAACTTTTTTTCAGATATCATCATAATCATAATTTTATAAATTATTTTTCAGATGTTCATATGTATTGATGTCTCTATCTGCCAGGCATTTGGCACACATGACCTCACATGATCTTCCCAATAAGCCTTTGAATCAAGTACTATTATGATTCCCATTTTATGGCTAAGGAAATTGAGTTTCAGAAAGGTTAAGTCACTTGCACAAAGTCACACAGCCAGGAAGTGGCACAGTAGGGATTTGAAGCCTATTCTGTCTTATTCAAGAGCCAGTGCTCTTAGCTAGCACACAATGTGGCCTTTCTAATAGATATTACATGTATTTATGTGTGTAAAAATCAGGAAAACAATCAAGAAACTTAACACTGGGGCTTGGGAAGAGAGAGACTTATTCTTGTGCTTCTTTTTGGACTTTATTCTATGTATATACTATTATTAGTATAAAAACTAAATTAATTTAAGCTTAAGTAAAATCTTCTTATTAGGTTTGATTTTTTTCTAATGAAGGAAGGGCTTGTCACTCTAGTGTATGTCTATCTATTAGTAGATTAAATATACATGAATCTTTGAGTAATTTGCAAAGTTCACATGCCCTGACAGCATTTGAAAATTTAGTAAAACTGCAGTTCCAACATGTATCCTTATCCTGAATTCCAAATTTCATATTTTAGTTTCTGGATTATTTTTTTATTTTGAGGTAATAGGTTGGTTTTTAAACATATTTATTTTCAATGAAAATAAATGTTTTCCTTGAGAGATCTGCACTCAGGTACATACATTTTTGTGGATTCATAGATCGACTTTGGATATTATAACTGGGCATCTTTCAGCATTTGTGAAATAATGCCGTGTTACATAAGACAGGCCATTTGCAGATCAATTAATAAAAGCTTAAAAGTAAACATTTCATTAATTAAAAATTTTAATGCAAATTAATTTTACACTGAATGAGAAGTAGACATCTCAATACCCTTCAGTACTCAGAGCCTCAGAGAGCTATAGTAGTCACACTAAAAGTCACTTGGGAGAATTCCTCAGTGGTTTAGAGAGAGAGAGAGAGGGAGAAAAAAAAAACATTTAAGTCAAGAAAATATACATACTAACAATAATGTATCCTTTCCAACAATTCCAAAGGAGTGTCTGCTTTTACCATCCAAGTGACCAGTGCTTCTAAAAAATTAAAACAAAAATCCCATTAATGTTCTTTTTGTTGCTCCATTTCATACTCCTGGAATTTGCTTAACAAATCTCCATCAGCTGGAGGTTGGAGAATTTTGAATGCCCCTTTACAAGCCCTTTCCATTGCTTGACCGTATTTCCCCAGGATTTTCAGAGCAAATTTGGTATCCTTGAAAAATTAAAAAAAAGAAAAAGAAAAAGAAAAATTCCAGTCGTCTAAGCAGTGTATTCCTGAGTTCCCAAGGATACCCCCTGACAGTGAGCCTCACTTAGCTAGCTGTTACAAAATCCTTTCATTCAGAAGGCAAGAGGTTTCACCAAAGATACACAGCCCTCTCATTCACACACTTCATAAACAACGGGGACTTTGCCGAAGCCTCCTCTCTAGGAAGGAATCCCAGCTTTTCAGAAAACGGTAGGCAACATCAGTTATCATTCCCTTCTAAAAGACCTTGCAGGAAAATTCAGAATTTCACAGCATAGGAGAAGGGCTGGAAAGGACCCATGTCATTGCACGGACTCATAAATTCACTCCACATTTCCAAACAGCAGCTAACGCTTTCTTAAAACACAGACCCTCCCAATCCCTTTAGGAGGAAGAGCAATTCCAAGGGAAAATATTACACGCTTATGTCCCCGTTAAGATTCTGACGGATCTGGAAAAAAAAACAAAAACCGGACTGAGTCAGAGATAAGAGGCTGAGCCGGTGGGGTTGGGAAAATGGCTTGTCTCCTCCAGGCCTGAGTCTCTCCCCCTGAAACCGTTCCCTTTAAATTCAGGAAGGCATGCCGAGATGCTCCCCTGCAGGTTTTCTTTCTTTCTTTCTTTCTTTTTTTTTTTAAAGAAAAGCCTGTCTGCCTCTGACTCGCCCGCAAGATACTCACGGCAGCTGCCTGAGCTGGAATAAGTCCTCCTCCATGTCCGCGCTGCGCCAGGACGAGCCCTGTTCATGGCCCTTACATGGTGGTGGTGGATGACGAGCGCGCGCTCGGGGGCTTCAGCGTTAGGATGCCGGACCCGCGCGGCTGCCTCCCTCGGTGGCAGCTGTTCAGGGGAGGGAGCCGCCAGGGACCAGCCCACGAGACAAAGCCGCCGCCGCCAGGAGACCGCGGCGAGAGTGGGCGGAGAGGAGGCGGCGGAGGGCAGAGCGAGATGCGCGCGGAGAGGGGGCGGGGAGAGCCCTTCTGGTTAGCGAAATTTACAGGCTCTCCGGAGCTGGTGGTGATGCTCTGGGGTGCCGACAGGGCGCCCGCCAGCCTGTGAAAAGGCCGTCTGGGTACCAGTGAGGGCTCTTCGGTTGACGATGCCTCTCTGAAGGTTTGTGTGTATGGATTCATTTAAGGTTGCCTTCGATATTCTTGAAAACCAGGGGGCTGTCACAAACGCAGAGAATGAAAAACAAAATTTCCATGCGTTGAAGCGTTGTTTATTGAGCACCTACTGTCCGCCAGAGCTTTCCTGCTGGCTCAGGGGTAAAGCATCCGCCCGCCACAGCAGGGTTTGATTCCTGGGTGGGGAAGATCTCCTGGAGCAAGGAAATGGCAACCCACTCCAGCCTTCTTGCCTGGGAAAGCCCATGGACAGAGGAGCCTGGCGGGCTGCAGTCCCTGGGGTCGCAGAGTCAAGACGCGACTTAGCGACTAACAACTGTATGCTGGGCAAGGCGATAGTCACTGGGTCACTGATAAGAGAATAAGTTAGACATGACATTGTCATCACGGAGATGAGATCTTATGAAACGAATCAAGAAAAAAAAATTGGGTAAGTTGTGTAGGAGAAAGTCACAGATCACTCGTTTATTTAACAAGCGTTCGTTAAAGAGATCTCTGCAGTTCTGGGGAATCAAAGATGAATAAAACCCAATTCCTGCCTTCAAATTCCTCTTTATCTTGTTCAGTGGCACCCCTCCCTCTTCCACTAGAATGTCCGGGCCCACTCTGCCTCTAGAAGGTAAGCTCCTTAAAGGTTTCTGAAGTACCCCCAAGGGCCTAGAATAATAAAACTTTATTTATGGACACTGAAATTGAAATTTAATATTCCTCACTACACTCAACCCCAGGGCTTTGCTGTTGTGAGCACTCAGTAAATGCTTGTTAAACTGAAAACAGACATCTTTCAAGTGAGGAGATTCAGTATCTTTTTTAAGCCATGGAAAGTTGGGATAATAATTTATATCAGAGCTGGCAAGTTGGAGTGTTATTGGTTAACTCACCCTGGTTTGCTCAGGACTTGAGTTATAGTACTGAAAGCTTGGTGTCCTGGAAAATGCTGGATCTGAGGCAAATCTTGACAGTTGGTTGCTCTACAACTGTAAGCCAGAGAAGGGTTTTCATGCCTAAAGGGTTTTGAGTACCCTTAGGTGCAAGATTTCAAACTATAAAACTCTTTACATAAAACTATAAGACTCACAGGAGTAAGTCTTCATGACCTTCAATTAGGCAATGGTTTCATAGACACGACCTCAAAAAGCACAAGCGACAAAGAAAAAAAAAAAAAACAGATATGCTGGACTATATCAAAGTTAAAATCTCTTATGCTGCAAATAATACTATCAAGAAAGTGAAAAGACAACCCATAAAATAAGAGAAAATATTTGAAAACCATATAACTAATAAGAGACTAACTCAAAATATGTAAAGAACTCTTGGAACTTAGTAATAAAAGACAATTCAATTTAAAATCGGCAAAAGATATGAATAGACATTTCTTCAAAGAAGACATGTAAATAGCCAATATGCACTCGAAAAGAAAAACTGTAACAATACTGCAATCAAGATACAGAATGTTTCCATCATCCCCAAATTTCATCTCTGGCTGCTCAGACAACCACTAATCTGCTTTTATTACTATAAATTAATTTGTATTTTCTAGAATTTATGTAAACAGAATCATAAAGTACATATTCTTTTCTGACTTCTTCCTTTAGCGTGGCTTTGAGATTCATAAATGTTACCATTTTTTAAGAGTGCATTCTTTTTTATCACAGAGTAATATTCTATTGTATGATATGCTGCTGCTGCTGCTAAGTCGCTTCAGTTGTGTCCGACTCTGTGCGACTCCATAGACGGCAGCCCACCAGGCTCCCCCGTCCCTGGGATTCTCCAGGCAAGAAAACTGGAGTGGGTTGCCATTTCCTTCTCCAATGCATGAAAGTGAAAAGTGAAAGTGAAGTCACTCAGTCATGTCTGACTCTTTACCACCTCATGGACTGCAGCCTACCAGGCTCCTCTGTCCACGGGATTTTCCAGGCAAGAGTACTGGAGTGGGGTGCCATTGCCTGCTACTTCTACCCATTTCCCTTGTTTTCTACAGAACAGGTCTAATTGTAAAACAGTATTATATTTAAGAGCCCCTCCAACTGGCCACCGATGCCATCCTCCAATGATACCATGGCAATGCAGTATCACATCGGAAGACCAGGTATGTTTTCTTTAAGCCCTGGGGATCAAATCTATCCCAGTTTTTCAGTATACAGTTCAAAGGAGTGAGGCTGGAATTGTTAGCTCTCATCTTGTCCTGAAGAAATCAGACAAGCCCCCAAGATGAAAGGTTGAGACGCCAGGATTCTTGGCCTCCAGAGAAGAATTCAATCCGGGGCCAGAGACGAGGCTTGATCACTCAGAGCTTTTGTGTAATAAAGTTCTATTAAAGTATAAAGGAGATAGAGAAAGCATCTGACATAGGCATCAGAAGGGGGCAGAAATGACCATTTAAATTTTTCCAAATTTGGAGCTCTTATGAATAAAGTAACTGTTTGTAAATCTTTCTATAGATTTACATTTTCATTCCTTTTGGATAAATAAATATTGAAGAGTGAAATGGTTGGGTCACCGTGGTAAGGTTATGTTTATCCTCATAGCAAACTGCTAGCTTTCCAACGCATTTATTGTTGTTGTTTAGTCACTAAGTCGTGTCCGACTCTTTGCGACCCCATGGACTGTAGCCCCCCAGGCTCCTCTGTCCGTGGGATTTCCCAGGCAAGAACACTGGAGTAGGTTGCCATTTCCTTCTCCGGGGGATCTTCCTAACCCAGGGATGGAACCCACATTTCTTACATCTCCTTCATTGGCAGGTGGGTTCTTTACTGCTAGCGCTACCTGGGAAGCATACGTATCATTTTACATCCCCATCGGTGATGTATAAGAGAGTTCCAGTTGCTTCAAATCCTTACCAACAAACGGTATTGACCATTTCTTTAATTGTCATCATTCTAATATAATGTCTTGTGGTGTTAATTTTTGTTTCCCTCGTGACAAATTATGTTAACCATATTTTCATGTACCTATTGGCCATTTATATACCTTTTTTTGGTGTGCAATGCCTGTCCAAATATTTTGACAGTTTGGGGAAAATTGTGTGTCTTCTTACTGAATTGTAAGAAATCTTTACACATTATGGATGCAAGTCATTGTTAGATGTGTGTACCTTTAAAGTTTTCTGAAATTTGTGTCATACCTTTTCATTTTCTTAACAGCATCTTTCAAAGAAAATGTTTAAACTTAAATAAGATTGAGGTTATCAGATATTTTTTCTTTTCTAATTTGGGCTTTTGTGACCTAAGAAATCTTTGGGGTTTATATATATATTTGGCTGTGCTGGGTCTTAGTTGTAGCAAAGAAATCTTTGTTTACCTGAAGGTTGCAAAGATTTTTCTCCTACAAGAAAACCTCCTTAGAGAGTTTTATAGTTTTAGCTTTTAGTTTTATAGTTTTAGCTTTCATGCTAAAAATAAAACTATAAAATTTCCAGTAAGTCTAAGTGTTCCATTATATTCTTTCACAATAATATGCCCTCTATATTTTAGGTATCCTTCCTTTTCTCTTGATCTCTATGGGTTATTTGGCCATGGAGGAATAGCGTATCTTGCAAAAATGTATGAATGGGAAGACCGGAGACAGGGCTTGCGTTCTGTGATAGCATTTGTGACCTTAGACAGGCCTGGGCACCTGTACGTGGCTCAGTGTTCTCATCTGTAAGAGTGGCGCTGATCAGACCTGCCTGCTGCCCAAGAATGCGGTGAGGCTGGGAGTAGATGCTACAGGTGCCAACACTTAGAGCTGGTCCAGCTCCAGAGAAAACATGGGGTGCTATAGCTCTTATCATTTTCCGATAATCTCTATTTCTCTATCTCAGCATTTTACCTAAGATAGAGTGTACTACGCTTCATTCTGAGTGTAAGGAAGATGATTTTAGTTGATACATGGGATAAACAGTTATCCTACTTAAAATAAATACAGCTACTTATTTTTATGTATATTAGAAAAATATATTTTGTCCAAATATGAAAACAAATTAAAAACAAAAGAAATTTTAAAATATTTATGTGATATAGGCACCCCAGGTAAAAAAAAAAAAGCTAATTAGATTAAATAGTAAAGGTGATGTCTGGATATGACCAAAAAAATTTAGGATGTTATCCAAACAACAGCAGTTTGTCAAAATGCAGACCAAAAAAATTTAGGATGTTGTCCAAACAACAGCAGTTTGTCAAAATGCAGAAGGTATCACACTGATACCTTCTAATACATTTGGCTGAGATGGAGCCAAGAACATGCACCTTTTGTTGTTGTTGTTATTTTCATTCATTTTGTTTTTTAGATTCCACATATAAGTGAAAAATATACAGTATTTGTCTTCCTCTGTCTGGCTTATTTCATTATGTGTAATATCCTTCAGGCCCATCCACATTGTTGTAAATGGCAGATTTTTGATCTTTTTTATGGCTGAATAATATTCCACATCTTTATCCATTCATCTGTTGATGGACACTTAGGTTGCTTCCATTTCTTGGCTATTGTGAATAAATGAATAATGCTGCTGTGAACATTGGGGTGCATATATCTTTTCAACTTAGTGTTTTTATTTTCTCAGGATATATACCCAGGAGTGGAATTGCTAGATCATATGAATTTTAGTTTTTTAAGCAAGCTCCGTACTGTTTTCCATAGTGACCACACCTATTTACATTCCCTACAAGAGTGTATGAGCAGGGACCTGTACTTTTAACCAGAAAGTCAGGGGATTTTTGAGCTAGGTGGTATAAAGCCCACATTTTAAAGAACACTGTTTCCAGTGTCTTAGTTATCTATAGCTGCATAACAAATTATCCCAAAACTTAGGACCTTTGAAAAATATTAACAGTTATTATCTCACACAATTTCTGTGGATTGGGAATCCAAGAGCCAGTTATCTGGGTGGTTGTAACTCAGGGTTGCTCATGAGGCTTCAGTCAGATATCAGCCAGGGTTGTGGTCTCATTTGAAGATTTGAATGAGACAGGAAGGCCCATTTTCAAGGTGGTACACTAACATGGTTGATAAGTTAGTGGTGACTGTTAGCAGGGGCTTCAATTCTTAACAGGTAGACCTCTCCATAAGGAGACCCTCTCCTAAAAGGAAGCCCTCTTGCACTCTTAATGGGAATGTAAATTGATACAACTACTATGGAGAACAGTATGGAGACTCCTTAAAAAACTAGGACTAAAACTACCATATGACCCAGCAAACCCATTACTGGGCATATACCCCGAGAACACCATAACTGAAAAAGACACATGTACTCCAGTATTCATCGCAGCACTATTTACAATAGCCAAGACGTGGAGTCAACCTAGATGTCCACTGACAGATGAATGGATAAAGAAGTTGTGGTACATGTATACAGTGGAATATTACTCAGCCATAAAAAGGAATGCATTTGAGTCAGTTCTAGTGAGGTGGATGACCCCTGAGCCTGTTATACAGAGTGAAGTAAGTCAGAGAGAGAAAAACAAATACACATTAGTGCAAATATATGGAATCTAGAAAAATGGTACTGATGAGCCTGTTTGCAGGGCACGAATAAAGAGGCAGACACAGAGAACGCACTTGTGGACACAGTACGGGAAGGAGAGGAAGGGATGAACTGGGAGAGCAGCGTTGAAACATACATTACCGTATGTAACCTAGTTAGCTAACGGGATAGCTGGGTAAAACAGATAGCTAATGCATAACACAGTTTGCATAACAGGGTGCTCTGTGACAACCTAGTGGGGTGGAATGGGGTGGGGGGTGGGAGGGAGGTTGAAGAGGGAGGGGACATAGGTATACCTATGGCTGATTTGCCGTGTTGTGTGGCAGAAACCAACACAGCATTGTAAAGCAATTATCCTCCAATTGCAAATAAATTATAAGAAATGAGGAAAAAGGCAGATCCTCTCCTGAGCATCTTCACAGCCAACATAGTGAGTGGCTGCTTCCACAGCAAGTGGTCCAAGAGAGAGCAAAGTGGATATGGGAATGTCATTTATGACCCGACCTTGAAATTTACATACCATCTTTCTCACAGTAGAAAAAATAAATTAAAAAAAATTATTTATTTTTGGCCGTGCTGGGTCTTCATTGCTGGGTGTGGGCTTTCTCTAGTTGTGGCTAGCAGCAGCTGCTCTCGAGCTGTGGGGCACCAGCTGCTCTGTGTGGTGACTTCTCTTGTTGTGGAGCACGGGCTCTTAAGACTCGTGGGCTTCAGTGGTTGTGGTGAACGGGCTTAGTTGCCACTCTGAATGTGGGGCTTCCCTGACCAGGAGTCAAACCATGTCCCCTGCACTAGCAGACAGATTCTTAACCTCTGGACCACCAGGAACGTCCCTCACAATAACCGTTTGGTTACATATGTCCGCGGTATTTAACATGGGATGTGTGAATCCAGGATATGTAAGGTCTTTGGGGTCATATCTTGGAGGTTGGCTACTACACTCAGCTTCCCTTCTATGTTGTTCCGCATGTTTGAAACTCTCAGAAAAGACAATTGGAAAAAAACACAGAGTCTCTGCCAGGAAATGAGGCGACTAGTGTAACTGATGGCAGAAGTTAATTCTGCTATCAGTGAACTCTTCTGGGCCTCAGTCTCCTCACCAGTCAATGAACTGACCTCTGATGGCCTCTTCAGTCAAGATCATTCCTGATTAGAAAAATAAATAATGGTGACTCATAAGATATTATGATCAGATGTTCTGGGAACCAACGTGCTAAAGTTCTATAGGGCTTTTGTTTGAACAGGAGAAAGTGACTTTGAAACTACTGCCATTCTTTGTTACTGGAAAATGAAACAGGAATCTAGTCACTCTTTGACAACATATACATTCACAGCAGGTAGGAGGAGACACGCAAAAAAACATAAACGAGTTCTTAGAAACTTTTATGGGCTTGCTGGCTTTAGAAAGTGAATACATGTGAAATATGAATTGATCAACCACATAAATTAGGTAGTAATGCCCCCAATTATTTATTGCAAATTTATTATTTTTATAAAGGATTTATATTGAAGAGCTACCTAGGAAGGCTTAAATGTGGGTTTATTGTGAGGATCTGAGAGGTAAGGCGAGCTTAAAAACTGGGTTTTAGGGTCTCTCTGGAGATTGGAGATCCTACGAGAAAAGGAGGGTTTCAGTTACAAAGGTTGCAACAATTTAGAGCTGCTGCATAGAAATACACTTATAGAGCCATCTCTTAAAAGTGTTTCTAGTTGTGAAAGAAATAAATGATCATGATAGAAATTCAGATAATAAGAAAAGCATTCAGAAGAAAATAAAACTTACTACTAATCTACCACAAAGAGAGAACCAGAGTTACCATTTGGGGACTATAGCCTTCCAGCCATTTTTTGACACAGGGACAGTTAAACAAAGATGTCTTCTTACAAATTTGGGCTCATGTTTATCCTATTAAGTGGCCTGCTTTTTAAATTTTCATGAGCTTCTAATGAATATTTTTTTAATAGGAAGGAACATCAATTTTGATGCTGTCTTCCTGCTGTAGTTTTTTAAATTAATTTATTCATTTGTCTGTGTTAGGTCTTAGTTGCAGCATAGGAGATCTTTTGTTGCTGCGTTAGGCCTCAATAGTTCTGGCTTGTGCTGACTTGTTTGCCTCCCAGCATGTGGGATCTTATTTCCCCAACCGGGGATCAAATTCACGTCCCCTGCATTGCAAGGTGGATTCCTAACCACTGGATGACCATGGAAGTCATACCCCTGTGTTCTGATGATGCTTTTCAAGTTTAAAGTTTTTAAATTGTTTTCGGATTTTTTCTTATTTTTTGAATAAACATGGCACAAAATTCCCAAGGACAAAAGGTTGCCCTCAATCCCACAGCTGCCTTATCAGAGGCCAGCAGCGTCTCCAGTTTCTTAATTATCTCTATATTTATAAACATTTATTCTGACACAATTAAAAGCATTCTCTTCCATTGCCTTGCACCTTACTGTTTCTGCCTTAACAATGAATCTTAGAATCTCCCTCATCGATACATAAGAGCTGCAGTATTATTTTCATAGCATATAGTATTCCACTGTATGGGATTACTATAATTTTTCTAGGTATTTAGATTTCTTCTCAGCTTATTATTCATAACAATGCTGCAATAAACACCTTTATTCTTATGTGTGTGTGTGATAAATAGATTACTCTGTAGATCACAGGGTATGCAGATTTGCCATTTTTGTAAATAGTCCATACTGCCCAGGATGAAGATGGTACCCACTTACTCTCCCACAGGGATGCAGTATCTTTCTTTGAGGCACATGGGCTCAGTAGTTGCCATGGGCAGGCTTAGTCGCTCTGCAGTATGTGGAATCTTAGTTCCCTGACCAGGGATTCAACCCAAGCCCCCTGTATTGCAAGGCAGATTCTTAACCATTCAACCACCACGGAAGTCCCCTGAAGTGGAAATTTTAATAGAACCTACTTGGTGGGTTTGTTGGAAGGATAGAATAGGACAGTGCACACAAGTATTCAGCACAAGGATCTAGCCGCTAGCAAATGTTTGGCAAGCGGTTTCAATGATTATTTTTATAGACAAAGGAAGTGTGAAACCCAGTGTACTAGTCAGGATGCTCCATATTTCTCAATTTTAATTTTTAGTAGTGTAAGGATAGCTAGATACAGTGTACATGAACAAAAGCTTTATAATTTTTAGGGTCCTGAGATGAAAACCTTTGAGAATTACTGAACCAAAACATTGATTTCTTTACGAAAGCAGTTGCAGTTACTTGCTGTGGAGTTGGGGGAACTGATTACAAGGGAGGGCAAGTTCTCTCTGGCTCCAGTATTATCCAGTGTAGTAGCTACTGGTCACACGTGGCCGTCGAGAACATGAAAAACAGCTGGTGCAAATGGAGAGGTACTTAGTACAAACATGTGAAAAGTGTTACTTGCTCAGCCATGTCTGACCCTTTGCGATCCCGTGAACTATATGTTGTTTAAGTTATGTTTAAGTTGGCTTAAAACTCAACATTCAAAAAACTAAGATCATGGCATCCGGTCCCATACTTCATGGCAAATAGATGGGGAAACAATGGAAATGGTGAGACTTTTAATTTAGGGGGCTCCAAAATCACTGCAGATGGTGACTGCAGCCATGAAATTAAAAGACGCTTGCTCCTTGGAAGAAAAGCTATGACCGACATAGACAGCATGTTAAAAAGCAGAGACATTGCCGATAAGGGTCCATCTAGTCAAAGCTATGGTTTTTCCAGTAGTTATGTATGGATGTGAGAGTTGGGCTATAAAAAAAGCTGAGCATCGAAGAATTGATGCTTTTGAACTGAGGTGTTGGAGAAGACTCCTGAGCGTCCCTTGGACGGCAAGGAGATCCAACCAGTCAATTCTAAAGTAAATCAGTACTGAATATTCTTAGGAAGGACTGATGCTGAAGCTGAAACTCCAATACTTTGGCCACCTAATGCAAAGAACTGCCTCATTGGGAAAGACCCTGATGCTGGGAAAGATTGAAGGCAAGAGGAGAAGGGGATGACAGAGGATAAGATAGTTGGATGGCATCACCGACTGGATGGACATGAGTTTGAGCAAGCTCCAGGAGTTGGTGATGGACAGGGAAGCCTGGCATGTTGCAGTCCATGGGGTCACAAAGAGTCAGACATGACTGAATGACTGAACTGAAAACAGAACTGTATGTAGCCCACCAGGCTCCTCTGTCCGTGGACTTCTCCAGGCAAGAATACTGGAGTGGGTTGCCACTCCCTAAGAATGTAAATTATCTCATTAAGAATTTCTACATACAAATGACGGTATTTTGAACATATTGGGGCAAGTGAAAGATACTGATAAAAGTAATCTACTGTTTTTTTCACTTTAATTTGGCTCTTTTCAGTTCAGTCGCTCAGTCGTGTCCAACTCTTTGCGATCCCATGAATCACAGCACGCCAGGCCTCCCTGTCCATCACCAACTCCCGGAGTTCACTCAGACTCACGTCCATCGAGTCCGTGATGCCATCCAACCATCTCATCCTCGGTCGTCCCCTTCTCCTCCTGCCCCCAATCCCTCCCAGCATCAGAGTCTTTTCCAATGAGTCAACTCTTTGCATGAGGTGGCCAAAGTACTGGAGCTTCAGCTTTAGTATCATTCCTTCCAAAGAAATCCCAGGGCTGATCTCCTTCAGAATGGACTGGTTGGATCTCCTTGCAGCTCAAGGGACTCTCAAGAGTCTTCTCCAACACCACAGTTCAAAAGCATCAATTCTTCGGTGCTCAGCCTTCTTCACAGTCCAACTCTCACATCCATACATGACCACAGGAAAAACCATACCCTTGACTAGACAGACCTTTGTTGGCAAAGTAATGTCTCCACTTTTGAATATACTATCTAGGTTGGTCATAGCTTTTCTTCCAAGGAGTAAGCGTCTTTTAATTTCATGGCTGCAATCACCATCTGCAGTGAGTTTGGAGCCCCCCAAAATAAAGTCTGACACTGTTTCCACTGTTTCCCCATCTATTTCCCATGAAGTGATGGGACCGGATGCCATGATCTTCGTTTTCTGAATGTTGAGCTTTAAGCCAACTTTTTCGCTCTCCTCTTTCACTTTCATCAAGAGGGTTTTTAGTTCCTCTTCACTTTCTGCCATAAGGGTGGTGTCATCTGCATATCTGAGATTATTGGTATTTCTCCCGGCAATCTTGATTCCAGCTTATGCTTCTTCCAGTCCAGCGTTTCTCATGATGTACTCTGCATATAAGTTAAATAAGCAGGGTATCAATATACAGCCTTGACGTACTCCTTTTCCTATTTGGAACCAGTCTGTTGTTCAATGTCCAATTCTAACTGTTGCTTCCTGACCTGCATACAGATTTCTCAAGAGGCAGGTTAGGTGGTCTGGTATTCCCATCTCTTTCATAATTTTCTACAGTTTATTGTGATCCACACAGTCAAAGGCTTTGGCATAGTCAATAAAGCAGAAATAGATGTTTTTCTGGAACTCTCTCTTGCTTTTTCCATGATCCAGCGGATGTTGGCAATTTGATCTCTGGTTTCTCTGCCTTTTCTAAAACCAGCTTGAACATCAGGGAGTTCACGGTTCACGTATTGCTGAAGCCTGGCTTGGAGAATTTTGAGCATTACTTTACTAGCATGTGAGATGAGTGCAATTGTGCAGTAGTTTGAGCATTCTTTGGCATTGCCTTTCTTTGGGATTGGAATGAAAACTGACCTTTTCCAGTCCTGTGGCCACTGCTGAGTTTTCCAAATTTGCTGTCATATTGAATGCAGCACTTTCACAGCATCATCTTTCAGGATTTGAAACAGCTCAACTGGAATTCCATCACCTCCACTAGCTTTGTTCGTAGCGATGCTTTCTAAGGCCCACTTGACTTCACATTCCAAGATGCCTGGCTCTAGATTAGTGATCACATCATCATGATTATCTGGGTCGTGAAGATCTTTTTTGTATAGTTCTTCTGTGTATTCTTGCCACCTCTTCTTAACTGGTGGCCGGGAGGAGCAACTTGAGGAGCGGTGGCTGAGCAGGCACAGGAGGGCCTAGAGGAGCTATCCCACGTTGAAGGTCAGGAATGGCAGTGGTAAGGAGATACCCCTTGTCCAAGGTAAGGAGCAGAGGCTGTGCTTTGCTGGAGCAGCCGTGAAGTGATACCCCCCGCCCAAGGTAACAGAAACGCAAGTAAGATGGTATGTGTTGCAAGAGGGCATCAGAGGGCAGACACACTGAAACCATATTCACAGAAAACTAGTCAATCTAATCACACTAGGACCACAGCCTTGTCTAACTCAATGAAACCAAGCCATGCCTGCGGGGCAACTCAAGATGGGTGGGTCATGGTGGAGAGGTCTGACAGAATGTGGTCCACTGGAGAAGGGAATGGCAAACCACTTCAGTATTCTTGCCTTGAGAACCCCATGAACAGTATGAAAAGGCAAAATGATAGGATACCAAAAGAGGAACTCCCCAGGTCATTAGGTGCCCAATATGCTACTGGAGATCAGTGGAGAAATAACTCCAGAAAGAATAAAGGGATGGAGCCAAAGCAAAAACAATACCCAGCTGTGGATGTGACTGGTGATAGAAGCAATATCTGATGCTGTAAAGAGCAATATTGCATAGGAACCTGGAATGTCAGGTCCATGAATCAAGGCAAATTGGAAGTGGTCAAACGAGATGGCAAGGGTGAACGTCGACATTCTAGGAATCAGCGAACTAAAATGGACTGGAATGGGTGAATTTAACTCAGATGACCATTATGTCTACTACTGCGGGCAGGAATCCCTCAGAAGAAATGGAGTAGCCATCATGGTCAACAAGAGAGTCCGAAATGCAGTACTTGGATGCAATCTCAAAAACGACAGAATGATCTCTGTTCGTCTCCAAGGCAAACCATTCAATATCACAGTTATCCAAGTCTATGCCCCAACCAGTAACACTGAAGAAGCTGAAGTTGAACGGTTTTATGAAGACCTACAAGACCTTTTAGAACTAACACCCAAAAAAGATGTCCTTTTCATTATAGGGGACTGGAATGCAAAAGTAGGAAGTCAAGAAACACCTGGAGTAACAGGCAAATTTGGCCTTGGAATGCGGAATGAAGCATGGCAAAGACTAATAGAGATTTGCCAAGAAAATGCACTGGTCATAGCAAACACCCTCTTCCAACAACACAAGAGAAGACTCTACACATGGACATCACCAGATGGTCAACACCGAAATCAGACTGATTATATTCTTTGCAGCCAAAGATGGAGAAGCTCTATACAGTCAACAAAAACAAGACCAGGAGCTGACTGTGGCTCAGATCATGAACTCCTTATTACCAAATTCAGACTTAAATTGAAGAAAATAGGGAAAACCGCTAGACCATTCAGGTATGACCTAAATCAAATACCTTATGATGATACAGTGGAAGTGAGAAATAGATTTAAGAGCCTAGATCTGATAGATAGAGTGCCTGATGAACTATGGAATGAGGTTCATGACATTGTACAGGAGATAGGGATCAAGACCATCCCCATGGAAAAGAAATGCAAAAAAGGCAAAATGGCTGTCTGGGGAGGCCTTAAAAATAGCTGTGAAAGGAAGAGAGGCGAAAAGCAAAGGAGAAAAGGAAAGATAGAAGCATCTGAATGCAGAGTTCCAAGGAATAGCAAGAAGAGATAAGAAAGCCTTCTTCAGCGATCATGCAAAGAAATAGAGGAAAACAACAGAATGGGAAAGACTAGAGATCTCAAGAAATTAATGTGGCTACTAGAAAATTTAAAATATGGCCTTCCATATATGCTATTGGACAGTGCTATTCTTGAGACACAGATTTGCCTGACAATCTTGTTTCCACCACTTACACCTGTGTAAAAAACTTACTATTTCTCTGAATTTCTTGCGTTTCCTGGGATGTAAAATGTGGATAGTATAAGTGCGAAGATTAAATATGAATAATGCATGTGAAGTACTTAGCAATGCACTGAATTAAACAATAGGTTTGGTGGCTGTTATTATTCAAGGTCTGATTAACCTATAGATGCCATCAGGATGGTCCACGCGCTTCTTAAAGGCCCTTCTTCTGCGACCCGTTTCCACTCCGAAGACAAGTTGTGATCCCGCTTTCAGGAGGGAATCGCCCTCTTCACACCGAAAAATAAAAGTGAGCCAGGGTCCCTTTTGCAAATGGGACATTTGTATATAAGAACGGGGCCCGAACTTAACTTTAAAACCAAGCGGTCCTGCGCCACAGGGCCTCCCTTAGTAACCGACGCCGACATCCGTTGCTAAGGGGGAAAAGGAAGTACGTGTTGTGGTCCTTCGACTCTAGTCTTCCGGTGAGAGCCACTTCCGGTTTATCTGGCAGCCCGTCCGTCGGCCTACCCTCCCCGGAGGAGCTGGGACTTTGGCCACGGGTTCCGCCGCCTCGGGAGCCCTCGGAGCCCTGGGTCCGGCCGCGGCAACAGCGGCGGGGGCGGCGGCTCGCCTCCCGCGCAGCCGCGATGCTGAGCTCCCGGGCCTCGGCGGCGATGACCGCGGCCGACAGGGCCATCCAGCGCTTCCTGCGGACCGGGGCGGCCGTCAGGTGAGCTCTAGGGGGCGGGGCGGCCGGGGAGGCCGGGGCCGGGGCGCCTGTGGAGGCCCTTCGACGCTCCAGTCAGGGTCCCCGGGGCCGGAGTGGGCATTCCGGAGACGTCTGCGTCGGCAGGGCTCGAGGCCCGGGCCCTGGGGCGGGGGTGCGGGTGTCGGGCCTCCAGGGCCTCAAGGCCACGCCGATTCTGTCCGCGTTCCCCGGTTCTGCTGGGCGCCCCGTGTTATCAGTGCCCCCTCCACCCCCTCCTTCCACCTGCCAGTGTCTCCTCCAGCCCTGTCGCTGTCGCCAGAACTTCCAGGGAGACTCAGGCTTGTCAAGGCCCCGAATTCCGCGAGTGGCCTCTCGGAGCTCTCAGCCCCTCGGAGGACTTCCTGGACTCCCTCATCCTATCAGGATACCCCCAGTCCTGTCAGTTCCTGGCCTGCTAGGTTTCACCAACCTTGCCCAGCCCCCCAAACCTGCCATGATTCTCACGACCCTGTTAGAGTACCCCGAGCTTGCTAGTGTCCCCCCACCCCGCTTTGTCAGTACCCCTCTTCCTGCCACCGCCCCCACCCCCCCGCCCCGGTTTGCCAGGGGTCCCTTAGTCTGTATCCCTTATTAGTGACTCCTTGTCTTGCAAGGGCTCCTAAACCAGTCAGGACCCCTTAACCTGTTAAGGCTCCCAGTCTTGTTGAGATTCCCCTATTCCTGTCCGGACCTCCGATTGTATGAATCCCCAGTCCTGTCAGGGTCCCGATGTCCCTTCTCTGTCTGCCCTCCTCCCACGGGCTCCAGGTTCAGAGCTGAGCACTGTGGCTACCCCTCAACCCCCACTTCCTGCATAGGTTCTATATATAGTGTTTGCCTTATTTAGTGGAAATACTTAACTGTGTGTGAAGACAGTGTTTTAAACTGCTGGTGAAATTTCTTTATTTGTAGTAAAAGAATAACTTCAGTGTTGAAGTCAAGCTTCAAATGAAGAAATACTTAATATTTAATAAATATTTAGAAGATCTTTCACTGCTGAGTTTTCCAAATTTGCTGGCATATTGGGTGCAGCGCTTTCACAGCATCATTTTTATTAAAAAAAAAAAGATCTTTATATGATTGTATAAAGACCTATTTATACATCTATTTGTCTTTATACTTTATACATCTGTCTTTATACTGTTGTATAAAGATCTCCCCCCATTTAATAACCTAAAAGATAAATCCATTTCTGTATTTCTCCAATCATTCGGTAAATACTGTCAAGAACCTACTGTGTGATCTAAACACTTGGAAGCGCTTGGAACATGTTAGTGTGTAAAACAAAGATCCCTGTCCACGGGGACTTTGCATTTTAGTTGAGGGAGACTGAAAATAAACGTGGTGAATCAGTGTATGTTGGAAAGTGGAGAGCACTATGGTGAAAAGAAAAAGTAGAACTGGGTAAAATGTCATGAGAGCAGGTTCTAATAGTTTGTTAGATGTGAGAGGGAGAGACTTTTCCTGGCCGCCCAGTGGTTAAGACTGTACTTCCGCTGCAGGGAGCACAGGTTCAATCCCTGGTTGTGGAACTAAGAGCCCCCATGCCACATGGCAAGGCAAAAAAATAAAATAATAATTTTAAAAAAGGAAGGAGGGGAGGGAATGAGCCAAGCAGTGGGACCTGGGGGAAGAGCACCCCAGGCAGAGAGGGCAGCCAGGCAAAGGCCCTGGGGCAGGAGCATGGCTTTGACTGGGGCGGTGGCCAGCATGGCGGTAGAATGAGAGACACAGCAGGAGGAAAGCCCTGGACCCTGCTCTCGAGTGAGGTGGGGCTTGTGGAGGTTGTGCTCTGACTTAGGTTTTAAATCCTAGTATCTGTGTCTGCAGATTTTCAAGACATACCCTATACTGTATATTACTTTAATTTGAAAGCTAGGTGGACCAGTGGGTTATTTTGATGAAATGTTATATCTGTGTACCTGTCCCTATATATACATGTATTGTATTTGTTATGAGGAAAGACAGTCAACTTATTTTCCTTTTTAGATACAAAGTCATGAAGAACTGGGGTGTTATAGGTGGAATTGCCGCTGCTCTTGCAGCAGGAATCTATGTTATTTGGGGTCCCATTACAGAAAGAAAGAAGCGTAGAAAAGGTAAGAATGAAGCCTTTGCATCATAGTCTATAGACTCGACCCAAACCTTTAATTATTCAAAAACATTACCAAAGGGGGAGGACATGTATGGTTCTCTTGTATCTTCAATTTTGTCAACAGTATTTGCTTTTAAGCAGAAGTTAATTTTAATGACTCATTATTTTATATCCTGTAGTAAAAAGATTTCTGTTTCACCCCACTAAGGGCATGCGTTTGAGACATGCTTTGTAATGAGAAATTTCAAGTGGTTTAATTGTCTAAATGTCCTCATTATTATGGCCATTGTGTTTTCAGCTGTACAGCTGCCTAATTGTGTGATGCCTTTGTGCTTTCACCAAATGGCTGCTAGTCACTAGTAAATAGTCACTAGTAAATGTTTCAAGTTCATTTCTTCATTAACAAAAAAATCTATTTTCTTATTTTTAAAAATGCTCCCTTTTGTCAATGTTGCTCTACTTATATTGATTAAAATTCAGCCAAAATAAATAACATAAAAGGGACAGATGTAGCAAAATATTGATCATTTTTAAAAAATTTTATTTATTTTTAATTGGAGGATAATTGCTTTACAATGTTGTGCTGATTTCTGACATACATCAACATGAATCAGCCATAGGTATACATGTGTCCCCTCCCTCTTGAACCTCCCTTCCACCTCCCACCCCATCCTGAATCATTGTTCAGTTTGGGGACGGTTGTTATTGGGGTTCATTAGATATCTGTTCTTCTTTTGTGGATGTTTGAGAACTTTCATGATAAAAATTTTGTTTCTGTTGTTTTCAGTTTCAGCAGAAGAGGGAAGTATGTCAGATCTTGTTAATCTCTTTGCAGAAAGACTGATCAGAATGGCAGGAGCAGTGTCTTTTCCACTGATTATAAGAACAAAATCATTGTCCTGAGGGAGCAAGAACAAAACGATTGTTTTCTTCTGTTGTGAGAAACATTGCTTTCTTAACAAAGGAGAGAGAGAGTGTGAGGGAGAGAGAGAGAGAGGTTACTAAGTGTTTCTGTACATTTAATGTAAGCCAGGCTGTGCCAGTCACTCTGGTGCTCTGGTGAGTTTCACGAGTCCCACATGGGTAGGACCTGCCCTTCTGCAGCCTACGATCTCCTGAAGGAGCATCGTTAGGGCCAGGCCTCGGCTGGGGCGGAATGCTGGGCCCCCTGGGCTCTGTGGATGAGGGCTTTCTGCGATTGGGGTCTCCAGCGCAAAGCCACGGTGCAGGAGCTCTGGGGCCCAGATGGGAGAGGAACAGAGCCGGTCCAGTGTGATGTGCTGTTCTCTTCTCCCCCTCACTTAGGGCTGGTGCCTGGCCTTGTCAACTTGGGGAACACCTGCTTCATGAACTCCCTGCTGCAGGGCCTGTCCGCCTGCCCCACCTTCATCAAGTGGCTGGAAGAGTTCACCACCCAGTACACTGGGGGCCACAAGGAGCCCCCCCAACACCAGTACTTATCGTTGACACTGTTGCACCTCCTGAAAGGTACTGAGTTGGAAATGGAAAGGGGATTGTGTGCATTTTCAAAGCAGCAGCCCAGATGGCAGGCGAAGGGTTAATAACCTTCCTGTAGGAAAAAAAATGACACAGATTCTTATGAAAAAAGTGCTAACGGCCCAATAGATACACTCAGGGTGTTGTTTTTTTAAAAATCAAAGATGTAATCATTTATTTTAAAAATTGTCAGTTTAGTAATAGCTTTTTAAGGAAGGAAAAAAAAAAAACCCACTGCCATTTAAGCATTTGGATTGTAAGAAGTACTCCAGTTTCAAAAACATCAATATTTTAAAAAAAAAAAAGTATCTTATCCTAGGAAATGAGGTAATTCACAAAAGCAATAATACAGATTGTATTTAGGTAGAGACAGGATATATCTGGGCTTCCCTTGTGGCTCAGACCATAGAGAATCTGCCTGCAATGCAGGAGACCCGAGTTTGATCCCTGGGTCGGCAAGATCCCCTGGAGGAGAGCATGACAGTCCACTCTAGTATTCTTGCCTGGAGAACCCTATGGGGAAAGAAGCCTGGTGGGCTGCAGTCCAGTCCTTGGGGTCCCAAAAGAGTCGGACATGACTCAGCGACTAACACATAGGATGTATCTAACAAATAAAACAAGCAAAATAAATATTCACTGTGTCCACCATCAAAGAAATATTAACAGCATAATAGTGAGGTACTGCTTTTTGGCCTTTCAGCAAAGATTCAAAAGCAGATCTACAATCCTGAGCTGCCCCTGGGTGACACGTTCATACATGCTGGTAGTGTCACTTGGGACAGCCTTGGCGGAAGGCGGTTTGGAACCACATAGTAGCAGCTTGCAAAACACCCAGGACCATTTGACCTAGTAGTTCAATGGACTGTGATCTATACTAGCTGGGAGTGGAGTTTGTTCCCAGGGCAGGCAAGTTTGGGAATGGCCCCGTACTAGCCCTGAGGTTGGAATGCCACGGTGTACATGGGCTTGGTAAATGTTTTAGGAAGCCACCAATCTAACTTCTTTAAAAAAATATATATATTGGAGTATCACTGCTTTACAGCGTTGTACTAGTTTCTGCTGGACAACAGCACGAATCAGCCATGTGCACACAGATGTCTCCTTGTTCTTGAGCCCCCTTCCCAGCCCTGACTTCCATCTTCCCGCTCTCCAGTCCACCCCCTGGGTCATCACCGAGCACTGAGCTGAGCTCCCTGTGCTAGGCAGCAGCTTCCCACTAGCGGTCACTTTTACACACGACAGTGTGTATGTCGGGGCCACTCGCTCAGTCCGTCCCACCCTCTCCTTCCCCCGCTGTGGCCACAAGCCCACCCTCTACGTCTGTGTCTCTCTTCCTGCCCTGCAGATAGGTTCATCAGTACCGTTTGTCTAGATTTCATAATAGATATATGTTAATAGGCAGTATTTGTTTCTCGCTTTCTTTCTTCACTCTGTTTCAGGCTCTAGGTTCATCCACCTCACTACAAGTGACTCAGTTCTGTTCCTTTTTATGGTTCGGTAATATTCCATTGTATATATGTATCACAGCTTTATCCATTCATCTGTAGATGGACATCTAAGTTGCTTCCTCTCATTTTGTTTCTAACCACTTTTTTTTTAACTGTAGAACTGGTTTTTCCTCCTGCAGCATCTGTACACCCCTACAGGCAGACACCAAAACCTGCAGATGCTCAAGCCCCTTATGTGAAATGTCATAGTGTTTGTGTATAACCTGTGCACATCCTCCCATCAACTTTCAATAATCTTTACATTACTTATAATGTCTGATACGATGTACTGCTACTGCTGCTAAGTCGCTTCAGTCGTGTCCGACTCTGTGTGACCCCATAGGTGGCAGCCCACCAGGCTCCCCCGTCCCTGGGATTCTTCAGGCAAGAACGCTGGAGTGGGGTGCCATTTCCTTCTCCAGTGCATGAGAGTGAAAAGTGAAAGGGAAGTCGCTCAGTCGTGTCAGACAATGTAAATTCCATGTAAATAGTTGCCAGTGCCTGGAATATTCAAGTTTTGCTTTGGGGGACTTTCTGGAATTTTTTTCCCTGAGTATTTTCAATCTTTGGTTGGTAGACTCTGAGGATATGGAACAAGTGGGTATGGATGGCCGACTGTATGAGCAAAGACTTCCAACACCTTGTAATGGGGGTTTGGGGAGCAAGGGAAGAATGTGGTTATCCAGCAGTAGGGTGATTAAGCCAGCAATGGAATGTTACACAGCCATTAAGAATCATCTTTCTGAAGTGTTTTAGTTTTAGTTTTAATTTGGGAGGAGGCATTGGCTATCCTATTAAGTTTAAAAGAGCAGGATACAAAATATGGTATAATTTGACTTCAGGAAAGTGAAAATGTACACAGATAAAGGGTGGACAGAAAAAGGCCAAAACGTTAGCCATGGATATTTTGGTATGGTACAGGTGACAATTTTAAAAGATGAAAAAAAAAAACCTACTAAAACTTCCAATAATGATTGTGTATTATTAGAAAAAAATTGGATTTTGAAAACAGTTAGCTGAGTGTTGCTTAACCTGAGGTATGATCTCACCTTGACCAGAAACCTTTATGAAAAGCAAGTTCTCTTCTACATAAGAGGCAACTTGAAACTCTTTTCTTTTACTGGCCTGTTTAAAACAAAAAAGATTACCATCCCAAAGACTGTGAAAAACTGACATGTCCACATGGGTGTCCTAACGCAGGCTGGGTGCTATCACAGTGGAGGGTTAGGTGTTGTCCTCTTGCCACATGCTGCCTTCTCTGCTTCTGCCTCTTCAGTTCAGTTCAGTTCAGTGGCTCAGTCGTGTCTGACCCTTTGCGACCCCATGAATTGCAGCACACCAGGCCTCCCTGTCCATCACCAGCTGCCGGAGTTCACTCAGACTCACGTCCATCGAGTCAGTAATGCCATCCGGCCATCTCATCCTCTGTTGTCCCCTTCTCCTCCTGCCCCCAATCCCTCCCAGCATCAGGGTCTTTTCCAATGAATCAGATCTTCTCATGAGGTGGCCAAAGTATTGGAGTTTCAGTTTTAGCATCAGTCCTGCCAGTGAACACCCAGGACTGATCTCCTTTAGGATGGACTGGTTGGATCTCCTTGCAGTCCAGGGAACTCTCAAGAGTCTTCTCCAACACCACAGTTCAAAAGCATCAATTCTTTGGCGCTCAGCTTTCTTCACAGTCCAACTCTCACATCCATACATGACCACTGGAAAGACCATAGCCTTGACTAGATGGACCTTTGTTGGCAAAGTAATGTCTCTGCTTTTGAATATGCTGTCTAGGTTGGTCATAACTCCTTCCAAGGAGTAAGCATCTTTTAATTTCATGGCTGCAGTCACCATCTGCAGTGATTTTGGAGCCCAGAAAAAGTCAACCACTGTTTCCCCATCTATTTCCCATGCAGTGACGGGACCGGATGCCATGATCTTCGTTTTCTGAATGTTGAGCTTTAAGCCAACTTTTTCACTCTCCTCTTTCAGTTTCATCAAGAGGCTTTTTAGTTCCTCTTCACTTTCTGCCATAAGGGTGGTGTCATCTGCATATCTGAGGTTATTGATATTTCTCCTGGCAATCTTGATTGCAGCTTGTGCTTCTTCCAGCCCAGTGTCTTTTATTTTGGTTTTTATAAATATAATTTTTAATTTCGTAAGTAAAGCCTGAATAAATTCTCCTTGTGAGAAGTTAAAGCATTACAGAGAGGCCTGAAGTTCTGTTTACCACTGTCCCAGCCCTGTTCCCCTCCTTCCTTCCCAAAGCAAAAGATAAGTGTAATCTTCCAGACTATTTCTGAGCATTTAACTGCATTTCTACCTACCCACAGAAATGGTATATTATTTTCTTTGCTTTTTCATGAGCAAATAATCTTATGTGCATTAGAGAAACAGCCGTTTCATACACATATCTCTCCCTCATTCACTGTTTTTTTTCTTTTTCTGAATTTACTGGTCTCATGTATTTTGTCTTCTGTGAACTGCTAGCTCGTATCCTTTGCCCATTTAAAAAATCGTGGTAAAATGTTCATAACTTAAAATTTAGCATCTTAATCATTTTGAAGTAAACAGTTCAGTAGTAATAGGTATATTGACACTGTTGGGCAACCGTGACCACTGTTCGTCTCCAGCACATTTTCATCTTCCGTGAAACTCTACCTCCATTAAACAGTAACTGCCTATTTCCACCACCCCCAGACCCTGGTCACTGCTCTTCTGCTTCCTGTCTCTGTCACTTTGACTGTGTGCCTTACTGAAGTGGACTCATACAGTATATCTGTTCTTTGGTGCCCGGTTTGTTTCACTTAGCCTGATGTCCTCGAGGCTTATCCACACTGGAGCATGTGTCCGAAGGTTGTTCCTACAGGCTGAATATGAGCGACTTTCCAGTGTGTGTGTGTGTGTGTGTGTGTGTGTGTATGTGTGTGTGTGCATGTGTATTATGTACACGCCGCATTTTGTTTACCCGTTCATAGGTCAGTGGGCGTTTAGGCTGTTTCCGCCTTTTGGCCATTGTGAATAGTGCTGCTGGGGACATTGGTGGACATATATATCTGTTTGAGCCCCTGCTTTTGATTTTGGGGGGTTATATACCCAGATGTGGACTCACTGGATCAGATGGCAATTCGTTTAATACTTTGAGGAGTCACCACACCGCTTTCCACAGTGGCTATAGCCTTTTACCTTCCCTTTGCACAGATGTTCCCGTTCTCCACATCCTCACCAGCACCTCTTATTGTCTGTCTTTGTGATAACAGCCACCTCAGTAGGTGTGCAAGTGATGTCACTGTGGCCTTGATTTGCATTTCCCTAATCGTAGGTCACGTTGAGCATCTTCTCATGTGTTTATTGGCCATTTATATGTTTTTTTTGTAATGTCTATTCTAATCTTTCATCCATTTTTGAAATCAGTTTTCTGTATTTTTATTTTTGAGTTTTAAGATTTTTTTTTTGTTAATATATTTTGACTCTTAATCCCGTATCACATACGTGGTTTGGAAAACCTCATGCACCTCTGCTGCTGTGCCACGTCCCCCGTCCACTTAGCTATTGGCTTCTGGTGCCTTGTCTAGATAAACTGGCTGTAGTGAACCTCCTTGTACAGGACTGTCAAGCACGCAGTCACTTGTTTCCTTGGGCAGATCCTGAGAAAGTCAGGTTGCTGGATTGTGAGACAGGAAAATGAGTAGACATTGACGTGTTGCCCCACAGTGTTGTAGGCAGAACTGTGCTAAAGGGGATGTTCAGATGTTCTTTGGGAGGGAAGAAGCTAGTAGGGCTGCCTGGGGCTCTAGGAGGAAGAGGGAAGGAATAGTACCTCTTCAGACAGGTAGGGTAAAGGTCTGACCCCAGGGTTTATTGCACCAGTAACTGGCTACCAGCTGTCCAGGCTGCTGCTTCTCCTCAGGTCACCAGCCATGCTTTGACATGCATGGGGTGGCAGTGTTCAGGGTCACAGCCATCTTGCCAGTTCACTGACTGCAAATCACAGAGAAGAAACACCGGCTTAATTTATCTGGAGAGTCACTGAAGTCCCAGAAACTGCACTGAGAGGCAGGCTCCTCCTGTATTTTTATCTTCTTTATCTCATGGCAGTGCTGATTCAGTGTGATATATTGGTCCTTAATAATATGCTCAGGGAAGAGAGTGGTCAGGATCAGGAATCAATAAAGTTTGGCCCTGGGGCCAAATTTGCATGCCACCTGTTTTTGTGAATAAAACTTTATTGAAACACAGCAACCCACTCCAGTGTTCTTGCCTGGAGAATCCCAGGGACGGGGGAGCCTGGTGGGCTGCCATCTATGGGGTCGCACAGAGTCAGACGTGACTGAAGTAACTTAGCGGTAGCAGCAGAAACACAGCCATGTCCATTTGTTTACATATTATCTATGTAATATTACTTATGTATCTATGTAATATATACTATTATATCCCATCTTTATAATATTGCATATCTATATAATGTTACATATTATCTATCATCTATGACTGCTTTTTGTGTTACAGTGGCAGAGCTGAGTAGTTGCTACAGAGACCTGCAAAGCCTAAAATCTTTACTAGCTGACCTTTTACAGAAAAAGTTTGCCAACCCCCGATGTAGATTTAATTGCAGTATAAATTCATAAGCTCATCAAACTTTTATGTGTATCTGTTAGGCTTGATTCTACTCAGATTGAATTCCCTGGTTGTCCAAGGGTTAGGCCTTGGTTTTTTCACTGCTGAAGGCCGGGTTCAATATCTACTCTAGGAGTTAAGATCCCAAAAGCCAGGTGGCGTGACCAAAAACAACAATGGCAGAAAAAAGTAAACCATTCAGAGGACTCTTTCAAGCTGCCTCATAGAGCCTGATGCTTTGTAGCAAGAGTCAGAAACTCTAATGCAAGCAAGGCCTGGTGGTCCTGGGACAGTCCTGTAGAGAAGGAGATAGGCAGGAAGTGTAGGGTGGGGCCAGCTGGATGTTTAAGGGCCCTCCTGTCCCTCCACGTTGAGAGTTAAAATCATTTTATTCAACATGAATCTTGCAACAGTAAGTTTCTGTTGATGATAGTAATTCAGATATCTGAAAGTCAGTTACTAAATGCTGCAGCCGCGTGAAAAATTACATTCCTTCAGCAAACTCCAGGTGTCTACCAGCGTCCTAACTGGGTAAGGCTACAAGGAAGAGTAACAAAAGAGATATAATTCCAGGGTGAATTTTCCAGTCCTTCCGTTTTTAATTAGCTTTGACACATCTTTCTGCACAGGTTTTCTTGGCTAGTTGTTGTGTTGGTTCACTTAATAACTGTGTTGCCTTTTTTGATTCCAGCTTTATCCTGCCAAGAGGTCACTGATGAAGAGGTCTTGGATGCAAGCTGCTTGCTGGACGTCTTAAGAATGTACCGATGGCAGATCTCTTCGTTTGAAGAGCAGGTGAACACAATATTCAGAACAGGTTTCCTCGGAGACTCCTTCCCAGTCATGAGCTGGGACCTGAGCTCCAGAAACAGCGGCATCGCTGCAGCAGGAGGAGTAAATGCCAGCATTGACTTCGCAGTTAGTGGCCAGGCCTGCGCGGATGTTTCTGTGACATTTCAGACAGCTTGAGTGTCCTGAGACCAGATTGTGATTGGGGACAGAGAAGTTTCACAGGACAGGGCGTAGGCACACTGTTGCCAAGGAGGGGAGATCTTTTTAGTTCTCTAGTGACTTTACACTTCAGTGGCTGATGGGGACATGTGAGGCCTTCAAAGAGAGGTGAGTGGCTCTACCTTCTCCTCCCCTTCCCCAGAGGACAGCGCTGGGGCTGAGAGCGTGAAGGTCTGGGGACCGATGGTTTCACCCCCGTGGGTGCACACTTCCGGCAGCGCCTCCTCCTGTCCGCCAATGTTCCAGGCTGGCCCCGGCCAGCTTTGTGCTGGCCGCTGCCGCCTCCACTGTCCATCCCGTGGACCAGAGCCTTTGGGCTCCCCACACTGTGGGGCTGAAGTGAGAGGCATTTAAAAACTCAGGAAAGTGAGGTGGGAAGGCTTTCTCACTCCCCTTTTCTTTAAAGATGGTCTCCATTTCCACTTTAATCAGAAGCCATGTATGTGTTACTTTTTAAATACGATGTTGAGAGTATCTCTGCTTTCTCATGATGCTTCTTGACTAATCCATTACATGTCAAAATATTTTTCCATTTAGAAACTACTTTTGTAATCCTTCTCTGGTAACTGGAATTATTTAGCTACAATTCACATTTCTCTAAACTGAGAGAGCGACTGGAGTTTAGTCCTTCAGGACATCACATACCTGTTGGCTGAAAAAAAAAAACGTACAACCTTACAGCTGAGAATCAGGTTTTATTTGACTGGCATACTGAAGGCAGTCCTGAAGCAGGGAGACAGCCTCTCAGATAGCTCTCGGGGGCTTCTCCGAAGAGGTAAGGGAGGACCCAGGATATATCAAGTGTTTGCAAAAAAAAAAAAGTAGAACATCGAAAGATTACTGTTAATTAAAGAAAACCTGGACTTCCCAAGTTAATGAATTAAGCACTTTTCTACGTAAGGGAAGATGCACACATCTGGGCTCATTGAAATCAGTCCTTCAGTGCACACCTTAGCTATCTCGGGCCCATCTCCTGCTCTTCTCCATCCCGAATCCCCTCAGGGTGCACAGTGGGGGGCGACTGCAGGGCCGCTGGTCTGGTGGCCACACCATCCTTTGTTTACTGATGTGACAGGTGACATTCTTTATCCACATTCCTTAAGTCCTGCTCTTCTGTCAAGGACCCCCTTGGGTCCCAGATGCTCCTGAGGAATGTTTCCAGGGTCTGACACTGAGCCGCATGGCGCTGTGATGTGTGGGGGGAGAGAAAGCACATCTGTCTGTGGTTCCCTTCCTCTCTGAGCACATCAGAGCATCTAGCATAGGACCTGGTACACAGCTTCAGTGTTAGGGTTCAGGTCAGCCAGCCACTTTCATAGCCATTTCTGTTGAATGCACTGGGTCTTGAGAAGCTGGAAAGCAAACTCTACCCAGCTTAGCCATAGAGGGTCTGCCTGGCGGTACACACGGCGGGTGGTTCTGACATTGCCCGGCCTCTCCAGCCACTCTGAAGAATGCTCTGCCCTCTTGACAGGACGCCCACGAGTTATTCCACGTGATCACTTCGTCACTGGAGGATGAGCGGGACCGCCAGCCCCGGGTCACACATCTGTTTGATGTGCATTCCCTGGAGGTAAACCGTTAACACTCTCAGTACATCCAGTGTGCACATCGAGCAGGTCCAGGGGACACAAGTGTGATTTTCCTACAACTTTAAACTGAAAAGTAAAATTCGATTAAAAGCCAATAGTGGGAGTGAGGCTGGGGGAGGGTCTGAAACGTCACAGTTGTCAGGCAGTGACTATGCTTAGCAGTGTTGAAGTTCTTGAAAGCAATCCCTTGCTGCAATTTGCATTGGCCTTGAGAGGAAAGAGTGTATTTCCCCCGCCCCCCCACTTTTAATACAGGAAAGCAAGGAGCCACAAGAATGCTCAATGAATCTCACTTCCCTGGCACATTGTAAATGTTAGGGAGTTGATAAAAGTTAACCAGTCAAAGGAGGGGGGTGCAGATATTCCAGAGAGGAAGGGCGTTCAGTTGCATTTGGTGAAGGAATAGGTATAGAAATCAGTCATAGAGCACAGTTAAGGCTGCTTTTAGGAAGCTTAGCTTAAAGTTGATTTTTGAACAGGGCAGTCAGGACAGAAATGAGAGATTTAAGAGGGGATTGCGGGTGGATGGCCAGAGGGAGAGCAGTAGGGTTTTCAGCCTCTTTCTCTTTCTTCCCCTGCAGCAGCAGACAGAAATAACTCCCAGACAGATCACCTGCCGCACCAGAGGTAGTCGTTTCCCTTAAACTGTAATATGTGAGATGTGTACCTTTTCGATAGGACAGTAATTTGCTTTATGTTTTCTAAAAAGAATGTTTTTTTTCCGGTGACATCCGTCCCGACTTGGAGTGTGTGCATTTGAGAGGACCTTGTGTTTCGGAAACAGGTCTAAACCGTACCCCCAGTGAGTACCTCGAGTGTTCCATCACAGCCGAGTCCTGCTCAGTTTCTGCTTAATGGACCTGTTTCTGCCTCAGACGGTGGTCTCTCTACCTTCTTGAATTGGTCCTGTAACTTCATAAGGCGAAGTTGCCATGTCCTCAGCGTTTCCACTGTGGCCAGCTGTTCCTGCAGATGATCCCAGGCCTCCCTAGAAGGAAATCATTGTTTTCTTAAGAAAATGACACGTCAATTCCTTTCCAATGAGAACAGTTATCTTTTGGGTCCCTGCTGTGTGCCAGTCACCATAATACCTCACAGAAGCTTGCTCTGTGAAGTTGGTGGTGTGGGGCACACGCTTAGTCGCTCAGTCGTGTCTGGCTCTGTGACCCCATTGGACTGTAGCCCGTAAGGCTGTTCCATCCACGGGATTTTTCAGGCAAGAATACTGGTGTGGTTGCCGTTTCCTTCCCCAGGAAATCTTCCCAATCCAGGGATTGAACCCATGTCTCCTATGTTGCAGGCAGACCCTTTACCTGCTGAGCCATCAGGGAAGCCCGAGGTGTGGGGCATAGTGGGATCATAATTATCCCCATTTCCAGAAAACTGAGGCTTATAAACATGAAGTCTGGCTCTGGGCCGGTGACTGAAGAAGCAAAGCCAGGACCCAGCCCAGGCCGGCCTGTCTTCTGCCTGTGGTTCTGACTGGCACACCACACCGCTGTGATTATTCCACTAACCCCCATCCTACCCCTCCAAACCCCAGTTCTTTAGAACCTGCTCATTCTGATGTTTTCAGAAGTCTTTTTTTTTTCCTTTTTTTCTGCCTTTATTTTCTTTTGGCCTTGCCTCATTTAGTTCCCTGACCAGGGATCAGGTCCAATATCTGTGCAGTGAAAGCCTGGAGTCTTAACCAATGGACTGCCTGGGAAGCCCAGAAACGTTTTTTTCTGAAGAGGGTGTTTGTACCACGTGCTAAGAAGGAGGGTGAATTTTGAGGTCGGTGCCAAAGAGCTAGAGGTGGCCTACCCAAAGGTGTTCTGTGTTTCAGGGTCACCACATCCCACGTCCAACCACTGGAAGTCTCAGCATCCTTTTCACGGACGACTCACGAGTAACATGGTCTGCAAACACTGTGAGCACCAGGTAAATACACCACCAGTGCCTGATGTTTTCTGGCAAGGCTTTATTTAAGATTCATGCAGGAACCAGAGTGTGCGGACTGACATTGGCGTCTGGCTTTTGTGACTTTCTGGGGTCTCTGTGCACAGTCAGCTGACTGCCCACGTTTGTTGAGTGCTGACATACCCGTTGACTCTCAGATGGCATCTTCTGTCCCAGGAGCAGCACACCCATTGTGGACTGGCAGGGTTTGAGTCCTAAGGTTGGGTCTAGATCTTGGTGAGCACAGCAGATTCTAGGGCTGGTTTGTTTAGTTTTGTTTAGTTCTGGTGTGTGTATTGTTTCTGAGATTCTAAAATGTTATTATGTATAATTTTGAACATGATGCAAAAATAGAGAATTGTACAGCTGTCACCTCAGTCAATTTTAGAATATTTTTATCATCCCCCCAACCACACACACACGAAAAAACCAACCCTGTACCCATTAGCTTCCTTTCTTATTTCTCCTCACACTTGTCAGCCCTCGGAAACCACTAATCTGCTTTCTGTCTTTGTAGATTTGTCTGTTCGGGACATTTCATGTAAATGGAATCGTACAATGTCTGGTGCCCTGAGACTTTCTTTGACTCAGCATAATGTTTTCAGGGTTCTTCCATGCTGTAGCCTGTACCGGTGCTCTGTTCCTGGTTATTACCAATATTGTTCCACTGCACTACTAGACCACATTTTGTTTACCCCATCATCTGTTGATGGACATTTGAGTTGTTTCTACTTTTCAGCTATTATGTATAATGCTACTGTGAGTAGTTATTTGCATTTTTTTGTGGGAACATGTTTTGATCTCTCTTTAGTATTTCCCTAGGAGTGGAATTGCTAGCTCATATGGTAACTCTAAGTTTAACCTTTTGAGAAACTGCGAGACTATTTTTCCATTTCTACCAGCAGTGAATGAAGTTTCAAATTTTTCTACATCCTCACCAACACTTATTATCTAAATTTTTATTTGTAGCCATTCTCTTGTGTGCAACATGGTGTCTCTCTCTTTTTTTTTTTTTCCTCTCATTGTGCTTTTAATTGGCTTTATCATGAGAACTTCCATGTCTCCTGCCAATGTGGGAGACGTAAGAGACGCTGGTTTGATCCCTGGGTCGAGAAGATCCCCTGGAGGAGGGCATGGCAACCCACTCCAGTGTTCTTGCCTAGAGAATCCCATGGACAGAGGAGCCTGGCAGGCTATAGTCCACAGGGTCGCAAAGAGTTGGACATGACTGAGTGACTACTGATGTTGAATCTTTTTTTTAATAAGTTCTCTGTTGATTCTGTCATTTATTATTTATTTATAAATAAAATTAATTATTTGTTTTTGGCTATGCTGGGTCTTCATTGCTGCATGCGTGCTGTCTCTAGTTGCAGCCAGCAGGGACTGCTCTTTGTGGTATGCAGGCTTCTCATTGCGGTGGCCTCTCTTGTTGCAGAGAATGGGCTCTAGAGCATTGGCTATGTGGGGTTGTGGTGCACAGGCTTAGTTGCTCTATGGCATGTGGGTTCTTCCTGGATCAGGGATTGAACTCATGTGTCCTGCATTGGCAGGCAAATTCTTAACCACTGGGCCACCAGGGAGGTCCCCAAAGCAGGAACTCTTATTAAATGTATTTTGTCTGGGGGCGGGTGTGTCAATTAATCATAAAACATGCACATCTTTCTGTGTAATCATGTATACTTCTACTACAGTATTTTAAATATAGTATTCCACTCTATGTGGACATGATATAATTTGCTTTATCATTCCCTAGAAGTTTCACCCATTTGTGTTTTGCTGTTTTAAATGGTGCTGTAACTACATCCTTGTAGTTATGTTGTCCATGGTTATTTCCTTAGGGTAATATGCTCATTTTGCTCGGTCCGGTATGTTATTGTACAGTTTTTCCAAGCTGTCCTTCAGTAGTATTGTAGTTCTTATGTTTACAAAGTTGTTCTTAATAGACTTTGCTTCTCTGTAGGTATATTATGTTTGACTATGTTACTGTTGGGTGTATAAATATGAAACTGTTTATAGGCATATATCTTCCCACTTATAAAACTTTGAATTGAACCTAAGTCCTTTCTGTATTTCCTGCAATTTATGTTTCAGAGTCCCGTTCGATTTGATACCTTCGACAGTCTTTCACTCAGTATTCCAGCCGCCACATGGGTACGTACCGATCTCTGGTTTATTTTGAATTTGTTTCAGAGACATCTGAATCTGAAAGAGCTTTGAGGCGTCTTGTGTAACTCAGGTACTGCACATGACTCAGACACATAGTTAGGTGAACCTGTCTTAGTTTTAATCTGTGGTTACCACGACCTGTCTGGGGGAAGAAGGTGGTTTTTCTCTTGCTGCAGAAATTTTGGCTTTTTTGAATACATATACACGCACCTCTCAAGTTCAGGGATGCGTAAAACAGCACGGAAGCGCGTACTTTTCTGCAGTATTGGGTCCTCATACCCGGGAATCCGTCCAGAATTACAAATCTAGGATGCTCTGAGCTCCCCATTTTGTTTGGGCAACACCCACTTGTGTCTGTAGCCTCGCAGCCTACCTAAGCAGAATAAAGCTCTGGGCTTCGCCCTGTTAACAGTTTCAGTCCAGCTCTCCTTGAATTGTATTCGTGAAAGTGCTTCTTGTGCCATAGGGTCATCCACTGACCCTGGACCACTGCCTTCACCACTTCATCTCATCGGAATCCGTGCGGGATGTCGTCTGTGACAACTGTACAAAGGTATGACTTTAACCCTGGCCGCCATCTCCCAAGCTGGCCCCTGTGTCCAGATACAGGGCCTCGCATACCCTTAGCCCTGAGCTCTGTTGACTGGCCCAGAGGCTCCCTGCAGCCACAGCCACCTCCACCTCACTTGCTTAGAACATTGGCAGCCCACAGACTATATCTTTTTCCCAGATGAGTTGTTTCATTCACAGAATGCTTAAAGGAAAAAAATTGAATCATATGCTTTGAGGTGACACATGCCCGCTCCAATTTGCTACAGTCCCCTCCATGCCCACCTGTCTCACTCCTGCCCAACTGCCCCAGGAATGTCATCCTCTGAATTAAGAGGAAGTGTATGGGAAAGAGTTTTTGAAGACACAAAACAAAACAGATGACAGGCAGCCAGTGCCGGAGTCTCACTGCGGCCTCTGTCTCTCTTGCTGCCACGGTCACAATTGTTTAATGACTCTTGTTTCTGTTCAGTCGCTAAGTCATGTCCAACTCTTGGCGACCCCATGGACTGCAGTACGCCAAGCTTCCCTGTCCTTCACTATCTCCCAGAGTTTGCTCAAACTCATGTCCATTGAGTTGATGATGCCATCCAACCATGTCATCCTCTTTAAAACAATGAAAGCGAAAGTCGCTTAGTCATGTCCGACTCTTTGCAACCCCATGGGCTATACAGTCCATGGAATTCTCCAGGCCAGAATACTGGAGTGGGTAGCCATTCCCTTCTCCAGGGGATCTTCCCAACCAAGGAATCCAACTGGGGTCTTCTGCATCGCAGGTGGATTCTTTGCCAGCTTAGCTACCAGGGAAAGCCCATTTCAAACAGCGAAACCAACTTGCAAATATCTGGGCAGCTGAGTTCCTTCAGCAGGTGGATGGATGCCAAGTGCCCAGTGAATGCTGGGGTAACTCCAGCCTGGCCCTCTGCTCTCTCTGAGGGTCCTGTTTCAAGAATTTCTTCAGAGAGATGTTTCCTTTATTTCAGATTGAGGCAAAAGGGACGCTGAATGGGGAGAAGGTGGAACACCAGAGGACCACATTTGTCAAACAGTTAAAACTGGGGAAGGTGAGCCTATGCCGCACACCTGGCCAGCTCTGCCCCCAGAGCCCCCCAGATCAGGCTCTGCTCCCAGGACCCCCGGGTCTGGCTCTGCTCTGGGGGCCCCCCAGATCCATCTCTGCTCCCAGGACCCCCGGGTCTG
>NW_024070196.1:63170151-63332131 GCF_014754425.2 Oryx dammah | reverse complement strand
CTCTGCTCCCAGGACCCCCGGGTCTGGCCCTGCTCTGTGGACCCTCCCAGATCCATCTCTGCTCCCAGGACCCCCGGGTCTGGCTCTGCTCTGGGGGCCCCCCGGGTCCCGCTCTGGCCCTCCATTCTTTCCATCTCTCCCACCGCAGCTCCCGCAGTGCCTGTGCATCCACCTCCAGCGGCTGAGCTGGTCCAGCCAGGGCACGCCCCTGAAGCGGCACGAGCACGTGCAGTTCGGCGAGTTCCTGATGATGGACATCTACAAGTACCACCTCCTGGGACACAAGCCCGGTCACCGCGGCCCTGAGCGGTGTGAGAAGGCAGGGCCCGCGTTGGCGCTGCAGGATGGGCCAGCAGCCCCCAAGTCAGGTGCGTGTCCAAGGTGCAGAGAGAGGGACCCTCTGGGCTCTGGTGCCACCGATGGCGCAGGATTGGGGGTGAGAGAAGGTGGGTTTCATAAGAGGGGTTAAAATGATACAGTGATGCCTAGTTTTTAAAAGCTCTATGACGGAGGGAAACACACAGGCAGGAGGGTGGAAGGTTGCTTTCTGATCTTCTGGCTAAACAATAATTGACTCACTTCATTCCACTGAATTTCTTCTCTTTTCTGCCCCCATACAGTCACCTAGTGTATATATTCAATTTTTAATTGGAGGATAATTGCTTTATAATGTTGTGTTGGTTTATGCTGTACAACAATGTGAATCAGCTATGTGTCAAAGTCACTCAGTTGTGTCCAACTCTTTGTGACCCGTGGACTGTAGCCTGCCAGGCTCCTCTGACCATGCGATTCTCCAGGCAAGAATCCTGGAGTGGGTTGCCATTTCCTTCCCCAGGGGATCTTCCCAACCCAGGGATCGAACCCAGGTCTCCTGCATTGCAGGTGGATTCTGTACCATCTGAGCCACCAGGGAATCAGCTATAGGTATACATATATCTCCTCCCTCTTGAGCCTCCCTCCCATCACCTCCTTTAGACAGGAAATGTGAGGAGGTAGTATCCTGGCTGAAGATGCCTAAACATCTTACTTGGGTTGCTACTTCTTTACTGAATTGCTGATTTATCCGATCCCATTACAATCCTCCCTTGAGGTTAATCCTTGACTCAGGCACCAGTGAAGCCAGGTAGCTATTATCACCTTCAGTGTCACTGAAGAGAGAACTGAGGCTCCCAGAGGCTGAGTGCCAGACGGGGCATCTGGAACTGGAATGGAGTGTGGGGCAGTTTTGTAAAGGTCTTGTATGTAATGTGTTTAGTTCTTCATTAATGAGGGAAAACGCACTGACTTTAAAGGCTCCAAGCCTGAACATCCCATCCTGTTCCACCCTCCCTCCACAACCGCCCACCCCGTTTGCTGCTCCTAGTCAAGCCAGGACTGTCTTCCTTGCACCCTGGCCTTTCCCCACCTAGTGCCCCTCGCTGCTTTTGTTCTTTTTTTTTTGGCCCACCAGGTCTTAGTTGTGGCATGTGGGATCTAATTCCCTGACCAGGGATTAAACCTGGGGGCCCTGCACTGGGAGCGGTCTTAGCCACTGGCCCACCAGGGAAGTCTCCGCCCCTCACTACTGTTATTCGTTTTTACATCCAGCTGCGTGGCTTGGCAGGTCATCACTCACAGAGGGACGGAACTTTGTCCTTTCTCAGCAGATCCGCAGATTAACTTTGAGAGTAGAGCAGCAGGGGTGGGAAGAGGGCCCAGTTTTAAATCAAGGGCCTCTTGGCCTCACTTTCTCCTCTCCCAGGTAGGAGCACAGGTCTGCTAGTGTTCAGAGCGGGGTGGTTAAAGAGGCCAACAGTGTAGCTGGGCAGTATTAAAGGCCCCCAAATATGACACTTGAGAGGAGATGTAAACATCTCCTTAATTATCTTATCTGCACCCGTGTACACATCCCCGCTGTCTGACTGCCGCTCCTCAGAAGCTGACAGTCAGAGAAAAGAGAATGTCTGGATCAGTGCTTTTCAGCAGGGGGCACCGGGCTGGGGCTGGTGACGTGTTTGGTTGTCGCTGCCGGGAGAGGAGGCCCTGCTGTGAGCGGAGGCCAGAGGCGCTGCTCAGCATCCTCCAAGTGCCCAGGACAGCGCCCACAAAGGGCGACCAGAGCCTCAAGGTTGAGAAGCGTCGGTTTTGGTCAGAAGGCCAGTAAGCGGGCCACTGCTTGGCTCTGACCCGTGTCTTCAGCAGCCAGGCCTGGAAATCTCAAAGATCCACAGAGTTGTCACAGTGAGCAGGAGGCTGGGGGTGGATAGTTTTTCTGTTTGGGAGTAAAGCAGGTGGAGACAAAAAAGTAGGAAGTTTTATGAATCAATGTAGCACAAAATCAAGTTATCTGTTTTGCCTTTGTAGCCTTATCAGGGAGTTAAATCTCAAGGTAAGCAAAAACCACGTTTTGTTTACCCAGAGCTGCTGCTCATCTTAATTGCCTCGGGCCTTTTTCTCTTGCAGTTCGCAATCACCCAGGGGGCCCCAAAACACAGATTTTCATGAATGGCGCCTGCTCCCCATCTTTGTTGCCTGCCCTGCCGACCCCCATGCCTTTCCCCCTCCCAGCTGTTCCTGACTACAGGTGAGCTGCTCCTTAGACTCACAAGCCTCATTCACTGATTGCTTTAAAAATAAGAATTATGAAGTCCAAAATCGTGAATATTATGGGTATGTGTGTATACATGTACATATGTAAGAAAGTATGTACACAGAGTATAAAGAAAGAAATTCTACCTCTGGGACACCACCCAGAGATCACCAGTTAAATCTTCGTTTTTCTCTCTGTAAAGGTGTGTGTTCGTGTGTATATACCACACAGTGTAGGTACACTGACAGAATTGGACGGCCCACCAGGCCAGTCGATGGACGTCTAATTTTAATGATTATATAGCATCCAGCTGTAAGGTTGCGCCTTCATCAGCCCCTGTCATTGAATTCAGCTAGGGTCCTCTTGCTCTTTGCTTTTGCCTCTAAACCTTCCTCGTTGTATTTGTAAACCACTGGCATTTGTTCCTACCGTTCAGCTCCTCCACATACCTCTTCCAGCTGATGGCCGTGGTTGTCCACCACGGGGACATGCACTCTGGACACTTTGTGACCTACCGACGCTCCCCGCCCTCAGCCAAGAACCCCGTCTCTGCCAGCAGCCAGTGGTTATGGGTCTCCGACGACACTGTCCGCAAGGCCAGCCTGCAGGAGGTGCTGTCCTCCAGCGCCTACCTCCTGTTCTATGAGCGTGTCCTCTCCAAGGTGCAGCCGCAGGGTCGGGAGTACAAGTCTGAGGAATGACCCTGCCCCGCCCCAGGGCTGGAGAGCCGCCGGCACTGTCCCAGCCCTGTGTGTCTGTGCGTGTGTGTGGCGTGTGTGTGCACATGTGAGCAGCCCCACTAGAGTCCTGCGGCCTTCTGGTGTGGTGTTAAGAGCAGGCTCCACAGAGGAACTGGCGGCCCCGATTCACACCAGATGAGGCCCCCACCCCCTCCCCGCACAGCTTGCCCGTGGGCACCAGGGTGGCACTGGGCACCATGCGTGTCTAGACCGTGTCTTGTCACTCACCTGATACAGGTAATTAAAAGGAACCAGACTCCAGAAGCCACCTTTTTAAAATATATTCTGATGCATCAGGTATTCTCAAAGGCGAGTTAACTATCTGATCCTCCAGGGCTTCAGCATAGATCTTTTATTTTTAATAAGCAAGCAAGGCCCACGAAAATGGATGAATTAGTGAAATCATTAAAGGCAACAATTTCAAAGAAAAAAAAAGTGCCTTTCACTCTCAACTGCTTTTGTAGCACGTCCCTTCTGGAAAACAGACCTCATCTGGGAGTCACATGAACAATTTTTGCAAAGCTCTGATCGTTCCAAAGTGACCGAATGGAGAGCAAAGGGACAACTCAGAAGACGCCTGGCGCACACCCGCCTTCCCCTTTTGTATGTCTTTTTCTAACCTTTCAGAGTCTTTATATGTAGTGAAAGCTCATCTGCCAAACCCGCCCCTCAGGGGAATTCTTTCTCTACTTCATTAGTGACAAGTGACCATCCTTGCTGCTGTCATCTTGCCTGTCCTGGACTCTGAGAGGTGTGGCCACCGCTTATTACATAACTGCCTGGACAGCCAGAACCTGGCGGCCTCTGCACTGTACCCACGACCACCCTGCTCCATAGAAAACCCTTTCTCACGCCAGGACCCATCATGGACCATTACTCTCACCTATTTATTTATTGCCCACGTGGAGCTCCTGAGGTTTACAGGTGAAGCCGGGGGCCATGACAGACAGACAATCCCAGCCTCCGTGCAAGAGCTGGATTCAGAAGGAAGGGCGCAGACCTCACTCGGGGCCGCCACCTCTCCACCTTGGTTTCCTCATCTGTAAAGTGAAGAGTTCGATTCCATGGCCGTCAAAGTCCAGCCCATCCCACAAAAAAGGAAGAAAGAAGTTTAAGAAAACTTTTGAAACACACAACAGCAGCTGACACCTAGCCCCATCATCCTGTCCTAGATCCATATTCTACACGTGTTGGTTTCCAGTACCTCATACAGAAGGCCCCATCTGATCATCCTCCCCCATCCTCAGGTAAGTCTCATGAAGGCAGCCCAGGGCCAAAGGAATTTCGAGGACATAGCGGTATCTATGTTTTAGCTAGATTTTTTTATTTAAAAAAGAAAGGATACCAAATCCAGACTGACTCCTTAGAGTTAAGATTTGGAATCAGGTGCATCCAGGTCACCTGAGGTCAGGCTGAGGACCATGCTTCCCCTGGTGGGTGGGCTGGTGACACTCCCAGACAAGACCTTGGTGTCAGCTGAACCCACCGGAGGCCTGGGCAGTCCCCATTCCACCGGGCCAGGTGTGTGTGCATCCCAAGGACTGGGAAGTCCTGCTACGGACAGAAACAGACTGTGAAGGTTCTCCAGACCGCGAGCATCAGGGAGAAAGGAGCAGCGTGAAGCTTCTGCTCTGCTCCCAGCAGATGTCCCTTCCCAACTTCGTCGCAGAGCCCGGCTCTGATGGTGAAAGGAGTGTCCCCGTGATACCCGAGCCTGGGGCAACACGTGCCCAGGTCGCGTGGCCTTCACCTGCCTGACCAAGCCGTAGCTTTGTGCACCTGCCCTTCTGCCGCCACGTACTCTGAAACCTGCCATCAAAGAGGTGCCGGGTGTGAACAGTGCCTCCTTTGAGCGTTTGGTTGCAAGCAGACCCTTGGTCAGAGGCCAGGGACTGAGCCACGGCTACAGGTATAAATGTGAATGATCTCCTGGCACATTCTCTACCCCTGACTTACGGGTGGCTTCCTCACATTGTAAATTATTAGGCGTTAGTTAGCAGCCAAATAATCTTATTTCTAGCATTCAGTTATTTACAGTCACTTCTTTTTGCAAAAACCCGAGTCAAACTCATAGTTTATGCCATAATAACTGTTGATTTATGTATTTGCTAAAGGTACCTTTTGTATCTGCTGTATTATAGCAATAAAAGAATCATTTTGTTAGGAAAAACATCATTTGGTATTCTTTTGTAATTCACCAGTCTGATACCAATGTCATCTTCCTCTGAGTTCTGCGTTGTACCCGTAAGAAGCCCTGCGCTTGGGTGAAACCGGTTCGGTGTTCCCTGTTGGTAAAAGAAACAGCAGCTCCCTCTAGGAGTGGAGCGCGAAGGAGCCAACAGAAGCACTCGCTGTTAACAACGCTGTTCACTTTGTAGTAGGCCGGATTTTCCGAAATGTCAGATTGACCCGGGGAGCCAGAACCTTCTTTCGGACTGGGAGACTGTGGTACCAGTGAGTGTTGGTCGGGTGGTTCATCATGAGTAAGCTGCCATGGGCCAGCTGGAGTCTGACCACCGCCAGCCTCCGGGAGGGGTGCTTCCCCCGAGAATCCTTATGCCGGAAGAAGAAGTCTCTGCAGGCCCCAAAGGAGACAGAGGCGATGGGGCTCCTGGGAGCCAGTTCTCTCTCGTCGTCCCTGTGCTCACCTATGTGGTCCTGGCCGTCTTTGTACCTGCAGTGAGAAAGCGAGCAGAGCTCACAGAACGGTCCTCTCTGGAAACGCCACCCACACCGAGGGTCCTCGTCCGCCAGCCAGGAAACGGTGCCACAGACCCAGGCTCCTGCAGGGGCGGGAGGGCCGCACCTGGTCTACAGAGTGAAGTAAGCCTTTCACTTTGTTACCAGCCCTCTTTGATCACAGGCTTTAAAACAGCCCACCAGTAGGGCATTCCCTGGTGGTCCAGTGGTTAGGATTCCACGCTTCCACTGCCATGGCCCAGGTTTGGTCCCTGGTTGGGGAACTAAGATCCCATAAGTCACATGGTGCGGCCACAAACAAAAACGCCACACACATGGATAGAGGCCAGACACACGTCTTACAGTCCCCCGATTCATATTTGTAAACCTTTATCACGTAAGATGCCTTCTCTCTGTAACTAGAATAAAATCTGTGTTCCTCGCCTGGCCCCTGCTCACCTCTGAGCTGAGCTCACCCCACACCCCTTTCCCTCACACACCAGTGGGATTTCCTCTCCACAGACACTCCAGACTCCCTCTGCTCTCCCTGCAGAGGCCTGTGGGGCTCACGGTCCCTTAGTTTAGTTATAAGCTCCAGTGCCACCCTTTCCTGACCCCTCCTCTAACCATCTTCCCCTAAACCCCAAATTCTCAACCAGGGCAATTCTGCCCTCCCCAGGGGCACTCAGGCGATGTCTGGAGACATTCTGTTGCTCCAAAGAGACCCTTGGAAAAAATGCACAACCTAAAAGTTGAAAACTGTTTCATTCTGCAGGCAGAACCGAGAACTTAAGCCAGGAGGCGGTCTCTCAGCTCTGAGGGATGGCCCCAGAGATAACGCAGGAGCCAGGATACAGAGGGGTTTTGCAACAAAAACCAGGTAGTCGGAACATCAAAAGATTCTTGTTCATTAAAGAAAACCAGACATCCCAGGTTAATGAGTTCCGTGTTTTCTATGTATGGGAAGATGCAAGAATCTGGGCTCACTGAAATCATTCCTTTGACATGCACCTCAGCGATCTGGGGCCAGGATCCTGTTCTTTGCCAGGCCGGATGGTGCACCGCTGGGGAGGCTGCAGCGGCCCCGCGTCCTCTGTGTGCTGATACGGCGGGCAACCATTTCTCAGCCACAGGGAGCTCCTGGCATCCGGTCAGTGGAGGTCAGGGATGCTGCCCAACATCTGGCACCACAGAAGTCAGCCCCAAGAAGAGGATTATTTGGCTGAAAACATCGAGTGCTGTTGAGAAACCCAGACTCCTTCCTCCCAGATGTTCTTAGATCAGCCTGTTTAATTTTCTACAAGACGTTTATCAATGACTGAAGGTATCCTGTTCACCTGTTCATCAGTTCTCGGCCTCCCTCCCCACCAAGGTGCGTGCATGTGTGTTCAGACACATCTGACGCTTTGTAATCGCACAGTCCATGAGGTCACGGACCCCATAACCTCGGTCCATGGACCCCATGACCTCCTCAGTCCATGGGATTCTCCAGGTAAGAATACTGGAGTGGGTTGCCATGCTCTCCTCCAGGGGATCTTCCCGGCCCAGCAATCAAACCCACATCTCCTGCATTGACAGGCGGGTTCTTTACCACCGAGCCCCCTGGAAAGCCCCCCGCCCCCGAGGTGAGTGCTCCATAAAGATGGATGCTGGTGCTCTTCCACTACTGCATCCCCAAGTACACTAAAGAATTATCTGTTGTACAAATGAGTGAAATACAGGGGAATCCTAAATTCTTCCTTTTGGAAGAGACGGTTTATAAAATCCAGTCCATGCTCCTGGGAAAAAAAAAGGTAAAGACAGAGTGTCACCTGTTGACGAGCACAAAGTTGAAGGTCTGTCCAGTCACCAGAGAAACACGATCCCGGACACGCTCCAGAATGGGGATCCAGGGCTTCGGGGACAGAGTGAGGCCTGAAAAGGTGTAGGTCAGCCCAGTGTCGCCGTACGTCGCCTGCTTCCTTGGGACACTGTGCCACTTCCCGAACACCTGGACCCTGGCCAGCGCACCTGTGCAAGGGAGATATGGGGCCTCAGAAGTCTCCACTGGCTCCCTGAGTGTTCAGGAGCAAAAGTACAACAGGAGTAACATCTATTACTCTGGCCGAGGACCTCCTCCTCAAAAATGATTGTGGCTCACCCAAAGCCTTCCTGTGAGGGCAGTGATTCTTGTCCAACACTGAGAGAAACAGCTCTAGTCCAATTTAAAAAACAAAAACAAAACACTGTAACTTAATTGCTCAGCAGAACCAGAAAAAAGAGACTACAATTGGAGCAATATGAAGTGAGGTTACATGCTAGCACGGTGATGTTGCCAACTGCGGGGACGCAGGGGTGTGGGCATCCAGGGGAGATGGCGCTAACGCAGCTCTTGATGGAGGCTGGGTCTCCCATGGGCGTTTCTACACTCCTCCCTGCTCTGCCACCCTGCAGTGGTTCTCAGCGTGGGTTCCAGCATCAGCAGCATTGGAAACTCTGGACACTAGACTGCAGGGGGCAGGGCCAGCAATGGAGTGCTCACAAGCAACAGAGTCCTCCAGGTGACGCTGAGAACTGGTGCACAGGGATGACCTGGTAACTTCCCAGCTCTCAGCGGACAGGCTATTCCCGTTATTAAGCTTGTATCGCAAGCACCCAGTAAGGTGCTTGGCCCAGAGGTGCCAGGAGTATGTATTAATTAACAAACTCATCCATTATTCAGTTCAGTCGCTCAGTCGAGTCCAACTCTGCGACCCCATGGACTGCAGCACGCCAGGCTTCCCTGTCCATCACCAATTCCCGGAGTTCACTCAAACTCATGTCAATCGCATCGGTGATGCCATTCAACCATCTCATCCTCTGTCATCCACTTCTCCTCCTGCCCTCAATCTTTCACAGCATCAGGGTCTTTTCAAATGAGTCAGTTCTTCGCATCACGTGGCCAAAGTATTGGAGTTTCAGCTTCAGCATCAGTCCTTCCTATGAATATTCAGAACTGATTTCCTTGAAGATGAATTGGTTGGATCTCCCTGCAGTCCAAGGGACTCTCAAGAGTCTTCTCCAACACCACAGTTCAAAAGCATCAATTCTTCGGCGCTCAGCTTTCTTTATAGTTCAACTCTCACATCCATACGTGACTACTGGAAGAACCATAGCTTTGACTAGATGGACCTTTGTTGGCAAAGTAATGTCTCTGCTTTTTAACACGCTGTCTAGGTTAGTCATAACTTTTCTTCCAAGGAGCAAGCGTCTTTTATTTCATGGCTGCAGTCACTATCTGCAGTGATTTTGGAGGCCCCCAAATTAAAGTCTCTCACTGTTTCTATTGTTTACCCATCTATTTGCCATGAAGTGATGGGACTGGATGCTATTGATCTTAGTTTTCTGAATGTTGAGTTTTAAGAACTTTTTCACTCTCACTTTCATCAGGAGGCTCTTTAGTTCTTTGCTTTCTGCCATAAGGGTGGTATCATCTGCATATCTGAGGTTATTGATATTTCTCCCGGCAATCTTGATTCCAGCTTGTGCTGGAATCCATTATTAATGGCTCTTAAGTTCAGATTTCTCTAAACACAGACCAGTAGTGTGTTCAAACCAGCCTTCTACACACAACCCCACCATCCCCCTGCTTACCTGTAAAATATTCCACTTCTTTCTCCAACTCTTGGAAAATTTCGTCTGCTTCAGCTTTGCCAAACAGGACTGTGTAATCGCAGTCCAGGCCCTCAGCTCGAATGTGCCGCCAGCTGAGGCCTGCTGAGTCAACTCCATTCCCCGGGGCTGCTCTCCTGGGGTTTTTCTTGCTGTTTCCCTCCTCTTCTGCCAACCCTGCTGGGCCTCCTCCAATCTGCTCTTGTTCCATCCTTCCCTTAAGGCCCCGGACAGCCCCCTTCACCAGGAATCTGTCCATCTTGTCTCCACAACACGAAGACCTGGAAGCTGGTGGCCAGGCCAAGAGAGATTGCCCAGGGTCTGTCCCAAACACCAAAATCTACTCTGCAAAGTGGTCCCCCAGGGGCATTCCTCCTGTTTTTACAGTTCCATTTTAAAAGTTTAACAAGTCCTACAAAGGAAGTAAGAGGAGATTAAGGCTGGAAGGATCCCTCAGAGGTGATCTGGTCAGGGGTCTCTCACACCCAGGTTGGTATCAGAATCAGCTGCCTAGTTGCAAAACCCACGTGCCTGCCACCCATCCCCCCAAAATAGGAATTTTTAAGAAATAACTCCCCCCTCCCTGCCCCCGCGGAATACGTATGCCACTGGCAAACTACTATCCAATCCCTCACTTTATACCTGGAAAAGTGACACGGTGAGAGGTGGGGGTTGCCCAAATTCACCCAGAAAAGCATGTCTCTCTCTCCCCTTGCCACCTTGCAAAGGACGGGGGTGGGTAACTGACGGGCCCTCCCACACAAGTATTAACAGATTAAGTATTGCGATCTTTAAATGGACATGATTCAGAATCTAAATGTTTAACAACGGTTAAACGTGGTCATAAGCACGCCGAATTCTGATAGAAAATAAGAACTGTAATACGTGCGTGGGGTTGTGGTACCGAGGGTTCTCTTTAAAATCTCAGCACCTGCTCAACTCCGATTCCTGTAGACACTCTAGAAAGGGCTGGCGGGGAAGAGAAAACATTTACCCGCCCCGACCACAGAACTGCTTCCGGGTAGATTGCAGCTGCGCTCTGGAGAAAATCCAAGCAAATTTGCAAAACAAAGCCGTGGGCGGTCTTTGGGCGCCACCTGTTGGCCCTCTGGGCACGTTGCAAGCACCACGGTGGTGCAGTGTCGTTACTTGTTTCGCAGCTCTGCGGGATCACCAGTGGTTTGGGAGCAGCTGGTTGATGGCATCGGTCCCTGGGGATTAACTTGGTGTCCCGACAGGGAGCTGGGCCACCAGCAGATTGTCGTAGGTAGGAGCACGAATTCTGCATTCAGACCCTTGTAACTTCCACTTGTCTCCTCCACTGAAGCTGGGTGGTTCCTACAAATATCTGGTCCTGAATTGCCTCCTAGGCACAGTAGGAACTACAAAACCCATGCCATGAGGATTAAATAATGAGAGGATGTGTGAGACGATGCTTCTGTTCTCCAAACAAACGTCAGCTTTCATCATCGCCGGTTTTTGATTATTTTCTCTCTACAGTTCCTTCACCCACTTGCCACTTGAGGGGCATTTGGGTTGTTTCCAGTTTGGGGAAAATCCAGATATGGTCACTATATCTATTCATGTACAAGCTCTCCTGTGAATATAGATTCTAATTTCACTCAGGTGAATAGTTAGGAATGCGACTGCAGGGGCACATGGTAAGTCTATGTGTTAAACGGGCTTCCCAGGTGGCGCTAGATGGTAAAGAACCCGCCTGCCAATGCAGGAGACGTAAAAAACGCGGGTTCGATTCCTGGGTGGGGAAGATCCCCTGGAGAAGGAAATGGTAACCCTTTGCAGTATTCTTAGCTGGGAAATCCTAAGGACAGACGAGTGTATGCGTTACTTTTTACAAAATTGCCAAACTGTTTTTCAAAGTGGCTTCTATGTTATTATTTTAAAAAATAATTTAAAACGGCTGAAGACAGAAGCAAGGAAAGAATAAGATCACTTGGCGGGGGGCGTGCACCATGTGGAATCCTATTTCCCTGATGAGGGATCAAACCTGTACCCCCTGCACTGGAAGCACAGAGGCCTAACCACTGGACCGCCAGGGAAGTCCCTAAATAAGATCATTTTGGACGAAGCTATAGTGTCCGGCTAGAAAGTGGGGCAGGGGAAGACCCTTCAGAGGACGGGTGTCGAGTAGAGACTTAAAAGTTTTCCAGGCAGGGGGACAGCGCCCGCAAAGTGTAAAGACCACAGGAGGGACAAACTGGGGATGTTCCGTGACTGTTTTTTTTAAACCATTAAAATAAAAAATTGAAGTATAGTTAATTTGAATGCTAATTTCACTCCCATAGCAACCCTATGGGGCGGGACTTTAAGTTCTTTTTACTGGCTGAAAGGTGGAGGGACTTGCCCAAGGCAGAGGGATGATGGCTAAGAATAATGAATAAAAGAGTCAAATAGCTGAGCGAACCGACCTAAGGAACTCCGCCCTTTTCCAAACACAATTCGAAACCCCACTAGGCCCCAGGGTTCTCGCTTCTCAGCCCCTCCCGCACATGCGCCGCTGGGGCCTCCACCGCCCCCCGCCCAGAATCCCATTTGGAGCATGCGCGGGCCGCTTGGCGCCAACTGTCGACCACTGCGGCTGGCGCCAAACTCGCGGGACCCCGGGCGGCGCGCGTTGGCTTCTTCCTCAGCTTCGGGATGATCGGCCAGAAGACGCTCTACTCCTTCTTCTCCCCGAACCCCGCCAGGAAGCGAAGTGCCTGCAGCCCCGAGCCGGCCGACCCGGGGACCGGCGTGGCGGCCGTAGCTCAGAGCGGGGATGTGGCGGTGAGGAGCGGTTAGGGGTTGGGGGGAACCTCTCGTGGGGCCAGGGTTCAGGGAGGCCGAAAAGGGTGAGGGGGGTGAGGAGGGCGGTGGACCCCGCGAGAGGGACCCGGGCCGAGGGGGTTGCGGGAATGTGCAGCTGACTGGGTGAGCGGGGACCGCCTCCACGTGTTCAAAACAGCCGCCTTAGCGCTCCATCGGCGGCCATGCTGAGGGGCCAGCCAATGGAGGCGAGCCTCAGGGCCCACGCCGCCAATCAGAGGAGGGAAGGGGTGGGCCCCGGCGGGGAAGGTTTTTGCCGCGAAAAGACAGCGTGGGGACGCCAGTGGCGGGGCCCGAGGGGGCGGGGCGTCGGCGTCCCGAGCCCCATTCGCGGCCAACCCCTCGCGAGGCGCCGCGAGTCTTCCTCACAAAGCCTTCTGCTCCCGCGTTGATGTGGTACCGGCCTCGAAAGTGGGGGCCGCGGCCTGCCAGTGCCTGACCGGCATCAGCCCTGGCTCCCCGGGGCTAAAACCCCCCACGAATGGGGGTCCTCCGCCCCGGGCCGTTGGGGTGGGGGCGGAAGCTGTGGGTGCCCGGGAGAGGCCCGCTGCAGCTGCTGAGCCGCCTCTGCGGGGACTACCTACAGGCCAGCCCCGCCAAGAAGCCCCGGGCCGGGCCGGAGGAGCCCGGCACGCCGCCCTCGTCGCCGCTGAGCCCGGAGCAGTTGATCCGCATCCAGAGGAACAAGGCGGCCGCGCTGCTCAGACTCGCGGCGCGTAACGTGCCAGTGGGTTTCGGTGAGAGTTGGAAGAAGCACCTCAGCGGGGAGTTCGGGAAGCCATACTTCATAAAGGTAAACTTGGAGGCTGCAGGCATCTTGTGCATAGAGCGGGCCAAGCCCACGGTTGTACCGGATTGCTTTCGTGGTTCCTCGTTTCCCTCCTTCAACGTTCTTTTCATGCTCAGGGGGTAAAATACAGTCAAGGTGTTTTCAATCTGCAGATTAAAGTTTTTAAAAGGCTGTGAGATGATATCATAGCTTCTTTTAAAAGTTTTTAAAAATAATTAAAAAAAATTTTTTAATGTCACTATTTTGATATTTTAAAATTTATTTTTATTTATTTTTGACTGCTTTGGGTTTTAAATTTTTTTAAAAAAAATTGGAGTGTGGTTGCTCTACAATGTTGTGATAATTATCACAGCTTCTACTAACCCGTTTAGTTACTTAGTCTGCTCTCAAGGAAAGAGTGGCCAAGTAAAACCACAAACTTGACAGACTGAAAATCTGGGTTTAAAAAAAAAAATAAAAAAGGGGGAGCGGTTTGCACCCGCGCGGGAAAGCAGGGCCGCAGAGCCAATCAACTTGGACCCAGCCCAAAGAAAGCCCGAGGGAATTGAAAGGTCCGTGGGGTGCGGGGACTGTTTCGGATTTCCCCAGCAGAATTTGGGTATAAGACTTGGAAAAGGTTTAGGTAATGGTTCTTCCAACTAAAACTTTCTTATTGAATTCTTAGCTTTCCTGTGAGAATGTGGTTTGTAAACCTAGTTTATCTTCCCGTCAGCTTATGGGATTCGTTGCAGAAGAAAGAAAACATTACCCTGTTTACCCTCCCCCTCATCAAGTCTTCACGTGGACCCAGATGTGTGACATAAGAGACGTAAGTACAAGTTGTGGCTGAATTTTACTAAAATTACTAAAACGGGAGTAGGATTCAAATGGCATTTCTTAATTCGGGGCAGTGGAGTTAAACCACTACTCATAATGTAGAAATAACACTGAAATTGTGAGGTTTGGCAGGCTGTCTTTTACTGTGTGCCATTTATGCAACAAAAAAGAAGTTTGTGCATATGTGCATATGCTGTGACTTTTTTTTTTTTTTTTTTAATCTGAAATAGACCCCATGCCCACGCGAAGTATTACTGTGGTGATGGGAAAACTGAGGCAGGAAGCAGTTAAGTGTCTTTCAGCTGGTTCCCAGCAACTCCACCTTGACTGGTAGCTCTGTTCTTCCTGTGTGACCACACTGCCTTATGGCTGACTTCTGGCTTGAACATATCTGCTAAAGGCATCTCTTGGCTTTAGTTCGTTGTGTGCAGTGGCTGCGCACTGGGAGCTCTGGTCGCCTCAGACTCCTGTTCAGAAGGTTGATGGTGCCTTTGCATAGTTCATGGCGAGTATCTGCTTGCACTGGAGGTGTTCTATTTTTTATTCTCCTTTTTACTGATTTTATAAGCTGAGGGTGGGAATCCCATGACTTAGTAAGGGTCTTAAATCAAAGAGAAGCAAAATTGTTGAGGAAGCCATCATGATAAGGTTGCCACTCCTAGAACTTAGCAAACGTCTTAATTTTCATTTTAGAGCAAGTACTTTGAACTTATCTCCTTGTTTATAGAGTTTAAAAAAAAACCCTTAAGTCCTGTTAAATTCAGTGTTGGGTTGCCCCTTGTTCAAAGTATGTGCTGTTTTGAATATCAGCGAGCAATACTGTAAAGAAAGAATAAGTAAAGAGCATGAGACTTCTGAGAATCAGATGGCCCGGGAGCTTCTTTGCCCATGAGGGTATGGAGGGCTGGGATGTTACCTGGGTCCGCCGAGGCCCTTATCTAGGACCAGAACAGGAAAGCTTTCCTGCTGGATGGGTTTCTTCAAGAATATGCTGGGGCCCACATGGGTACCAACCAGGGGGACAGAGAGGTCCATGAAAGCGGCCGGGTCCAGTCTGGATTCTTAAGGATACAGTGTACTTCAGCTATGGAGGAAGATGTTAAGAAGGATCGTGACAGGAGTGCGGGGATGAAGAGAGGTGGGTGGGCATCCATCAGAAGGCCTAGCAGTATGCTAACACTGACCTTGACAATGACCTCAGTCTCCTCTGGGGCCATCCCTTAAGAGGACACACAGGCAGACCTCGTTTTATTTCACTTCACAGATAACTGCCGTTTTTACAAATTGAAGTTTTGTTGCAAGCTTTCACTGTCAAATGACGGTTAGCATTTTTTAGCCATAAAGTACTTTTTAATACGATCTGTGCTTTTTGTTGACCTCATGCAGTTGGACAGTCTGGGTACCAGAACATTTACATGACTTGTTTTATTGCCATATTCACTTAATGAGGAGATCTGGAATCAAACCCACAGTATCTCCTCGGTGTACCTGTCCAAGGGAACAGGCACCTTCATAATGCAGCTGGTGGAGGATGGGAATTTCTTTTAATTCGTCGAAAAGCTATCTGGAATATGTCTGAAAATGTTAAATACACTTATCCTCTGACCAGCAACTCCACTCTTCTGAATCTGTTGCATAGAAATAAAAGCAACAATGGGACTTTCCTGGCATCCAGTGGTTAGGACTCCTCACTTCCAATACAGAGGACACAGTTTCCAGCCCTGGTCAGGGAATTATTAATAAGATCCGGCATGCCACACGGCATGGCCAAAAAAAGCGACAGTATGTGAAGATACATATAGTAGGATGTTTACCTCATTGTCTTTTGTAAGGGAAAAAATTGGGAAACGAACTGACTGCCCATTAATGATTGAGCTCTATTGACTTAAAGGAGGCTCACAATGTATGACATGAGAGAGACAAAAACTTTAGAGTGATGAGTCCAATGACCCTCATTATATGGCTGATTATAAACAATTGGATCAAGATGGGATAGAAGTGACCACTTGGCATGTTTCTGGATGGTCATACTGTGACAAGGGCGTAACTCCTTTTGTAATTTGAAAAACAAAGGGGATGGAAGCAAAGTTGATCCCCAGTTGTTTCAAATATCCGGGTCGGAAAAGGGAAGGGGCGTTGCAGCAGGTGACTGAGGGAAGGATAGCTTGGTCATGCAGAGTCACAGGGCCAGGCCCCACCTCCGCCCTTCCGGGGCCCTGAGTGGGATCGGGTGGGGGCTGCCCTTGCCTCAGTGTCCCGTTGTGTGAGTTGGCAGCAGCCAGGTGTCCATTCGCACTGTTTGATCCTCGCCGTCTGGTGTTCACAGGTGAAGGTCGTCATCTTGGGACAGGATCCATATCACGGACCCAATCAAGCTCATGGGCTCTGCTTCAGTGTTCAGAGACCCGTGCCGCCCCCGCCCAGGTAGGCAGGCTGTACCAGTGGCTCCAGTCGTGACTACTTTCAGATGCGTGCTTTGCGGGTTACAGGTGCGCCTGTCTGTGGGCCCTCCATTCACCTTTGGAGCAGGATTTCTCATTCTCAGCACTGCTGACATTTGGGGCTGGGTCTTTGTTGTGGTGCAGGCTAGGACTGCCCTGTATGATACTCAGCAGCACCTCTGGCCAGCAGTACTGCCCCCTACTTGTGATGATAAAAAGTGTCTTCAAACATTTCCAGAAGTCCCCCGGAGGGCAGAAATCACCTCTGGTCAAGAACCCCTGCTTTGGAGGATTTCATGTATCATTTGTAAATGTAATGAACTTATTAAAGATATAAACTTTAAACCCATCGCCTGAGGGTGGTGGTAAATCCTGGGCTAATTTGCTGGGTTTTCTCTTCCCTAAACACTAGCAGTGACCGAAGTAAAGGGCTTTGGCAGGTGTGCCTGTCAGAAAGAAGGAAGGGCAGCCCCAAGGGCTGGCTTTGCAGGCCGTAATTTGCCTGTGTGCTGGCGGGTCCTAAACTTTCAGAATGGTACTTAAGATTGTGGGGTTTTTGTTTTTTCTTTTGACTTGCTTTCAGTTTGGAAAACATTTATAAAGAGCTGTCTACAGACATAGATGGTTTTGTTCACCCTGGTCATGGAGATTTATCCGGATGGGCCAAACAAGGTAAGCTAACCACTGCTAGATGTGTTTTGGGTGGATTTCAAGTCTTCTCTTTCCTGTCCGGCCGGCTTATATTTTTAAAAGATATCCGTGTGGAACTAGAAAGCTCTAGTAAAATGGCTAAGTTTAAGTCAAGAAATGTGTCTCATCCTGCAGCCAGTGTTTCTCATGTTTTATTTGTAACATGGAAAGAGAAGATTGGTTGCTTGGCATCCATAGTTCACGGTTACCCACTTGGACCATTCAGGAGCCAGCCTCAGTTTTCTCATTTCTATTGGGCTTGTGTTATGTGTTTAATACCTATCTACAGGACTTTTTCTTTCTTTCTGAACAAATAAACTGTAACCAGGAGAAGGAAAGAATATTTACTCTTTGTTCTCTTGCAGTGAGATTTTTGTTTCAGCAAAATGTCTTGGCTTCCTTGTGTTAAATTCTGAGGTTATTTCATGTCACTTAGGATATATATGTATGAGGTGAGGTGAAGTCGCTCAGTCGTGTCCGACTCTTTGCGACGCCATGGACTGTAACCTACTAGGCTTCTCCGTCCATGGGGTTCTCCAGGCAAGAATACTGGAGTGGATTGCCATTTCCTTCTTCAGGGGATCTTCCCGACCCAGGGATTGAACCCGGGTCTGCCGCATTGGAGGCAGACGCTTTAACCTCTGAGCTACCTTAACAATTCTTTCCCATGATTGATATGATGTATGATTGTATACTCAGAAGATGCTGAAAGTGTAGAGGTGAAAATAAATCTTGCCCAGAGGCACCTACTGACCCTGTCCTGATGCTACCTGGTTTTGTCATGCCCTGAGCTCATTATTGGGTTTTTGGGCTGACTCATTTCGGCCTCTTTTTTTTTTTTTTTTTATTGCTATATAGTTGATTTTCCAATGTTATTTCTGCTGTATAGCAAAGTGCTTCCATTATACAGATTCTTTTTCATTTTGGTTTATCACAAGATACCGGAGCAGAGCCCCCTATGCTGCACAGGACCATGTTGCTTGCCCATCATCTGTATAATAGTTTGTGTCTGCTAACCCAGACTTCCAGTTTACCCCTCCCCTGGCACCCGCAAGTCTGTTCTCTCTGATCTGTGAGTCTGTGTGTTTCTTGGGCTCGTTCACCTATGCCGTATTTTAGGTTCCGGGCGTCAGCCTCCCTGGAAACCGCTTTTCACTGTGTGTTCGCAGGTGTCCTGCTGCTCAACGCCGTCCTCACGGTCCGGGCGCACCAGGCCAATTCTCATAGAGAGAGAGGTTGGGAGCAGTTCACCGATGCCGTTGTGTCATGGCTCAATCAGAACGCCCACGGCCTTGTCTTCTTGCTCTGGGGCTCTTATGCTCAGAAAAAGGGCAGTGCCATTGATAGGGTATGTTGTGTGGGGGTTTTGTTTTTTAATAGTTTAAAGCAGGCTAGAGTATTCTAAGAATTTCAGTTATGTGGTCCTAGAAAATCCATTTCTTAAAATGAAGCTTATTTTTCCTTACGACTATGATAGTATTAGGTTTCCCATCAAAAATTGAACAGGACTTGGGGCTTTCCTGGCGGTCCAGTGGTTAAGACTTCTCGCAATGCAGGGGGCCTGGGTTCCATCCCTGATTGGGGAACTAACATCCCACATGTCACATGGTGAGGCCAAAAAAAAAAAAAAAGGCAAGAAGGAAGACTGAACAGACCTTAGATAAAATGATTAGTTGTATAATGAGGAAAGCAGTTGGCCCGCTTCTGCTTGGATGCAGTTGATAGCACCGGCATCAACTTGCCGTATACGTGGGAAACTGCACAGGTCCTCAGGCTCCATTCATGTGGCAAGCAACGCAGTAGATGGCGAGTCAGGTAAGTCTTGCTTTCAGCAAGTTTGAGGGTCTATACAAAACACGAAGAGCCCCACTTCAGCGCAGATTTAACTTCCCCCATGAGAACACTGTCAGCTCTCTGGTTGCCAGTCCCTGACACCACTAACTCAGCTCGTCATTCTCTGCCCTCCCTGCATCCTCCCCCAACTGGTTCCTTCTCCGCTTACTTACCAAAGCACCCATGCATACCCACTTACTGTGATGAGAAACCAGAAGTCATCCTAAAAAGTTAAGATCCCATGCTTCCACTGCAGGGGGCCTGGGATTCAAGCCCTAGTCGAATCCCCACGTGCGCCTTGACCAAAAAGAAAGCCCACGCAGAAGTCATCCTCCAAGCCTTTCCCTCATGCCCTTTAACCCAGTCCTAAAACCACCCCAGTCGCCACCGCTCTGGGCTGAGCCCTGGCGTTTCTCTGGGATGCCTGTCATGGACTGCAGGTAAAGCTGGTTTGAAGGAGACTGGAGACTGTTGTTGTGGGGCTGGGACGGGGGGAGGCATGCAGGCGGGCAGCAAGGAGGGGTGCTTAGCTTGGGCTGCTGGAGGCACTGAATCGGGCAGTGAAGCTGGGTGGAGAAATTATAGTGTAGACACTTGGATAAGTGAAGGAGAAATCAAGGAGGCCTGGCAGTTGATGGTGTGTCAGAGATGTGCAAACATGCTGAAGCCCCGCCCCTGTCGGAGCAAGTCCAGCCCTTCTTAGGCCTCGACTCACCTGATCTTAACAAAGGCTGCGTGCAGGGCAAAGCATGGGGGATACACGGGCTCTCCTTTGCGCCGGGCTCAGGGAGGCGAGGCCACTTGGCCGCTCACTTGTGAGTGGAGCTTCTGACTCTGAGCTGAGTATCCCGCTCAGACCTGGGTGGGCCTGCGGGCGAGGGTACCAAGCCAGCCATCAAGTTCAGGTCCAGAGACTCAACTCGCATGTCATTTATCCTCTCCATTTTCTCTGAAGTGGAGTTCATCTTAATTTTTCTCTGTAAAGGTTCTTTGTGAATGAGCAGGATATTTTCAGGTGGTTTTTTGGGGGGGAGGGAATAGTACGAATAAGACCCGGCATAAATGAACTGACTGCTCAGTAAGGTCTGCTTATCTAGGTAACAAAATGTGTATGGAAATCATTTCCAATCTGTGTCTTAGGGAGGTTTGTGGTCAGAAGCACCCTTACTCAGTATATCTGTAATCTGTAGTATTAAATATGGTTTAGTTTGAAAGTAAATAATCACACATGTTCTAGACCTCTCTCTTCCCCCTTTCCACTGTGCAGCCCCACCCCCACCCCCACCACAGACACACCAACCATTCACAGCCTTTCTTCTCTCAGCCCCTCCCCACCTGCCCATCTTAGCCTCAGGTTGGCCTCATCTCATCTTGCCCAGAGCGCTCAGACGCCTTCTCCCTGAAAGGCCTTGACTGGGGTCACCAGCTGGGGTCTGGGGGTGGCCTTGGCCTGCCTCTCAGCCTCTGAACTCCAGACCCCTGAACCACCTGGGTTTCTCACGGGTGCCCCACTCCCCTGCCTGCCTTTGTCCAGCATGTGGCGGTCTTTGTGTGCCCCCGGCTGGCTGCTGACTGACCCTTCGGAGTGCACACAGGGACCTACCCTGCCCGCCGGATCCTGTGCTGAGTACCTGGCCTGCATCCCTTCCTGATGCTCTGTGCCCAAGACCCAGCTTTGTTCTTCATGGAATCCTAACCAAGCTGTCACTGCTGTTACTCCCAGGCCACAGGTGAAAAGTGGCCTAGGGACAGTCAGCGACTCTGGAGGGTGCCCCACTGCTGAACGGCAGGGCCAGCACCTGGATCCAGGCTGCCCGGCCTCCCCAGCAGCCCCTCCTGGACTGAGCTCCTTGAAAGCAGCCGTGCCTTGAAAGACAGTTATTTGCAGGGTGTTGTGTTAGTTGCCTAGTTGTGTCTGACTCCCTGTGACCCCATGAACTATAGCCCGCCAGGGTCCTCTGTCCGTGGATTCTCCAGGCAAGGATACTGGAGTGGGTTGCCGTTCTACTCCCCTCCTCCAGGGGGTCTTCCTGACCCAGGGATCGACCGGGGATCTCCTCCACTGCTGGAGGATTCTTTACCATCTGAGACAGGAACTACTTGTTGAGTGATGTTTAGTTAAATACAGGAAAGAGTTAGGAAGAAAACAAAAATGGTCCAGGATCTTCCCACTCAGTTAGCTACAGGTGACATTTTAATAAATTTTAAGTATTCCATTTTTGTGGTGAGATGATTGAAACAGCAAAGCAAGGTACAGGATGGAAAAGAAATGCCTTCTACTCCTTCCCCTAAAGGAACCTCTATAATTAGTGTCTTGGGTCTTATCTGCCCCCCTCCCCCAGAAGATTTTTTTTTTAATGCATTTATCCTTTCTTGTCTCTCTTTTTCCACTTGTGACAGATTTTGAGGGCTCCTCATATCAGCATGTATAGCTTGACCTTGTTCTTGTGGTAGCTATGCGGTGTTGGGTTGTCAGAACCTTTAGGAAAGTATGTGTTATCTTCTGCACACATAGCACTGGGTTTATAGCAGGTTTCACCGGCTAGGAGCCGCGCAGCTGTGTCCCTGCTCGGCCCTGCATCTTTGTGGAGATGCATGCATCGCTGAGTCCCTTACCAGAGGCAGTCTCAGCAGTGGGACTGCTGGGTCATAGGAGGACACAGGCACCCACACATCCCACACACAGTGCCCAGCAGAAGGTGGAGAGGGAGGGGTCTTCTGCTTTCTCAGAGCCTCCTCTCTGGGTAGTGGCTCTACCAGCCATTGGAGGATGAACTCAGGCACAGACCTGTGCGGACGCTGTGAATTTAGAGCTGGCACAGCGGAGTGGCAGAGCTGATGGATAGGGCAAATGCCAGAGTGGTTTGGTTAAAAATTCCAAATGTGCCCCCACGGTCTCACTGCCTGTCTCCCCCTCTTTCAGAAGCGGCACCACGTGCTGCAGACTGCGCACCCCTCACCACTGTCCGTGTACAGGGGCTTCTTCGGATGCAGGCATTTCTCTAAAACCAACGAGCTGCTGCAGAAGTCCGGCAAAGAGCCCATCAACTGGAAAGACCTGTGACCTTGTGACCTGGATCCTGGGGGTGACATTTACCCTGGGGGTTGGGGTCTCTCAGCAGTTTTCTAGAAGCTGTGAAATAGAAGTATTGGTCGTTTATGAAGTCAAAGTAAGAAGAAAATCTCCCTCATGATTCTCAAGCACCCTGAACAAGGGAACATGTTTCAAGTGGAGCAGCCATGAGCCAGGCTTCCTGGGAGTGGCGGCTTTATTCAGCTAGAGATAACTGGACCATACCAGCTGTGGCTCAGGCTTCCCGGGAGGGACCTGAGGTCGAGTGCTGACTCTTCCCCTTTGTTAGCACCTTCATGGTTAGAGCAGGGAGAGAAGCCCCTTCTGTTAACAGCCAGCTGCTGCTTGTTTTTACTGATAGGTTAGACTTTAGATTTGGGGATGCTGACTGTGTTTATTTGGAAAGGCCCCCTTTGCCTACCCTGGCATTTCAGTCTGATCTGTGGTCTTTCATGGAGCCCTCAGGAAGACTGAGGATGTTTTGCCAGTTCCCAGAAATTAGGGATTGATTTCCTGCCTGTAGTAGAGGTGAAAATTGCTAAGGAACCATCCTTGGTGTGAACTTTCAGTGAATAGAAGCTGGGAAAAGCAAATTTGGTCTTATTTATACAGTAATTCTTCAGGTGTTTCTAAGGAGTAAGCTATGGAGGTTGAACATGAAGCAGAAAGCATTGTTTTAAGAGGAAAGAAATGCTTTCTTTCTGGGTGCATCCTGAGTTGGAGTTTTTGAGCCACCAGAGACTGCCAATGCTGTTTCTTCATTTAGAGGGGCGGGGGTTGGACTGAAATCACTTTAGGATTTTTCTTTTCTGTGACACTGGTGATTTTGCTTTTTTAAAAGATACGCAGATATGTATATATATTTTTAATCCTCTTTTAAGAGACAGCCTTTATTAGATGTGCACCTCCATCCCCAGATGACACGGTTTTGCTGTAAGCTGGGTTTAAAGGGTTAACCCAGCTGGGTTTAAAGCTACCTGAGTTTGATAATAAAAGACTGTTGAAGTTTCACTTGTACCTAGTTCTTCTGGGCCCTGGGCGAATGCCCTTGGACTAGTCTTAACCCTGGGTTACCATGATAATCATTGTGAGCAGGAAGGGCCACACTTGCCTGTGCTTCCTCCTTCCTCCCACCCCTGCCCCCACTCTACTGCCTGGCAGCCTCGGGAAGCCCTGGGCCTCCTGAGAGGGGCACAAGCAGGAGGAGGTGAAGCGTGCTTAAAGCTGGGCCCCCTCCCCACCCTGAGTAGCACCCTGGGAGCTGTGGAGCGTGGGCGGGGGCTAGATAGGGTTGGGATCTGCTGGGAACCTCTTCTGGCTAGAAAAAATATTTTTCCCGCTCTTGATGTTGAGAAAGCAGCCACGGGTCACCAGGCATTTGAAGCATGTGCGAGTCAGAGGCCAAGATGGCAAATACGGCAGATGGGCTGGAGACTAGTTGCGGCAGACACAGGTTACTCTAGAAGGAAGCATCAGAAACTGCTAACATTGATCCCTGTGGAGAAGCAACCTGGGTAGTTGAAGGACAGGAGGGAAGCAGATTTCCCACTGAACTTCCTTTTGAACCTGTAAACTTATTTTAAACTCTGTTCTCATTTACCTTTCACCTGGCTCCCTCTCATGTTTGTATCTTACTGAACCACAGTACAAGGATCAAAACCAGGAATCGAAACAGCACAGGGGCTTCCCTGGTGCTTCAGTGGTACAGAGTCTGCTTGCCAATGGAGAGAGCGCAGGTTTGATCCCTGGTCCCAGAAGGTTCAGTTGCTATGCTGAGTAGCAACTAAGCCCGGGAGCCGCGGCTGCTGACCCCATGAACCCTAGAACCTGTGCTCTGCAACAAGAGAAGCCCAAGCATCTAGCGTGGCCCCTGCTTGCCCCACCTGGGGGAAAGCCCACATAGCAGTGAAGACCCCGTGCAGCCAAAAAGACTTTAAAACTGCAGTTATATATATTAAAAAAAAAAAGGTTTGTACAATGCTCCCTACTAAATACGAGCTTTATTCAAATTTTTCGTTTTCCCAGTAATGTCTTTTCTGTGTCAGGATGCCACATTACACTTTACTATGATGTCTCGTTCAAAGCTGGTCTGTGACATGTTCTCAGTCTTTGCCTTGATTTATCAATTTATACATTTTTGGCAATACCACAGAAGCTATGTGCCCTTCTTGGTACACCATCTCAGGGAACTAAGATTACTTTGTTCCGCATGGGCTTGTGCCTGTGGATTCCAGCACCTTCTTGCTCCTGGCTGCCTCAGATCCCTCTGTCCCGACAGCCTGGCCTGGGGCTTCAAGCTCCAGCATCAGACTCAAGGATATAGCCCTCCAGAGACAGCTTACATTAAATAACCCCTACAGGTCACCTGGCACTTCCCAGGTGGCACAGTGGTAAAGAACTCACCTACCAGTGCAGGAGATGGAGGTTCAATCCCTGGTTCAAAAAGATCCCCTGGAGTAGCAAATGGCGACCCATGCCAATATTCTTGCCTGGAAAATTACATGGACAGAGGAGCCTGGTGGGTTACCATGGTTGGGGGGGGCACAGGGGAGGGTCATAAAGAGCTGGACACGACTGGGGGACTAAACAACAGACAGCAGTCACCTAAGTTCAAATACCTGTGATAGATCCCTTACCCTCTCTGGCTGGCTGTTTCCACCTGAACCCTGAGTCAGAGAAGGGACATTGTTTCAGAGCAGCTGGGTCCTTAGAGCTCAGGGCCTCCAAAGGCCGTCAGCATCAGCGGCCTCCCAGCAGGCCTGCTCCAAATCCAGCTTTCTCAGCTGCCCTGTAGCTATCAGTGGAGGAGGAGGACAGACCCTTTCCAGGCTGGCACTGACAACAAAAAGCTACAACTCCCTGCTGACCCATGGGCCAAACGGGGAAACTCAGAATCAATCCTATGTAACAATCAGATACTCTGTGCCATAGGGGGATTTTGGTAAATGGAACTCTTAGAACTGGGGTACCCTGGGGACAAAGCTGGTATGGGACTCCGTGGGTGGAATCGTCCCCTCCCCAGGAGGAGGGTTTGGGCCGCAGCATCCAGGGTGGGACCCTGCTCTGGAACTCAGTTGGGCAAAAGGCCACACATGAGCTGGGCTTGGCAATGGGCCAGCTGTGCAGCTTGGGCCTTGGATGGCCACAGGGGCCACTGAGGCCCTGCCAGGAAGGCAGTGACTGCCCCAGGGGTGTCAGGGTGGCTGGCTGGGAGGTAGGAAGAATTCAGGGTAGAGGAGCCAGAGTCCAGGGCAAATCCCTGTGCAACGCAACTTGCTGTACCTGTAGGAACTCTGTGCTTTGGCTCCGTCTCCTCCCCCTTGGGCAGCTGGAGTTTAGAGCTGCGTTGGTGTCACCTGGGACCCCCGGGGCAGGGGTTACACCGCGCAGGGTGGGGGCCGGGGGTGGCAGGTCTTGGCCACTTGAGGATTTCTGTTACTCCTCCTCTGCTTACAGATCATGTGACCCACCAACCCCAGTTCAAGCCACAGTTTACCCATCTGTACGATAAGGGGGTAGGCTGGAGGATCCTTCAGGTCTTAGTTGCACCACACGGGATCTCTATTGCATCGTGAGGAATCTTGCTTTGCAGCACATGGAATTCTCTAGTTGTGTCCCTTCGGCTCCAGAATTCGAGGGCTCAGTTGCTCCGCGGCATGTGGGATCTCAGTTCCCTGACCAGGGATCGAACCCTCTTCCCCTGCGTTGCAAGGTGGATTCACAAGCATTGGACTACCAGGGAAGTTTGTAGCGTTTTATTTATTCTTCTCAACCATGCGGTGAAGTCATTAGATGAAAAAACAGGCTTGGCCTTTTGCCCAAAGCCACAGGTGACAGAGCAAGGATTCAGAGTCAGATCAATCTGATTTCAAAGCCCAGTAGTCCTGCCACTTATTGACCCTCTGCCCAGGTCATAATTTTTTGGAGTCATTAGGGAGAGTGTTTTCAATGGAGTGTTAAAAAAATTTCCCTGAGTTACGAATGGCTCCCCTCAGAGACATCGGAAGACATGTCTGCGTTTAGAGAGATGGCTCTTCCAAAGGCTTGTGTGAGCTCCGCTGGAGTGAAGCAGTCTGAGTAAACAACCTAAGCCCCGCCATTGACTGAGTCCCTGACCTGCATGTTTTTCATCCCCAACTCCAGGCTCCCTCTGATAATACCCAGGCTTCAGGAGAACCCAGGCAGCAGGTAAGAAATACGCTTCCTCCTTGTAAGTCCACTGGAGAAAATCCCATGAGACTCACTATTTACTAACTCTTCCTTCTTGAAAAACATGCCCAGAAATGAAGTCCCTCTGGCAGGGTGAAGGTGTATCTGGCATACCCACCGCTGAAATCCTGTGCATCAGTTCAGCACCCATCGGGTTTTTCCACTTGCCAGGCCACTGAACTGCGGTCTCCTTATTTTTTCTCTGAGCACAATGGAATGCCCTTTTGTTCGGCCTTGGCTCCCCTCCCCGCCGAGCTCTGGCTAGGATCTGGACGTGACCTTTGTCCTACAAGCCTCTAACTCCCCTCCCTCCACACACACACCCCAGCTGCGGAACACTCTGTAACCGTGGCACAGAGCTGATTTATGTCTTCTCCTCCAGTCCCCGAGACAGCCATCTGACCCTGCATGGGAACGGAGTTGTTTGGTTCTGTTTTTTTTTCCCCTGGGTCCTGAAAAATAGGAGACATTTCATCAGGTGGCATCTTCCTTTAGAGGGTTTTTACAAAATCTCTTGCGGAGAGAGAAGCCAGGAGATCTTTTGAAAGTGATCGTCTTGGGCCTTCACTGTGGGCTTGTTCCAGAAGACATTTCACAAACACCCCACCTGCTCAGGGTTAATTTTCTGCACGTGTCAGGAGGGCCAAAATGACTTTGTATTGCTGACGGCAGCTTGGGCTTTAAATGACATCTAGGGATTTTGAAATAAAGCGAGGAATGGGATTAAAAGGAGGGGACAGAACTTTTCCCACTTTGCCTGGCTTATGCTTGCTCTTCAGAGCCTTGGAAGTGTAGTGCCCCGGGGATATTTTTAAACAGCAGGAGCTAGTTCATCTGAAAGTGACATTTATAGTTCTCGCAGTGAACAGCTGGCTAGCTGACATTCAGGTCCGCAGCAAAAAGGGAACCTGGAAAATTCAGCCTGGATGCCCAGTTGAAAGGACATGGGGAAAGGAAAGAGGCAGAGATAAGTGGTAAGTGAGCTCTCCTCTCCCTGGGGTCATTGACCACACAGCCAGTGTCCAGGTGAACAGGAATTTAACACATAGTGAGGGCAGCCTCTGGACAGAAGCATGGCTGGCTGTGAGAAGCTGATGTAAAGGGCTGGAAATGTAATGTAGATGAAGGACCTTTCTTTGCTTCTATAAATGGTTATGTTGCTGGGGATCCCTGTGCAAACTTTCATCAGTTCCCCAAACCAAAAGAGTTTAGGCTTACCTAAAAGGCAAGGGGGAAGATTTTTGACTCCCAAAGCTTCTGTCTTCAGGAAGAGAATTCTGTTTCCTATAGATGTCTGATTTCTCAAGCTTGCTCATTTTTTTTTTTAATGTAGACTCTTAAGAGTCAAGCATTTCTGGTGTCCTCTGTGGCTAGAAAGACATGATTTTGTTTCATTTTTAAAAAGCGTAGTACCAAGGAAGTCTTGAATCAAGCACGCAGTAAAATAGGGCTCCTCCTTGAACCATCCTTCGGTCTGTCTCTCCTCCTTCCAGGGAGCCTTACCTTTAACAGTGCACGTGTGTGCGTGCTCAGTTGCTTCAGTGTCTGGCTCTTTGTGACCCTATGGACCATACACCGCCAGGCTCCTCTGGCCATGGGATTCTCCAGGCAAGAACACTGGAGTGCCCACTTCGAGGGGATCTTCCCGACCCAGGGATTGAACTTGAGTCTCTTACGTCTCCTGCACAGGCAGGTGGGTTCTTTACCACTAGCGCCACCTGGGAAGCCCCTTTACAATGCACAGACCTTATGTCCTTCTGACTTTTTGTTCTGAAAATGCACTGTGTTCTCCATCCTGTCTCTCACGTCAGTCATTACTGTTATTTTGACACACACAGGCACGACTGAGGGGGAGTTCCCAGGAAGCAGGTCTTTTTCAATTTAAAAACTGGAAGGTATAGACATTGTTTTCTAAATAATTTTTGCTTCTAACAGTGTCTTGGGGCATCTTTTTCCAAGATGCGATTTCTTTACTGACTGACCTCTCCAGGTTTTAAATGGAAAGACCCAGCCCATCCTAAGTGATCAGAGTTGCAAGCATCCCCAGATCGTGACTTTATTTGAAGAGCTCTGGGAAGGCGTTTTGTGTTCATGCAAAAGAGTTTTATGTGCCCCTGCTTGGGTGTTGCGTGAACTCCCTCAGCCTCTTGTTACCTTCAGATCTGAGATAGAAATTAGAGTATGACTTTATACCAGATACTTGATCATTATGGGGAAATAAACACTTTAATTTCCCAGGTAGCTCAGTGGTAAAGAATCCATCAGCCAATGCAGGAGACCCAGGTTTGATCCCTGGGGGTGGGTCTGGAAGATCCCCTGGAGAAGGAAATGGCAACCCACTCCAGTATTCTTTTTTTTTTTTTAATTATACTTGTTTATTTTTAATTGACTGATGATCGCGTCACCATATTGGTTTGATTTCTGCCATACATCAGCATGAGTTAGCCATAGGTGTACATGTGTCTCCTGCCTCAAACCTTCCTCCTGCCTCCCCACCCTTCCCCACCCCTCTGGGTTCCTACAAAGTCCTGGTTTGAGTCCCCTGAGTCATACAGCAAGTTTTCATTGGCTGTTTTACATATGGTAGTGTATGTGTTTCCATGCTCCTCTCTTCATGCATCTCACTGCGTACTAGGCTCTAGGTTCATCCACCCCATTAGAACTGACTCGAATGTGCTCTTTTTCATGGCCGAGTAGTATTCCATTGTATGTATGTATACCGCCTTCTTCATGCGTTCATCTGTCGATTGACATCTAGGTTGCTTCCGTGTCCTAGCTATTGTGAATAGTGCTGCAATGAACATTGGATTATCTTTCCCAATTTTGGTTCCTCAGGGTATTTGCCTAGGAGTGGTACTGCTGTGTCATATGGTGGTTTTATTCCTAGTTTTTTAAGGAATCTCCATACTGTCTTCATGGTGGCTGTATCAATTTACATTCCCACCAGCAGTACAAGAAGATTCCTTTTTCTCCACACCCTCTGCAGCACTTGCTGTTTGTGGATTTTTGGATGATGGCCATTCTGACCCGGTGTGCCACTCCATTGTTCTTGCTGGGAAATCCCATGGCCAGAGGAGCCTGGCGGGCTGCAGTCCAGGGGGTCGCAAGACTTGGACATGACTCAGGACTGTGTGTGTATTCTAGCTGCTTCAGTCATGTCCAGATTTTTGTGACCCCATGGACTGTAGCCCATCAGGCTTCTCTGTCTGTGGGATTCTCCAGGCAAGAATACTGGAGTGGGTTGCCATTTCCTCCTCCAGGGGACCTTCCTGACTCAGGGATCGAACCTGCGTCTCTTTTTAAGCCTCCTGCATTGGCAGGTGGGTTCTTTATCACTAATGCCACCTGGGAAGCCCATTAACTACTCAGGTTCTAATCAGTAGGCTGGGTGCCTTCCATCTTGCTTTGTGTATTTTTAAACTTTTTAGTACAACAAATGAGTTTTTTTGGGAAACGCATTCAGAGGTAGCGTGAACAGCACAGCAAGCCCTAGGTATCGCGATTGACCTTCCGCTCTTCTAGTTTCTCCTACGCACACATACGGCTTCCCCTCCTGTATTTTCCTCCAACATTTTATTATGAACATTTTCAGACATACAACAACATTGAGAGAAAGTTAGAGTGAGCACTCATACACCCACCACTTCGATTCTGCCATTAGCAGACTCATTATATTTGCTTCATCACACGTCTGTCTCTCTATCTACACTGTTTACACATTTCTTTTTTTTTGGCCGAGATCTTAATTTCCTGACCAGGGATCGAACCTGGGTCCCCTGCATTGTGAGTATGAAGTCTTAACCGCTGGACCGCCAGGGAAATCCTGTACACATTTCTTAGAAATTGTAGTCTTCAATACCTTTCCCCTTGAATACTTCAGTAACTCGAGTTACTGAGTAACTCAGGTTACTATCATTAACTCAAGTTCCGTTTCTCTGGTGTATTTTCAAGCAAATCTCAGAGCCAGATAAATACTTTAGTACATTGCTCTAAAAGAGATGAGGACTTTTTTTTACAAAAGCCATTGCCAGGACTTTCCTGGTGGTCCAGTGGCTAAGACTCTGCCCTCCCAGTGCAGGGGGCCCAGGTTCAGTCCCTGGTCAGGGAGCTAGATCCCACACACTGCCAGTAGGAGTTTGCAAGTTGCAGCTAAGACCTGGCGCAGCCAGTTAAATGAACAAAAATATAAAGTCATTGCCTTGATTGTCTACCTCCAGCACAGCTAATGCTGTTTCCTTTATCCAGTATCCAGCTCGTGCTCAGTGTCCTCCAGTCATCTCAAAGATTTTGTCTTTGAGGTTGTTTTGTTCAGATCAGGACCCACGAAAGGTCCTAGTAAGTCTCTTTTCACCTGTAGTAATCACTACCCTCCTTTATTAAACGACAGTTGCTTATTGAAGAAATGGAATCCTGTGTCCTGTAGAATTTTCCCCATGCTGGATTTGGCTGATTAAGCTGAATAAGCACCCTCAAGGCATCATGCCGCAAGCTTCTCTGTCCTTCTTAATAAAGCATTAAGTCTAGAGTCCTGGATGAACTCAGGTCCAAATCAGAGCTGTTGCTGTATACTTCTCATTGTGTCCTGTCGAGAAGAACAGAATGTCTGCTATCCCACTTACAGTGAGATCGACTCATCACAGAGTCTGGGGGTAACCGGATCTCTGTTGTGAAATTCCTTTTCAACCTTTCCCCAGGTGGCTTTACAAGTCACCGACGGTCGGAGCCTGGGACATTATTATTTCATTTATGGTTGTGAATCATAGTTTCCTATTGCCATCAATCATTCCACGTTTATGAGCCATCCCTGTTCTCATAGAAACTTAGAACTTTCACCCACCGTTTGGTAACCTTGATGTATACAGGGTCTTTTCCTACAGCAAAGGCAGGATAGATGCTCAATCACATCCCTTTTTTTGGTAATTCAGTTTCCAAAGTAATAAGTGGTGCCACGGCAACCTTCCAAGGTGTCAGTGAGGGGCAGGGTTTGTGTTTGTCTTCATAACATTGTGACCTCATGATTTTTAAAAATGTCAATATATTTGACATCTTTCAATCCACTGCAATTGTCGTCTTATTTTTTTGGCTCTAAGTATCTTCTTTTTGACGGGGAAGCCCGTTCAGGGTGTACCTCCTGTGTTTACAAGTCTGCCCCGGCCCTGGAGTCAGTCATTTCTCCAAGGGGTCTTGGTTCCTTTTAGTGGGAAATATACTTAGAAATCATAATCTGGACATCAGGGAAGTTCATGACTGTATGACATGATTCCCGTGGTTGCTCTGTTCGTAATGGACTGGAGAGACATGACTGGGGGCAGGTAGATGGGTCAGGAGGCTGGTACACTGGTCCCCATGAGAGGGAACCGTGGCTTAAAGTTGGTCTTGGGCAGAGCACTTAGCACAAGGATTGAAGCATCCTGGGAAATGCAGCCAATGGGAAATGCATCAAAGAAACATGCTGTCGTGATTTGCATTGTTTGTATATTAGTGGATTGAAACCTTACCAGAACTCTCTGAGGAAGGCATTCTTATCATCCCCATCGAAACCAAAAGCTTAGTGAGGTGAGGAAAACCAAAGCTTAGAGAGGTGAGGAAACTTGCTCAAGATCATGCAGGAAATAAAGAGCAGGAATCTCGAATCGAGCACCTCCAGATCCAGTACTTCAGCCAGTACACGGTGTTGCCCATAGGTGTCATTATTTCAAACCCCAAAAGGAAAAAAAAACACCTAGATTAATTTCTGGCACTAAACCTGATCCCTCATCAGTGAGGCCGACTTGCTTACACTTCATGAGATTGTAAACCGGGATTCCAGGGTGAGAGGGGTGGGTCCCAAGGGCAGAGCCAACCGTCAGGCCCCGTCCCCGCCCCCTGGCATTTCCGTGTGGCTGCACTTTAGCAGGAAGTGGCCCTTGAGACCGCTGCTGCTACTGTTGTCTGTACAGCCTATGAGCTCTTCTAAACATCCTCATTATTTATGCAGGCTTTGGTATGTTTCAGAACGAGAAAGCCGAGGTACACCCCGTGAAAGGGTTTCGGGGTGAGGGCACCAGGGCTTGAGCCCCCAGACTCTGACTCTGTGTCTACAGCCAGATTTTTGTTTTCAGTCCGGAAGGGACGGGACAGAGGAGAGGTTGCTTCTTTTTAGGGAGGTGAGTCACCCGTCTGTGGGGCTCAATCGATTCAGCTCTAAAGTTGGCAACTGCATTTCCGAAGCTGGCAGGAAGCATGGGGGCAGCCTTGAAAGTGAACCGCAGTCCCCAGGGTGGTATGGCTCAGATGGGAAGGAGGTGCCCCTCCTGCCCCGAGTTACAACACTGCCTTCCAGGCTGGATGCTGCAGTGGCCCCGCCCAGGGACCAGCCTGAGTGGAGGCACTCAGCCAGCAGAGCCAGGGGTGATGGGAGGAAGAAGTCCCCATCACATAACAGCTCGACGTCGGGGAAAACAGTGCATTGGATCCCCGGCCCCCAAGGCAGGGGCCATCCTTCATTTATACCAGGCTAAACAGTCTGCCTGTGGCTTCCCAGGTAGGTCAGTGGTCAAGAATCCGCCTACCAAGCAGGAGACCTGGGTTCCATCCCTGGGTCAGGAGGATCCCCTGGAGGAGGAAATGGCGACCCAGTCCAGTATTCTTGCCTGGAAAATCCTGTGGACTGACGGGCGACAGCCCATGGCGTCGCAAAGGGTCAGATACAACGTAGCGACTAAACAATAACAGCAAACAATTCACCCACCCCGTGAGTGCATTTAATCGCCCTGGTGGGCTGCTGAGGTTGGGGAAACTAAGGCTCAGGTTACCCACTCTGCTTGTGGGTAGGTGGCAGAGCTGAGATTCCTGCCGGGGTGGCCTGGCTGTAGCATCTTCTCCGGGCTCTCTCCATAGCTCCAGCCCTCTCCAGCTCCAAGAAGGAGGTGTGGCCCCCACCTTGCTCACCGTCCCTGTCTGCTACCGCCCCCCACCCTTTTCTCAGCGCCAGGCCAACTGTGTAGGGTTCCTGGAGAGATTCTGTCTCCTCCTGATCCTGTACCTCTGGCTGGTGAAGTCACGTGCCTTCCGTCTCAGCTGAGATATCCCTGAGAAAGCTTTCCCTTACCTCTAAGACTAAGGCAGGGCCCCTGCCTCATGCATTTCGAGTGCTTCTCCTTCATGGTGATTCTCCTGCTTGTGTCCTTACTTTGCTCTGAGATCTTAACTTGCTTTGCTTCCCGCTGAGAGTGTAAACCCTGCCTGGGCAGGACCATTCCCGCTCTGTTTGCTCCATATCCATGACAACCGGCACCTCGCCTGTGCCCAGGAATTACCTGCTCATGAATGAGTGATGGTTGAAGAATGCAAATTCCCGGCACAGAAGGAAGAGAGGGGAAGGAGGGTAGAGTTCCATCTGGAAGGTAGAGGGGACCTCAGGTGCACAGAACAGTCAGCTTCTGCAGTTTCTATAGGAATGACGCCAGTGAGACAGGATCAGGACAGATGAGCCCGATAGACCTCTGAGCTCACAGAGGAAGTTTTCCTCTGGAGGTGGGGGATCGCTGCTCTTACATTCCTCCAAGACAGGGGCCAATCTGGAAACATTCAGGCTGGTTTTGCCTGGCCCTCCCTCCCACGCAGGTCAACCCCATCCAAAGCTGGACTTGTCTCCCCAGGTGTAAATCCAGCACCTGCCATGTAACAGGCACCAGGGACGTGCCCCTTTCAAGGTCAACAGTCCCAGAGGACCCTGGGACTTCTGGTGTCTGAGTCTTTGCCTGACTGCAGGAAGAACTGAAGTATACAGACTTTTCTCAAATGTGTTTTCCTGCTGGAAGCTGGGTTCTTACATCAGTGGCCCCTGAGGCCTTACACCTGCTCGATTCTAGGACCAACTGGGTGTTGGTATTTCAGGCTTGCTCTATCAGTGTTTGCTGAGATTCTCCAGAGGCCTAGGTGTTCTGACAGGTGACCAGTTTCAGAACTGCTGACCTTCCTAGTGTCTCTTCCAGGCTTCTGATTCCATCCATCCAAGAGGGTGGCCAGTTAATCAATTGAATCAATAGTTTGCTCACCTCCCCCTCTTAGGAGTCTAGGCTTTAGAGTCAGGCAGAACAAGGCTAGGTTCTGTGCACCTCCAAAGCTGTATGACTTTGGGAAAGTCACTCCCCCTCTCTGGGCACTGGACTCTCATGCCTGATCTGTGAAATGTGATAAGATACTTTCCTTGTAGGACTACATGAGGAGTAAATGAGATCCTGAATGCAGGATGCTCATTATAATGGGAGGGGTGAGAAGTGAAGTTGCTCAGTTGTGTTCGATTCTTTGCGATCCCGACTGTAGCCTACCAGGCTCCTCCGTTCGTGGAATTTTCCAGGCAAGAGTACTGAAGTACGTTGCCATTTCCTTCTCCAGGGGATCTTCCTGACCCAGGGATCGAACCCAGGTCTCCTGCATTGCAGGCAGACACTTTACCCTCTGAGCCACCATGGAAGCCCCATAATGGGAGGGGTAGCTGTTGTTGTTTATTAGCTGTTGTTCATAGCTGAAGAATAGCAGAGCACAGAGTCTGTTCCCAGAGGTGGAGGCTGCAGCTCTCTTGCTGTTCTTCTGGGGCAAGGAAGTGTGGACGCAGCACTGGTGCCCTCAGCCACAGTCGCAGGGAAAGGTGAGGTTTGCGGATTATACAGCCGGTGTGATTTCTCAAGTCTCCCCATTTGTAGGGAGCTATACCTAAATATCTTCTTCAGATGCAAACATTCTAAAGAACACAAATGATTATCCCTTCACAATAGAACCATTCTGCTAGTTACTGCTCCCAGTTGAGTGACTTTGGCCGAGTTCCCATCTTCAGACAGTAGAGTTAGAAATTTGCCATCCAGCAGGTGTCGAGGGCAGATTCTCTTTGAGATTTCCTGCTCCCTTGGCAACCTGGTGAACTCCTATTCCTCCTTCAAAGGCCCAGAGCAGATGTCAGCTCTTTAATTTTCCTCCTGTCCGTCTCCACACATGGAAGGAGTCCTTTCCTAACTGCCTTCCACAGACTTCCCTGGTGGTCCAGTGGTTGAGTCTGCCTTCCAATGCAGACAGCATGACTTCCATCCCTGATTAGGGGACTAAGATATCACATGCCACACAGTGCAGCCAAAAAAAAAAAAGAAAGTGAACTGCCTTCCAGATGTGACTTTCCTGATTCTGGGATTCTAGTGGCTAAATCTTGATCTTAAAAGGTTATCCCTTTGGTTAGAACTCTCCTGTCTCTCCCAAAACCTTTTCCAGGAGAAGAACCCTCAAGCCTAGAGAAGTCGTTTTGTTATTCATTTCTTGTTGCATTTTAGTTTCTTAAAGATGTGGATGCAGAGATTTAAAAACAAACCCAGGGCTCTAAGAACCCAAGCAGCGCCCCCAACAGTCACTTCTCAGGTCCGGGGTTTTAGGACCTTCCTCGGGGCTTATGGAGGGAAATTGTGCACAGAGAGTAGGAGGACATGAAGATTAGGAAGGAGTCCTAGCGGTGTGACCCTGGGAGGCGATGCATCCCACAGAAAGTGAGGAAAAGGCGGTGCCTTTGTAGAGGGCTTCAGGGGCCCCTCGTGATGAGACCACGTGTGTGAAGCTCTCAGCACAGTGGCCACACGCTCAGAAAACGCTGCTGGCAGGAAGACACGCCCCTCTGATCTATTAGGGATAAACTTCCTGTCCCATACCACTGTCTCTGGGACTTCCCTCCCATCCAATGGTCAAGACTCTGCACTGCCCATGGAGGGGGCGTGGGTTTGATCCCTGGTCAGGGAACTAAGATCCCACAGCCGCAAAAAAAAAAAAATAAATAATAAAAATAAAAACCCCAAATAAATATAAAATTAAGAATCTTATCTCTCTCAATAACATAAAAAGTCATACACACAGAGTTCTCAGGACCATCTCTGTTGGATCAGGGAACAGACAGAATTTAATTAACAGAAGTGAATTCAGCCTGAATTAACATCTGCTGCCCCCCACAGGTTTCTTTGGAAGAAACCACCTGCCCCACAGGCCTGCAAAGCTGAAGGGGGTCCAGGGAGTGTCTCTCTGTGAGGATCTTCCTGTCCCACCTGGGCACCTGGGCACCTGGGCAGTGTCAGACTGGGGCCACCACCTGCGTAGAAGCACCCAGTCTGTTCTGTCCCTTGGTGGAGGAGAATCCCTGCTCAGCATCACCAGCTGTGTTCTTTCCATGTTGGTTCAGCAAGAAGAGGAGGGTGGTGTTTGACAGGTCTTGGTTGATCCTGCCAGTAATCCTATGACATGCATGAGGCCGGGGATTTTCCCTCCTTTTCTTGATGAGGAAACAGATTCAGAGAGGGGATAGGATTCATCAGAGACAACCCTCTGGGTGGCAGAGTGTCACAGGCGGTGATCCATCCTGCCTGAGTCTCTCCCCTTGGATCAACTGTGCCAAGCGCCCTGCCTGAGTGACCGCTCTGGATTCTCAACGCCTCCTTCTAGGAGCCACACCCTGACACTGTTTTGCCGATGAGCATGCTGAAGCGCCTTCGCCCAGAGCTCACCCCGTGTGAGGTGAGAACCCACATTGGTGTCCAGGGCACCCACCAAGGTACCTGAGGACAGTGGGTCTTTACAGTGACTATTGTCCCACACTGGCCTGGAGCGGGAGATCTTGGTGCCACTCACGGCAGTGTCATTAATTTCACACGTGACCTCTGGCCTCTGCTCACCTACAGACAAGCACACTGGACCTGCCAAGTGTCCCCCTCTCAGGCTGGCAGGTGGGAACCTGAGTGGCTTATGGGGAAACCCAGGGTGACCTGTGACACCCCAAACCTAAGGGCCAGAGTGCAGGTTGAATTATCTACTGGCAGGTTGGCCGCCTTGGCGGGCGGGCATAGCTTCCTCTATCACTGTTCTGTTCAGTTCATTTCAGTCGCTCAGTCGTGTCCGACTCTTTGAGACCCCATGAATCGCAGCACGCCAGGCCTCCCTGTCCACCACCAACTCCCGGAGTTCACTCAGACTCACATCCATCGAGTCAGTGATGCCATCCAGCCATCTCATCCTCTGTCGTCCCCTTCTCCTCCTGCCCCCAATCCCTCCCAGCATCAGAGTCTTTTCCAATGAATCAACTCTTCGCATGAGGTGGCCAAAGTACTGGAGTTTCAGCTTTAGCATCATTCTCTCCAAAGAAATCCCAGGGCTGATCTCCTTCAGAATGGACTGGTTGGATCTCCTTGCAGTCCATGGGACTCTCAAGAGTCTTCTCCAACACCGCAGTTCAAAAGCATCAATTCTTTGGCACTCAGCCTTCTTCACAATCCAACTCTCACATCCATACATGACCACTGGAAAACCCATAGCCTTGAGTAGATGGACCTTAGTTGGGAAAGTAATGTCTCTGCTTTTCAATATGCTATCTAGGTTGGTAATAGCTTTTCTTCCAAGGAGTAAGCGTCTTTTAATTTCATGGCTGCAGTCACCATCTGCAGTGATTTTGGAGCACAAAAAAATAAAGTCTGACACTGTTTCCACTGTTTCCCCATCTATTTGCCATGAAGTAATGGGACCAGATGCCATGATCTTCATTTTCCGAATGTTGAGCTTTAAGCCAACTTTTTCACTCTCTTCTTTCAGTTTCATCAAGAGGCTTTTTAGTTCCTCTTCACTTTCTGCCATACGGGTGGTGTCATCTGCATATCTGAGGTTATTGATATTTCTCCCCGCAATCTTGATTCCAGCTTGTGCTTCTTCCAGTCCAGCGTTTCTCATGATGTACTCTGCATATAAGTTAAATAAGCAGGGTGACAATATACAGCCTTGACACACTCCTTTTCCTATTTGGAACCAGTCTGTTGTTCTATGTCCAGTTCTAACTGTTGCTTCCTGACCTGCATATAGGTTTCTCAAGAGGCAGGTCAGGTGGTCTGGTATTCCCATCTCTCTCAGAATTTTCCACAGTTTATTGTGATCCACACAGTCAAAGGCTTTGGCATAGTCAATAAAGCAGAAATAGATGTTCTTCTGGAACTTTCTTGCTTTTTCAATGATCCAGCAGATGTTGGCAATTTGATCTCTGGTTTCTCTGCCTTTTCTAAAACCAGCTTGAACATCTGGAAGTTCACGGTTCACGTATTGCTGAAGCCTGGCTTGGAGAATTTTGAGCATTACTTTACTAGCGTGTGAGATGAGTGCAATTGTGCGGTAGTTTGAGCCTTCTTTGGCATTGCCTTTCTTTGGCATTGCCTTTCTTTGAGATTGGAATGAAAACTGACCTTTTCCAGTCCTGTGGCCACTGCTGAGTTTTCCAAATTTGCTGGCATATTGAGTACAGCACTTTCACAGCATCATCTTTCAGGATTTGAAACAGCTCCACTGGAATTCCATCACTTCCACTAGCTTTGTTCGTAGTGATGCTTTCTAAGGCCCACTTGACTTCACATTCCAGGATGTCTGGCTCTAGGTGAGTGATCACACCATCGTGATTATCTGGGTCATGAAGATCTTTTTTGTACAGTTCTTCCGTGTATTCTTGTCACCTCTTCTTAATATCTTCTGTTTCTGTTAGGTCCATACCATTTCTGTCCTTTATCGAACCCGTCTTTGCATGAAATATTCCCTTGGTATCTCTAATTTTCTTGAAAAGATCTCTAGTCTCTCCCATTCCGTTGTTTTCCTCTATTTCTTTGCACTGATCTCTGAGGAAGGCTTTCTTATCTCTTCTTGCTATTCTTTGGAACTCTGCATTCAGATGCTTGTATCTTTCCTTTTCTCCTTTGCTTTTCACTTCTCTTCTTTTCACAGCTATTTGCAAGGCCTCCTCAGAGAGCCATTTTGCTTTTTTGCATTTCTTTTCCATGGGGATGGTTTTGATGCCTGTCTCCTGTACAATGTCACGAACCTCCGTCCATAATTCATCCGGCATTCTATCTATCAGATCTAGTCCCTTACATCTGTTTCTCACTTCCACTGTATAATCATAAGGGATTGTCATACCTGAATGGTCTAGTGGTTTTCCCTACTTTCTTCAGTTTAAAGTCTGAATTTGGCAAGAAGGAGTTCATGATCTTAGCCACAGTCAGCTCCTGGTCTTGTTTTTGTTGACTGTATAGAGCTTCTCCATCCTTGGCTGCAAAGAATATAATCAATCTGATTTTGGTGTTGACCATCTGGTGATGTCCATGTGTAGAGTCTTCTCTTGTGTTGTTGGAAGAGGGTGTTTGCTAGGACCAGTGCATTCTCTTGGCAAAACTCTATTAGTCTTTGCCCTGCTTCATTCTGTATTCCAAGGAGGATGTTGCACCCTTGCCTGCTAGCCCGAGGGGCTTTGGACTTCATCCTGATGTTTTTGCTTCTGTTTCCATCAAGCTCCCCTCGGCCAAACCCAGGTTGTGCTGGGACGGACACCTCCTACCAGGTGTCTGACAGATGAACACATGGGAGCAAGAAGCTGGCATGATTAGGGGAGTGTTTTCTATTTAATTTTGGCTGCACTGGGTCTTCCTCGTGGCTCTCGGGCTTTCTGTAGTTGCGGTGTGCAAGCTTAGTTGCCCCTTGGTATATGCGATCTAAGTTCCCTCACCAGGGATGGAACCTGTGTCCCTTGCATTGGGAGGTGGATTCTTAACCACTGGACCCCCCGGGAAGTCCCTACAGGAGTATTTAAAACTCTAGAGACTTGGAGTTGGGCGAGAGGGTGTGAGATTGCATGAACAGTGGAGTAGGCTCTAATTCCAGGATGGTGGGAAGCCGGAGGGAGGTGGCCCTGTGGGCCCTGGAGCCACTGAGAGCACAGACAGCTTCTTAAGTACTCGAGTTTGAATCTGCAGCGGGGAGAAGGGCAAGGACCTTGGCGAATGGCTTATATTTACAGATGGCAGATAAGGGCACCTGACTTGGGAGAAAGCTCACTCGTGTACAACACGGGCTGGTCCAAACTCCTCCCCTACCCTGGCCTGATGCATGACACCAGGCTCCTGCTGAAACAGGACACTCCACAGCCTGCTTCCCTTAGTCACCCCGTGGGCGCCTGTCGGACCCACACGAGAATGGAGCCGGCAGCCTGGCAGCGGGGGTAAGTTACAGTGAGTGCTGAGGAGTTCATCTCTGTGGGAAGGGAACGGATGGCTGATTTAACACTGACTTGCTGCCCTTCTCTGTCCCTCGAAGGCCCGGCCAGGTATGGTTGGGTGTGTTGCGGCAGGGGAGGGTGGGGGAGAGCTGGAAAACAAATCCCTGACCCGTCTCCCTCTTCAGCCCCGTCTGGCCACCAGCCAGCACCTGTTGGAAGCGAGCAGTTTCCTGCCTGTGTTACGGTCAAGGCCACGATTGCCCTGGCACCAAGCAGCTGTTGCTTGTGTTCGGTTTGCAAGAAACAAAAATAGCTTCGGCCCTCTGCTGGGTTTTCGGGTCAGCTGGGTTGTTTCAGTGAACGGCAGCAGCTCAGCGTGGCATGTCTGCCAGGTTTCACGGGAAGGACATCACTGGCCTTGATTGCCCGTGGGTCTGAACCACATGCACAGTGCTCCTTCTAGACGGCTGTGCACACCTGGTTCCACCTTCCAGGTTCACGGCGGGGTATCTGATTTAGGATCTTATCCAGGTGTTCAGGGGAACACCCTCCACTCTATGGGATTTGCTTATATCCACTTTTGATGGTGGTGCAGTGGGAAAGGTACCGGCATGGGGCCTGAGTATAAGCAGAGTCAAGGAACTGAACTCTAAGCCAGTTTCCTGACTAGCTGTAACGTCCACCAAGCTGTCCTGAGGACTGGAAACTTGAAGGCGCTGTACCTGCTTGATGGCTCCTTGATGCCGCTGATGGCATTTACACAAATGCTATGGAGGTTATTCAAAGAGCAGCGGTGGGGCTGCTGTAGCCACGCATTCTGGGAAACACACTCACTCAGAAGGACAATGCAGGTACTAGAGCGCAGTTTATTACACCGCCGGGCCCAGGGCCCTCTTAGGCAAGGACCCCGACCAGCATTTGTGAAAAGCTTTTATACCCCATGAGTACATGTCTGAACCCACCACCCCAAATTCCTTGAGACTTACATAAACCAAGGAAAATGTAATCCCAATAACCCCAGCGTTCACGTGCTGTGTGCTCATGTGCTCAAACGGTCAAACAATTAGCCAATAATCAATAAACCTGAGGTTACACTCCGACAGATACAGAAAAATTTATGGCCTCTCTGGAGGAAGGGGTGATAGTGTATGTTTTCTCTTAGGTGTTGAGTAACCTAGATACGATCTTCAAGGTTCCCCTGTCTGGAGGGGGTCTTATCCTTCTGTTGTTGTTTTCATAGGCACTAAACACAGAGTTCAGAGTCCATTGGAAAGGTGGCTGAGCATGATCAGCATGAACATGCCTAAGATGGAGTCCAGGCCCTATGCATTCCTTCTTCAAGGCCTGTAAATGGGGCAAGAATTGGTATCCCCATTTTACAGATGAGAAAACTGAGGCTCAGAGGAGCTTTCTCAGAGAGTTCCGTGTTTGTCTCTATGGACTTGTGAAAAGTTCTCATACTGGCAGTCATCACACTGGCAAGAGTAGGGAACATGGGGATTTCCCGGTTGGTCCAGGGGCTAAGACTCTGTGCTCCTAATGTGTTGAGGTCCTTAATGGACCAGAACCTGGTGGTCCAGAGTTGATGATAAAAAAGTAAAGGAGAGAGAAAGAGGCTGATATTCCTTAGTTTACGCAGAAAACCAATAAAGCTCCTGACACGGGGCTTGCGCTGTTCACGAAGGCACCTGGCGCCCTCTCGATGGGGTGAAGCGCAGAGAGCCTTCTCAAGAGGGTCTCAGAAGCCTGGGCAGGAAAGTGAACACAGCAGGCTCTGGGCTCCAGAGAAATAGCCTGAGAGAGAGAGAGAGAGAAGACGCGGGGACCCAAGCTCTGATGGAGCAAAGGTGTTTTATTCAACATTGTGTGGGTATTTATACTGCCTTACAAGGTAGCTATTTTCAGCAGAGATAATATCAAAACTTAGAAGTTATCAGGGAAACATGAGGTCATCCATATGAAAGCCACCAGGCAAGTCTGTTATATGAAAGAGAGAGGGTTGTAAATAATCACTTTTACCACATGGTTCATAAAAAGGAAGAGGGTTGTAAATAGTTACTTATCACCATATGGAAAAACTAACGAAGGAAATTCATGCATTCCTAAGCCCCTGGGAGTAGCTTGCTACTCCACTTAATTCCTGAATATTCAGGAATTAATAAGGGACAGAGGATTCATGACAGATCCAAAACAGCATGCAGGCAGCCTCCTGTTAAATGCTTCCTGACAATTCCCCTTATTTTATTATATTTGTGTAAAAGGTCCTGACCAATTGAGTTTGTTTAGTATTAACCTTATAGAAAGGCAACGATAAACAACAAATATAATTACCAAGACAATCACCAAAGTTACAGTTCCAGACCCGAGGCTGTGGGTAATACTTTGCCTATGGCTATAACAAAAGGAAGTGGGACGCAGGCCTGTATAAGATATGACTGATTATAGCAAAAGAAGTCGTTTACTGTGACCACGACTGGTCCCTGTGAAATGTCCGGTCCAAGTTCTTCGGTGCTCGCAGCGCATTTCCAGATGTCCCATTGCTCAGGCCCACTCTGTTTATTGAGGACGATCCTAGGACGAGGTGGGGCTAATCCACGGTCAAGCCCCACAAGAAGTCCTATGTCATAGTAACACTCCATCGTGGTGTCGGTGACCTTCCATGTCACTTGCGTAACATAGCCACACACCGTGCTGTTAACCTCTTCTGAGCAGTTAGATAACCACATACCATGGGGTCCCCAATCAACAATTGTATGATTAGCCCCAAACATTAATTTTCCTGATCTGGCTTGACATTTGTCCCAACGAACAGGAGTATATGTAAAGTTCTTATAAGTAAATCCTTTGCATAATGTTCTTTGTTCTTTCCCTAACTCTTTCCCTAACACTTTCCCTAAAGTCTCAGTAATATAAACACGGTTCACAGACAAAGAAAGGGCAGTAAATAGTCTAAGCAAGTCCGAAAATCCTTTCTGGGAGGCAAGTCTGTCGGCTGACGTTTATGCACAATTCTGCTGGGCCCAGGCACAAGGGAAGGACTTTACAGCCTAAAGAAATGTTAATTAGTTTTCCCTCCTCCCCAGGGTGTGAGGGCCCTTTCGTGTTTCAGGGAGGGGGCATATGGGTGGAGTCATTGGTTGATACGGTTGGTCTTTTCTCTGTCCATTCTATGACCAGCAATAGAGGATGGTTGGGTATGTAAACTTGATTAGTCAGAGCTCAAGTGGGGGTGGGGGGAGGTACAGGCCAAAAGACAGCATTGCCAGGAGAATGTATTCAGGGCTCCGAGGCATTCCCTGTTGAGAGACCAAATTTTCAGCTTGATTAGTAAGGTTTTTATTTGTCGCCAAGTGGGGAGATCATAAGGGTGATGCCGCCGAGGGCGGTGCTTCCTGGAGATCTTTAGTGCCACAATGGGCCCGTATTGGAATTTCTTCCACCTGGGGTCCTTGTTGTCCCGTCTCCATTTTGAAGGCCGGGGGCCCCCTTGGGTCGAATCTTCCGAAGAGGAAGCCATGTGAGTTCGTTGGATCCATCTGGGGAAATAGAAGCATACCCCTTTCTCTGTAAGATTAGTTTTCCAGATTTCCATTGTTTCATTAACCCGACTTGGTACCAAATGCGCAGAGGAAGAGAAGTGTCCTTCAATTCCTTGAAATGCGTTTCTGCTCTTGATAAGATATCTCCCTGTGGTAAGTTTAAAAAATTTAAAACAAATAAAGCTGTACTAACAATAGTTGTAGGTTTCAGTTCAGTTCAGTTCAGTCGTTCAGTTGTGTCCGACTCTTTGTGACCCCATGAATCGCAGCACACCAGGCCTCCCTGTCCATCACCAACTGCCAGAGTTCACCCAAACTCATGTCCATCGAGTTGGTGATGCCATCCAGCCATCTCATCCTCTGTCGTCCCCTTCTCCTCCTGTCCCCAATCCCTCCCAGCATCAGGGTCTTTTCCAATGAGTCAACTTTTCGCATGAGGTGGCCAAAGTATTGGAGTTTCAGCTTTAGCATCAGTTCTTCCAATGAACACCAAGACTGATCTCCTTTGGAATGGACTGGTTGGATCTCCTTGTGTTATGCTCAAGTCGCGAAATCTCCCAGTGACCACCAGGGAGCCGACATCCGATGCAAAAGCAAGAGAGTTTTTATTACCAAGCTCGAGCTGGGGCTCCCACCAACACCAACACAGCGGCTATAGGGAGGAGCCCCGAGTTTTGGGTTACATTGCTGATATAGGGAATATTCAGGTAAAGGGGGATTTTCAGGCTGAAGGACATCTGATTGGTTACCTTCTTCTATAGGGTTGTGAGTTGATTCCTGATTGGTTTTTACTTTCAAGGTAAATCACAAGTTCCTGAATGTAAAGTCAGGAGGTTTAACCTGAGGGCCGATTGGCTCGTGGGCAGTGGGGCAAGGTTGGTTAATATCCAAAGTCTAAGTCTTTTTACCCGGAACTTTACAAAATGGCGTTCTTTTACAAGATGGAGTAGCTTAGGCTCTCCATTCCCCCCTTCTCAAGGACCCAAGACAGACCCAATCATGGGTCTGTGTTTAGCTTTATATTGTCTTTTACCAGGGGTGGGTTTGGTAGGGCTGCATATTGGGACCTAAGCACCATAAGCTGCACCATGTTGATGTGGCCTTTGATAAAGTTTATCAACTTATTTAGTAAACACGGTCCAAAGGTGAATAGCAAGAGTAAAATGATCAGGGGCCCAGCCAGAGAAGATATGAGGGTCGTGAGCCAGGGAGATGAACTGAACCAGGATTCAAACTAACTCTGAGACTTTTCTTTTTCTCTTTTTCTCTGATTCAGTCCCTCTCTTATTTTGGCCAGAGATTCCCTGATTACCCCTGAGTGGTCCACGTAGAAGCAGCGCTCTTCTCCTAGCGCGGCGCATAGACCTCCTTGTTGGAGAAAAACCAGGTCTAGCCCTCTTCTATTCTGTAGTACTACTTCTGCCAGGGAACTCAATGATTCTTGAAGGTGACTAATTGAGCTTTCTAGTCGCTCAATATCAAGATCAGTGGCTGCCCTTAGGCTGGAATAGTGTTGATTTTGTAGCACTAAAGAAGATATTCCGGTTCCTCCCCCGGCTGCTCCCAACCCCAAGACTGTGAGGGTTAAAGCCGTAACTGGTTCTCTTTTGACTTGGTGAGAGTCTCCCAGTTGTTGAAGGAATTCATCATTAGAGTGACAGAACAATCGGGAGGCTAGTAGTACTAACACACAGAAGTCTTTTGAGGCCTTAAACACTTGCCCACGTATACAAGGTGCTAGGCCCGTGGAGCATGCCCACCAGTTTTCTTGGGGAGGTATTAGGTATTCAGTTGTTTCTACAGAGTCTGTGGTGTCGCAGAAGTGCCGGTAGGCTTGGGGAACGTCTCCTGTACAGAGACCCTGTCCTGTCACTCTTTGGAGGGTTAATCCTGCGTCCCCTCTGTGCTGCCAGCGGCAGGCCCTGTGGTCTTTTGTTTGGATGCAATTTCCCGGGACAGCTATGCCTTCATAATAAGGGGGTTTGATGTCATAACATAACCAGCAACCATCGGTCAGGTCTGGACGGGTGGAGTTCAGGACCCGATAGGTACCAACTATCATGTCAAATAATGGGTCTTGACCATCTTTAACATCAGGCTGATCATCTCTGACATCGGGTTCTGTAAAGTTGATCTGAGGAAGGTTGTTTGTATTGGTAAGGATAGGCTCAGGAGGCGCTCGGGTAGGTTCTCCGGGGACTAAGACAGGATTAGGCCCTGTGCCTTGGCTTGGGCCTGTCTGGATGGGTTGTACTTTCAGCCTAATAGTGAATAATAATCCATTATCATACCCAGATTGATATAGCCGGAGGCCCCAAGATTGTCCTGCCTCCCAACTAGGGAACTCTTTCCTTTAGTTGAGAATTTAAGTCTAACTGGGTTACAAAGAAACCCTACACAGGGCCCCACAATGAGAGATCCCCGCCCATGCCTTCCAGTCAGAGTCAGTCCAGTGGGTTCTGGGACGTGACTCAAAGTGATCAAGTCTTCTCTAGTAGGGGGTTCCCAGCCGATAGTCCCCGTAGACTCTCACCCCGAAACGGCACAGTAAAATTTATCTGCCCCCCACACACACAGTTATTAAGTGTCGCCCGGTTTCATTTTACCCTGGGGCACATGTAGAGGGCAGTGTCCCGCAAGGCCGCCCGTTGAATGGGGTGGCTGCATCCAGGTCCTGAGTTGGTAGGGCGTCAGGTATTACAGCGATTAATACCGGCCCCGCATTCTGGTTTTCCTGCCGTTTTTACTTCCCAGTCACCGATGTCCCAAGATCCCACAGCCAGAAGACAAAGGTCAAATTCTAAATCCAGCCACCAAGTGTTTTTAGGATAGATGGATGAGGTAGAGTTAATTACTTCCCCGGTAGTTACACTCAGAATGATCCAAGTCAAATTCATGGGTTGATGAGGATTAGTGGCAACACTAAGCTGTAGGGACAACAGTACAAACAGTACTTTTACCGTCTCTGTAGCTTTAGTTTGAGTGGGTTGGTTTTGTCCAGTTTGGCCTTCCATTGGGGGAGGAATTCTTCTTGTAAGGTGAACAGGTCCGCAGGCTGTACGTGGGTGTAGTGAACCCAAGCGGAGATGCCATCAACCTTGAGAGCAGTAGGTGTTGTCAAGACGACTAGGAAAGGCTCCTTCCACCTGGGCTCTAGGGTCTCTTGACGATGATGGCGCACGTACACCCAATCTCCTGGCTGGTAGCGGTGGGGTTCAGGTGGGGGCCTGTTCATATAATGTCTTGAGTCTCTTCCGTGTGCCCCTGTGGGAGTATTGTAAGGACCGGAGACAAAAAATAATCTTTGATCATCTGTCTCTTTTAGTACCTCTATTTTTAGATTAGGAATTATTGGGGGAGGTATCCCATACGTAATTTCAAAGGGGGTAAGTCCCAGTTGGTAGGGGCAGTTTTGCACCCGGTATAGGGCAAAGGGGAGGAGAGCCACCCAGTCCCTGCCAGTCTCAGCAACTAGTTTTGTTAACGTTTCTTTAAGAGTTGTATTCATCCTTTCTACCTGTCCTGAGCTCTGAGGTCTGTAAGCGCAATGCAGCTTCCACTCAGTCCCCAAGGCCCGGGCTACTCCTTGGCTTACCTGTGATACGAAGGCTGGCCCATTGTCCGACCCCACCTGTGCAGGAAACCCGATGTCTTCAATCAGCTTTTTGGCCACCACCTGTGCAGTCTCTCGCTTGGTGGGGAAAGATTCTATCCATCCTGAGAAGGTATCGATGAACACCAGCAGATATTTATATCCATATTTACCCGGTTTTACCTCAGTGAAGTCCAGCTCCCAGGAGGCTCCTGGCCGGCTCCCATGTTCTCTAGATCCTTGGCTGGTCGGATGAGGGACAGCGTTAGTGAGCTGGCAGGCCTTGCAGTTTGATACTACATCTTCTATCGTTGACCTGACGTTCAGCATGGTGATCTTGGCGTGTCTAATCAGGTCCTGCATCTTGCGGGTTCCCAGGTGAGTGGCGTGGTGCCTCTTTAGCAGCACCTGCTTTCCTAGTTCCTCCGGGAGGATCAGGGAGCTGTCCGCTGCCCTCCACCACCCGGCCAGTTGTTGGGTCATAGGCAAACTTTTTATCCAGTCCAAGTTTTTTGGTGAATAGTTGGGTAGAACTGGCAGAACAGGGCTCCCGGGGTCGGGCAATTGAAGGGTGGCTTCTATCACGGTGCCCTGGGCTGCCTCTCGGGCTGCTCTGTCCACCAAATTGTTTCCTTTTGAAGTCAGAGTGCCTGACTTTTGGTGTCCCGGGCAGTGTATTATGGCTGATTTTTTAGGCAGCCATAATGCCGCAAGGAGGGCTTTTATTTCTTCTTTATTTTTGATCGTTTTACCCTTGGCGGTGAGGAGGCCTGTCTCTCCATAGATGGCTCCATGTATATGGGCAGTAGCAAAGGCGTATTGGCTATCGGTGATGATGTTAAGTTTTTTGTCCTTTCCCAATTGAAGGGCTTTTGTTAGAGCAATTAGTTCAGCCCTTTGAGCTGAAGTGCCCGAAGGCAGCGCTTCTGCCCACACGATTTGGGTTTCTGTGGTTACCGCTGCCCCTGCATACCTGAGCCCATCTCGGACGAAACTGCTTCCATCCGTATACCAGGTAACTTCAGCATCCGCTAGAGGGCGATCTTGTAAGTCCTCTCGCGTTCCATGTACTTGGGCTAGTGTCGCTGCAGTCATGGATCGGGGCTTCCAAATCCGGGTTAGGAAGCAGTGTAGCCGGGTTGAGAGCAGTAGGCTGCAGAAAGATGATTCTGGAGGGGTTTAGCAGCAGTCCCTGGTAGTGGGTCAGCCGAGCGTTGCCGATCCACCTATCTGGGGGTTGTTTCAGGACGCCCTCAATGGCATGGGGGATGGTGATATGCAACTCTTGCCCAGAGTCAGTTTATCTGCATCCTTGACATTAGGGCCACTGCCACAATCATGCGGAGGCATGGGGGCCAGCCTGACGCCACGGGGTCTAGGCGTTTAGACAAGTAAGCCACCGGCCGCTTCCAATGTCCCAGGTGTTGCACCAGTACCCCCTTGGCCACTCCTTGGTTTTCATCTACATACAGGAGAAAAGGTTTTATAACGTCAGGCAACCCTAGGGCAGGGGCTGACAGCAGGGCCGTTTTAATAGTCTTGAAAGCGGTCTCCATCCGCTCCGTCCAACTGAAAGGGGTGGTACTTTTTGTGGCTTCATATAAGGGTTTAGCCAGTTCCGCATAATTTGGGATCCAAAGACGGCAGAACCCAGTGGACCCCAAAAATTCTGTCACCCTTCGAGGTGAATCTGGGGTAGGGATTTTGAGTACCGTCTCCTTCCGTGCCTCTGACAGCCATCTCTGCCCTTCCCTTAATACATATCCTAGGTAGGTGACCTCTGGCTGTCATACCTGAGCCTTTTTGGCTGAGGCTCGATACCCTAATTTTCCAAGGGTCTGCAATAGTTCTCGGGTGCCCATTAGGCAAGTCTGTTGATCTTTTGCTGCAATTAAGAGGTCATCTACATATTGTAACAAGGTGAGCTGGGGGTGTTGTTGTCTGAACTCACCCAGATCTTCATGGAGGGCCTCGTTGAAGATGGTGGGAGAATTTTTAAAGCCCTGTGGCAGCCGAGTCCAGGTCAGGTGGCCGTTGATTCCTTCTTCCAGGTCTGACCATTGAAAAGCAAAAAGGTCCTGCTCTTGGGTGCCAGGGGAAGGCTGAAGAAAGCATCCTTTAAATCCAAGACCGTGTACCAGTGATGGTCCGGTGGGATGGAGCTCAGGAGATTGTAAGGGTTTGGCACAGTGGGATGAATATCTAATACCCGGTGGTTGACCTCTTGTAAATCCTGCACTGGCCGATAGTCACAAGAATTTGTTTTTTTGACAGGGAGCAGGGGGGTGTTCCAGGCTGACTGGCAGGGTCTCAAGATTTTCTGGGCTAGGAGCCTGTGGATATGGGGGGATGATCCCCTGCTGGGCCTCTAGGGTCATGGGGTATTGTCTGACCCAGACCGGATCAGCCCCTGGCTTGAGTTCTGTGTACACAGGAGGGCGATGTCTGGTGAAGCCGGTTCCGCCTGTTTCAGCGCATGCCTCGGGGAATTCATCTAACCATTTTTGAATGTTCACCAGGGGCAATGTAGGTTTCTGGTGCAGCCGATATTCATCTTCTAACTGAATAGTTAATACTTGTATCGGCCTGCCCGCCTGGTCAATATTTTAGTTTCTCCCGGGAGGAAATGAATCTGGGCCCCCATTTTGGTTAACAGGTCTCTTCCCAGAAGCGAGAAGGGACATTCCGGAATGACCATGAAAGAGTGGGATACCTGGCCGCACCCAAGTCCACTGATCTTCGGGTAGTCCATTGGTATTGTTTCATTCCAGTGGCCCCCTGTACCCAAGAAGTCTTTCCAGCCAGTTTTCCCTGGGGCTCCAACAAAACCAAATATTGAGCCCCCGTATCGACAAGGAAGTCAATTGGGGTCCTCTTCACTCTTAGGGTTACCCTGGGTTCGGGGAGGGGCACCGAACCACATCCCCCCTAATTGCTCAGCTCTTCGACAGCCAGGATGGGGGTCTTTTGTGGCCCTTTCTTTGTCTTTCTGGGACATTCTTTAGCCCAATGTCCCTCTTCTTTACAAGAGGCACATTGGTTTTTTCCCAATGTTGGTCACGTATGAGGGCTGCTCTTAGCTTCAGTGGCCAGCCGACGCAGCTGGCATTCCCTTTTTTCCGAGTCAGGAACTGTTGCAGCCAGCAGGATGCGTGCCGTATTATGGGTTTGGCGGTCTGCCGCTTTGGCTTGCTTTTCCTCGGGGGTTTCTCGGGTGTTGTAGACCCTTTCTGCCACTGTTATTAGATCCTGGATACTCTTTTCACCCAGGCATTCTAATTTTTGGAGCTTCTTTCTAATGTCGGGAGCCGCCTGGTTGACAAAGTGCATTATTAAAGCAGCCTGGGTGCCTTCCGCTTCTGGGTCCATGGGGGTGTATGGTCTAAAGGCTTCCATTAGCCTTTCCAGGAAGGCTGCTGGACTTTCGGTGGGGCCCTGCTGAACATTTCCTACTCTAGCCAAGTTAGTAGGTTTCCTTGCAGCGGCCTTAAGCCCCCCAAGAGAGTCTGGCGGTAGACCCGGAGCCTCTCCTTACCTCGTGCCGTGTTGTAGTGCCAATCAGGTCGGGATAAAGGAAACGAGAGGTTAATTTCATCTATATTAGTGGTGGGTTCCCCATTTATCCCTGGGACCCTTTTCTGGGCCTCATTCTGTATTCTCTCTCTCTCTTCTGTGGTGAAGAGAATCTGGAGCAATTGTTGGCAGTAGTCCCAGGTGGGCTGATGAGTAAAAAGCAGTCTCCAGAAGGTTAGTTAGGTCTCTAGGGTTATCTGAAAACTTAGCATTTTGGGATCTCCAGTTATATAGGTCACTAGTAGAAAAGGGCCAGTATTGATGAGGTTGGTCTCCTTCCTCATCAGGGGGACCGTCCACTCGTAAGGGGAGGGCAATTGTTGAGTCTGCCGGTCCCTCCTGGGGTAGGGCTCGCCTGTGGCGAGTATTTTGTGTGGGTCCGCCACCCTGTATTTCGCCCCTGGGTGACGGGATAATGGGGGCTGGTGGTGATTCGGGGAGTTGGTAAGGAGGAGGAAAGAGAAGTTCTTCTGTGCCTCCCTGCAAAATTGGATATAGCGGCACCGTTAGTCCAGTTTCCTTGGGTTTCTTTAGGTTCTCTCCTACCCATGTCACCAACACCTGATGGTAGAAAGTTCCTGTTGAGTCAAGAAAGATGTTACCCAAGGAGGGGGGTGCACTATGATATTTTCCTACACTATGATATAGGGGACTTGGTCAGGGTGTCCGATCCGCGGTCGGAAGATGTCTCAGACTCGGTGCGCAGTTTCCAAGTCAAACGTGCCTTCTGAAGGCCAGCCCACGTGGAATGATGGCTATTCTGTGCTGCAAAAAGTAATAAGTTTATTTTTCTTACACTGAGGTCATGAGCGTGCATCTTGACCTCTTTAAAATGTTCAGTCATCAGAGATAGAGAAGTAGGGCTAGATTGACGTTGCCCCATCGTTCCTGGATCAGTCAGATGTTGGTAAATTAACACAGACAATACAGACAGCCACACAGACAGAGAGACAGAAGAAATAGACCTCCAGGAGTCCGGAGGCAAAACAGAAAGTAGGACGATGGCCTCCGGCCGTTCAGCGGGGGCGACCTGCTATCGTCTACAGAAAACAGGGGCACTCCGTCCCCTCCGAGGGGGTCGGGGACGTCTCCCAGCGACCCACACCGGTGACCCGTCGGTGCGTCCGCCTGAGTCATATACTGGCTTTAGAAAATAGGCCCTGTCAGAAACGAAAAGAAAAGCAGAAAAGCTCACCGGCTGCAGATGACTCTCGGGATCGGTCTTCCCGTGGAGCCGGTGGGAGATCCCGGACGAGCCCCCAAATGTTGTGTCCAAGTCGCGAAATCTCCCAACGACCACCAGGGAGCCGACATCCGATGCAAAAGCAAGAGAGTTTTTATTACCAAGCTCGAGCTGGGGCTCCCACCAACACCAACACAGCGGCTATAGGGAGGAGCCCCGAGTTTTGGGTTACATTGCTGATATAGGGAATATTCAGGTAAAAGGGGATTTTCAGGCTGAAGGACATCTGATTGGTTACCTTCTTCTATAGGGTTGTGAGTTGATTCCTGATTGGTTTTTACTTTCAAGGTAAATCACAAGTTCCTGAATGTAAAGTCAGGAGGTTTAACCTGAGGGCCAATTGGCTCATGGGCAGTGGGGCAAGGTTGGTTAATATCCAAAGTCTAAGTCTTTTTGCCCGGAACTTTACAAAATGGAGTTCTTTTACAAGATGGAGTAGCTTAGGCTCTCCACTTGCAGTCCAAGGGACTCTCGAGAGTCTTCTCCAACACCACAGTTCAAAAGCATCAATTCTTCGACACTCAGCTTTCTTCACAGTCCAACTGTCACATCCATACATGACCACTGGAAAAACCATAGCCTTGACTAGACGGACCTTTGTTGGCAAGGTAATGTCTCTGCTTTTCAATATGCTATCTAGGTTGGTCATAACTTTCCTTCCAAGGAGTAGGCGTCTTTTAATTTCATGGCTGCAGTCACCATCTGCAGTGACTTTGGAGCCCCCCAAAATAAAGTCTGTTACTGTTTCCACTGTTTCCCCATCTATTTCCCATGAAGTGATGGGACCAGATGCCATGATCTTCGTTTTCTGAATGTTGAGCTTTAAGCCAACTTTTTCACTCTCCTCTTTCACTTTCATCAAGAGGCTTTTTAGTTCCTCTTCACTTTCTGCCTTGGGCGTGGGGTATCTCTTCACGGCTGCTCCAGCAAAGCACAGCCGCTGCTCCTTACCTTGGACGAGGGGTATCTCCTTACCCTGCAGTTCCTGACCTTCAGCGTGGGATAGCTCCTCTAGGCCTTCCTGTGCCTGCTCCTCCCGGCCACCTCGGGCGTGGGTGGCTCCTCCCAGCTGCCGCCCCTGGCCTCGGGATTGGGATGGCTCCTCAGGGTCACCATCCCTGGCCTCGGGCGAGAGATGGCTTCTCCCGTGCTTAATGTGCCGGCCGGCCCTTGTAACCGCCTGCGCTTAGTGCGCTGGCTGGCTGGTAGGTGTTGCAAGAGGGCATCAGAGGGCAGACACACTGAAACCATACTCACAGAAAACTAGTCAATCTAATCACACTATGACCACAGCCTTGTCTAACTCAGTGAAACCAAGCCATGCCTGTGGGGTAACCCAAGACGGGCGGGTCATGGTGGAGAGGTCTGACAGAATGTGGTCCACTGGAGAAGGGAATGGCAAACCACTTCAGTATTCTTGCCTTGAGAACCCCATGAACAGTATGAAAAGGCAAAATGATAGGATACCAAAAGAGGAACTCCCCAGGTCAATGGGTGCCCAATATGCTACTGGAGATCAGTGGAGAAATAACTCCAGAAAGAATGAAGGGATGGAACTAAAGCAAAAACAATACCCAATTGTGCATGTGACTGGTGATAGAAGCAAGATCCGATGCTGTAAAGAGCAATATTGCATAGGAACCTGGAATGTCAGGTCCATGAATCAAGGCAAAATGGAAGTGGTCAAACAAGAGATGGCAAGGGTGAACGTCGACATTCTAGGAATCAGCGAACTAAAATGGGTGGAATGGGTGAATTTAACTCAGATGACCATTATATCTACTACTGCTGGCAAGAATCCCTCAGAAGAAACGGAGTAGCCATCATGGTCAACAAAAGAGTCTGAAATGCAGTACTTGGATGCAATCTCAAAAACGACAGAATGATCTCTGTTTGTCTCCAAGGCAAACCATTCAATATCACAGTAATCCAAGTCTGTGCCCCAACCAGTAATGCTGAAGAAGCTGAAGTTGAATGGTTTTATGAAGACCTTCAAGACCTTTTAGAACTAACACCCCCAAGAGATGTCCTTTTCGCTTTTCCGGTTATCGCGGCGTAGGGAACTATGAGCAGCAAAGTCTCTTGCGACACCCTCTACGAGGCGGTGCGGGAAGTCCTGCACGGGAACCAGTGCAAGCACAGAAAGTTCTCGGAGACGGTGGAGCTTCAAATCAGCCTGAAGAACTATGACCCTCAGAAGGACAAACGTTTCTCGGGCACCGTCAGGCTTAAGTCCACTCCCCGCCCCAAGTTCTCCGTGTGTGTCTTGGGGGACCAGCAGCGTTGTGATGAGGCCAAGGCTGTGGGTATCCCCCACATGGACACTGAGGTGCTGAAAAAACTCAACAAGAATAAGAAACTGGTCAAGAAGCTGGCCAAGAAATAGGATGCCTTTTTGGCTTCAGAGTCTCTGATCAAGCAGATCCCCCAAATCCTGGGCCCATGCCTGAACAAGGCTGGCAAGTTCCCTTCCTTGCTGACCCACAATGAGAACATGGTGGCCAAAGTTGATGAAGTGAAGTCCACGATCAAGTTCCAGATGAAGAAGGTGCTGTGTCTGGCAGTGGCTGTTGGCCACGTGAAGATGACAGATGATGAGCTTGTGTGCAACATCCACTTAGCTGTCAACTTCCTGGTATCATTGCTCAAGAAAAACTGGCAGAACGTCAGGGCCTTGTACATTAAGAGCACCATGGGCAAGCCCCAGCGTCTGTACTAAGGCACAGCTTAATAAACCATACTAAACCAAAAAAAAAAAAAGATGTCCTTTTCATTATAGGGGATTGGAATGCAAAAGTAAGAAGTCAAGAAACACCTGGAGTAACAGGCAAACTTGGCTTTGGAATGTGGAATGAAGCAGGGCAAAGACTAATAGAGTTTTGCCAAGAAAACGCACTGGTCATAGCAAAAACCCTCTTCCAACAACACAAGAGAAGACTCTACACATGGACATCACCAGTTGGGCAACACCGAAATCAGATTGATTATATTCTTGGCAGCCAAAGATGGAGAAGCTCTATACAGTCAACAAAAACAAGACCAGGAGCTGACTGTGGCTCAGATCATGAACTCCTTATTACTAAATTCAGACTCAAATTGAAGAAAGTGGGGGAAACCGCTAGACCGTTCAGGTATGACCTAAGTCAAATCCCTTATGATGATACAGTGGAAGTGAGAAATAGATTTAAGGGCCTAGATCTGATAGATAGAGTGCCTGATGAACTATGGAATGAGGTTCGTGACATTGTACAGGAGACAGGGATCAAGACCATCCCCATGGAAAAGAAATGCAAAAAAGCAAAATGGCTGTCTGGGGAGGCCTTGCAAATAGCTGTGAAAAGGAGAGAGGCAAAAAGCAAAGGAGAAAAGGAAAGATATAAGCATCTGAATGCAGAGTTCCAAAGAATAGCAAGAAGAGATAAGAAAGCCTTCTTCAGCGATCAATGCAAAGAAATCGAGGAAAACAACAGAGTAGGAAAGACTAGAGGTCTCTTCAAGAAAATTAGAGATACCAAGGGAACATTTCATGCAAAGATGGGCTCGATAAAGGACAGAAACGGTATGGACCTAACAGAAGCAGAAGATATTAAGAAGAGGTGACAAGAATACACGGAAGAACTGTACAAAAAAGATCTTCACGACCCAGATAATCATGATGATGTCATCACTAATCTAGAGCCAGACATCCTGGAATGTGAAATCAAGTGGGCCTTAGAAAGCATCACTACAAACAAAGCTAGTGGAGGTGATGGAATTCCAGTTGAGCTGTTTCAAATCCTGAGGGATGATGCTGTGAAAGTGCTGCACTCAATATGCCAGCAAATTTGGAAAACTCAGCAGTGGCCACAGGACTGGAAAGGGTCAGTTTTCATTCCAATCCCAAAGAAAGGCAATGCCAAAGAATGCTCAAACTACCGCACAATTGCACTCATCTCATATGCTAGTAAAGTAATGCTCAAAATTCTCCAAGCCAGGCTTCAGCAATACGTGAACCGTGAACTTCCAGATGTTCCAGCTGGTTTTAGAAAAGGCAGAGGAACCAGAGATCAAATTGCCAACATCTGCTGGATCATGGAAAAAGCAAGAGAGTTCCAGAAAAGCATCTATTTCTGCTTTATTGACTATGCCAAAGCTTTTGACTGTGTGGATCACAATAAACTGTGGAAAATTCTGAAAGAGATGGGAATACCAGACCACCTAACCTGCCTCTTGAGAAATCTGTATCAGGTCAGGAAGCAACAGTTAGAACTGGACAGGGAACAACAGACTGGTTCCAAATAGGAAAAGGAGTACGTCAAGGCTGTATATTATCACCCTGCTTATTTAACTTATATGCAGAGTACATCACGAGAAATGCTGGACTGGAAGAAACACAAGCTGGAATCAAGATTGCTGGAAGAAATATCAATAACCTCAGATATGCAGATGACACCACCCTTATGGCAGAAAGTGAAGAGGAACTAAAAAGCCTCTTGATGAAAGTGAAAGAGGAGAGCGAAAAGTTGGCTTAAAGCTCAACATTCAGAAAACAAAGATCATGGCATCCAGTCCCATCACTTCATGGGAAATAGACTGGCAAACAGTGGAAACAGTGTCAGACTTTATTTTTTTGTGCTCCAAAATCACCGCAGATGGTGACTGCAGCCATGAAATTAAAAGACGCTTACTCCTTGGAAGAAAAGTTATGACCAACCTAGATAGTATATTCAAAAGCAGAGACATTACTTTGCCAACTAAGGTCCGTCTAGTCAAGGCTATGGTTTTTCCTATGGTCATGTATGGATGTGAGAGTTGGACTGTGAGGAAGGCTGAGCACCGAAGAATTGATGCTTTTGAACTGTGGTGTTGGAGAAGACTCTTGAGAGTCCCTTGGACTGCAAGGAGATCCAACCAGTCCATTCTGAAGGAGATCAACCCTGGGATTTCTTTGGAAGGAATGATGCTAAAGCTGAAATTCCAGTACTTTGGCCACCTCATGCGAAGAGTTGACTCATTGGAAAAGACTCTGATGCTGGGAGGGATTGGGGGCAGGAGGAGAAAGGGACGACCGAGGATGAGATGGCTGGATGGCATCACGGACTCGATGGACATGAGTCTGAGTGAACTCCGGGAGATGGTGATGAACAGGGAGGCCTGGTGTGCTGGGTTGCAAAGAGTCGGACACAACTGAGCGACTGAACTGAACTGAACTCACTTTCTGCCATGAGGGTGGTGTCATCTGCATATCTGAGGTTATTGATATTTCTCCCAGCAATCTTGATTCCAGCTTGTGCTTCTTCCAGCCCAGCGTTTCTCATGATGTACTCTGCATATAAGTTAAATAAGCAGGGTGACAATATACAGCCTTGATGCACTCCTTTTCCTATTTGGAACCAGTCTATTGTTCCATGTCCAGTTCTAACTGTTGCTTCCTGATCTGCATATAGGTTTCTCAAGAAGCAGATCAGATGCTCTGGTATCCCATCTCTTTCAGAATTTTCCACAGTTTATTGTGATCCACACAGTCAAAGGCTCTGGCATAGTCAGTAAGCTTCTTAGCCACCTGTAATTTCTCTTTTGTGAGGGGCCACTGCTCTGTCCAAATAGGCTCGTCATTCTTCCAAGTTATTTTAATAATTGTATTGTTTGTTAAATGAGCAGTGGCCCCTAGGAAAATGTGGAATGTACATCTGAGTTTGCCATTGCATAAGTAAGTCCCTTCTTAATAGATTAAGGGCTGCATCTATCACATAAGGTTTTAATGTTGCAGGTTGGCCTTCTGGTCCCTCACATGAATAAATCTGAGTACTGTGATAAACCTCTTGTACTTTGGTTTGAGAAATCCCTGCAATTTCGCAAGAAATTTTTTATACAGGCCAGGATTTGGGCCATAAATGTTTGGAAACAATAGTAATATCAGATCCAGTGTTGAGGAGACCAGAAAATCTTTTACCATTAATTTTGATATTTATAGTCGGTCGGGCAAATTTAGATACTAATGATGTCTAAAAGGACTGCTTTTGATCTGTACTGCCGAATCCACCCATCCGTACATCATTAAGGAGTTAATAGAAATGTAAGGTAAAAGGAGTAATTGAGCAATTTTATCCCCCCTTTTGAATTGCCGTAAAATCTGAGATGACATCATAATTTGAATTTCTCCTTTATAATCTGAATCAATTGCTCCAGGGTGAACAGTAATTCCTTTAGAAGTCAAACTAGATCAGCCAAGTAAAAGACTGAAGGTTTGTGGGGGCAGGGGTCCAAAAAGTTGGGTAGAGGGGACTGCCTGGGGGTAAAGGAGAAAGGCATTTAGGGCTGGTATATGACGGCAGCTCTGCCAGATGTTGCGGGTTTGAGGGAAAAGATGGAATTTGCCCCTGGTTTTTGTTGAAGGGGACCTGGGGGGGTCCCCTGCTTGGAGTTTCCTGGAATAGGTTTCCTTCAATGTCAAATTTAGATTTACAGTCTTTGGACCAATGCATTCCTCTATGGTAACAAGGGCAGATTTTTGGAGGTTTTTTATTAGCTTTCTTAGGGCAGTCCCTTTTTAAATGGTTCTTCTCTCCACATGTAAAGCATCCTTCATTTCCCTTTCTTAAGGCAGCAACCATTGTTTCAGCTAGCATTTGCATCTTTTGAGTTTCTGATCCTAGATTGCGAAAAGCCTTCAAATAATCAATAATAGTCCCTGTCTCACGAATTGGAGCTATAGCTTTTTGACATTCCTGATTTGCATTTTCATAAGCAAGTAATTTCTCTAGTTGCCTTTTGACTTCTTCTCCAATTACAGTATGAGAAATAGCAGTTTGAAATCCAGCTAAAAACTCAGCATATGTTTCACTGGGTCCCTGTAATATTTTAGTATAGCTACCTGTAGGCTCCCCTTGAGGAGTAATTCGATCCTAAGCTTCAAGGGCCACTGTTTTTAATTGTTCGTGTAACAAGGGAGGGCACTGTATTTGAGCTTTTATAGTGTCAAATTGTCCTGTACCAGTTAGCATTTCCAAAGTAATTTGATTTTGGGGAGCGCCAACTCGAGCATTTCTGTTAGCATGATCTCTGGCTATATCATGAAACCACATCATCCATTGAAGATATTCTCCTGGTTTAAGGAGAGCTTTTATTAAAGTTCGCCAATCATGGGGAATAAAATTTCCAATAGAGTATAGAATTTAGAAGTACTTTAGTAAAAGGTGAATGTGGGCCGTACATAGTTATAGCTTTTTAAATTTGTTGCATGTGATAGAAGTTAATACCCTCATATTGAGGTATTATGTGCCCTTGAGCGTCAGGATTTCTTAAAACTGGAAAGGGGGAGAAACCATCGGCTTCAGAGACCTGTGACTGCAAAGTCATCAATTCAGAAAGCCTCTCTTGTGAAGGAGAATGAGTAGGTAGATTATTGTTATTCAGAAAAGTGTTGTTGGTTTTAATGTCAAAAGGTGTCTTAGGGGAGTCATTGCCAGAATCATTCAGTTCAGTTCAGTTCATTTCAGTCGCTCAGTCGTGTCCGATTCTTTGCGACCCCATGAATCGCAGCACACCAGGCCTCCCTGTCCATCACCATCTCCCGGAGTTCACTCAGACTCACGTCCATCGAGTCCATGATGCCATCCAGCCATCTCATCCTCTGCCGTTCCTTTCTCCTCCTGCCCCCAATCCCTCCCAGCATCAGAGTCTTTTCCAGTGAGTCAACTCTTCGCGTGAGGTGGCCAAAGTACTGGAGCTTCAGCTTTAGCATCATTCCTTCCAAAGAAATCCCAGGGTTGATCTCCTTCAGAATGGACTGGTTGGATCTCCTTGCAGTCCAAGGGACTCTCAAGAGTCTTCTCCAACACCACAGTTCAAAAGCATCAATTCTTCGGTGCTCAGCCTTCCTCACAGTCCAACTCTCACATCCATACATGGTGACCACAGGAAAAACCATATAGGTTCTAGCAAGGGAGAGACTTTGGGATTTGTGCCTGCTGGCAGGGGAGGAACACTTGGAGCAACCAGGGCAGGGCTTGTTGGAAAATTCTGAAATATTTTATGTTGTTCTAATTGGGCCTTTCATAAGGTTTCATCATCTAATTCATATTCATGTAATAAGTGTTCTGCCTGTTGGCGAATATTAGGAGGGCTAGAATTACCTTGAAATGGCAAAATCACAGCTTCAATGAGAGCCCATAGAGGCTAAAAATCTATCAGGATATTTCTTCCCTGTCTGGTGGCACGTGCAACATTTTCCTTGGCCCAGTGCCAAGTTTCTAAATCAAAACTACCTTCATCAGGGAACCAAGGGTTACATTCAACCACTGTCTGATAGCAAGCCTCTATTCACTGAGGTGAGACTGAAAATCCCTGAACTTTGAATAAGTGCTGAAGTAAAGTAGAAAAGTGATGGGGCTTTCCAGCTGTTTGACCCATGTCTTAGTACTTACCGGCCTCAACAGGCCCTGAGGTCACTCCGTCCGAATCTGCCACCTGTACCAGGTACCTGTTCTGGGCGCCACTTGTTGAGGTCCTTTAATGGCCTGGAACCCGGTGGTCCGGAGTCGACGGTAAGAAAGTAAAGGAGAGAGAAAGAGGCCGATATTGCTTGGTTTACGCAGAAAACCAATAAAGCTCCTGACACGGGGCTTGCGCTGTTCACAAAGGCCCTGGCTCCCTCTTGATGGGGTGAAGGCGCAGAGCGCCTTCTCGAAAGGGTCTCAGAAGCCTGGGCAGGAAAGTGAACACAGTGGGCTTCTGCGCTCCAGAGAAATAGCCTGAGAGAGAAGACACGGGGACTGACGCTCTGATGGAGCAAAGGTGTTTTATTCAACATTGTGTGGGTATTTATACTGCCTTACCAGGCAGCTATTTTCAGCAGAGATAAAATCAAAACTTACAAGTTATCAGGGAAACATGAGGTCATCACTTTAACCACATGGTTCATAAAAAGGAAGAGGGTTGTAAATAGTTACTTATCACCTTATGGAAAAACTAACGAAGGAAATGCATGCATCCCCATATTCAGGAATTAATAAGGGACAGAGGATTCATGACAGATCCAAAGCAGCATGCAGGCAGCCTCCTGTTAAATGCTTCCTGACACTAATGCCGGAGGTCGGGGTTCGATCCCTGGTCAGGGAACTAGATCCCACATGCTGCTACTAAGAGTCCACACGCTGCATCTAAAGATCCCACATGCCTCAACGGAAAGGCCCCTCGGGCTGCAGCTAAGACCCCGTGCAGCCAAAGTCGAAAAGCAAAACAACAAACAAAAGAAGGTAGGGAAAGACTCTGAGGTTTTTTGTGCAGGTAACCCCTGCAAGGTATGTTTGAGATGTTAGGTCCACTGGCCCCTATCAGAATTAACAGCAGATCTTAAAGTGAGAAAGGAGGCCAAAGTGGGGAGAATTGCTAATCCCTTCCATTCATTAGAGTGCCCAGTTTAGAGCTGGGCTGCTTTACCCACCAACCCTCAATTGCTTACCATGCATGTTTCTCACCATCTCGCCTGTCTGCCCATCCACTTGACCCCTCTCCACTCACCACCTCTCCGTCCTTCTACCTACAGTCCCCATCAGCCATCCATTCACCCAGCCAGCAAGTTATCAGGGTGCTCGTGTCATATAAAACCAGAGAGTGACTGGTTTTCCAGTGGGAATAATGTGAAGACTGCATCCTCAGGGTTCCGAAACCTCGAACCATTGCAGCATGTTTTTGCTCTTTTATTTTCTCAGCAATAACGCAAGTGTTTTTCTATTTAGAGTAGTGGGCAGCTCAGCATTTCCACTTAATGCACTTACCATTTCTTATTTCTCAGAATCTCCAACGTGTACATTTATTTTTCAAAAATATTTATGTATTCAGCTAAGCCGGGTCTTTGTAGTTGCGGCACGTGCACTTTTAGCTGTGGCAGTTGTTCCCTGACCAGGGATCAAACCCCGGCCCCCTGCGTGGGGAGCACGGAGTCTTAACCACTGGACCCCCAGGGAAGTCCCACCAATGTGTACATTTAAAGTGTACCTAAAATCAGCCACATTTGTACAAGGTCTTCTGCTTGGCACTCTTCTTCAGAACTGCTATGGAGACACCAGCTGGTGTTCCTCAATGCAGCTTCAGAAATGACATCTGAAAATCAAAATTGCAGCCTGCTTCATGCCATCTCTCTCAGACCCATAAGGTGAAGAGACTCTTGCCTTTCCCTTCTCCAGGGGATCTTCCCAAAAGTGAAGTGAAGTGAAGTGAAAGTCACTCAGGCATATCCGACTCTTTGTGGCTCCATAGATTATACAGTCCATGAAATTCTCCAGGCCAGAATACTGGAGTGAGTAGCCTTTCCCATCTCCAGGGGATCTTCCCAACCCAGGGATCGAACCCAGGTCTCCCACATTGCAGGCAGATTCTTTACCAGCTGAGCCACCAGGGAAGCCTGATATTTGTCAAATATCAACTGGTCATAGATGTATGGGTTTACTTTTGGACCCTCAATTCTATTCCATTTGTCTATATGTCTCTTTATTCTCATACCACACTACAGTTTTGTAGTAAGTTTCAAAATTGGCAAGTGTGAGTCCTCCAACTTTGTTTTGCTTTCTTAAGATTGTTTTGGCTCTTTGGGGCCCCTTGCCGTTCCCTATGAATCTGCAGATAGCTTTGGGTAGTGTCATCATCTTAACAAAAGTAAGTCTTCCAACCCATGAGCATGGCATGTCTTCTCATTTATTTAGGTCTTCTTTAATTTATTTCAGCAAGGTTTCTTAGTTTTCAGTCTATAGGTCTTTCACAATTGTGATTAAATTTATTCCTAGGTATTTTAATTCTTTGGAATGTGATTTTGTAAATGGAGTTATTTTCTTAATTCCCTTTTTAGATCGTTCATTGTTGGTATATGGAAACAAAACTGATTTTTGTGTATTGATCTTATATCCAACAATCACTTAATTTACTACCTTTATTAGCATTTCTTGGTAGTTCTTTAGGATTTTCTGTATATAGGCTCATGTCATATGTGGACAGAGGTGATTTTATGTCTTTTCAATTTGGATGCCTTTTATTTCTTTTTCCTGTGTAGTTGCTCTGGCTAGAACTTTCAGTAGGATGTTGAATAGCAGTGGTGAAAGTGAGCATCCTTGTCTTGTTCCAGATCTTAGGGGAAAGCTTACCATCTTTCAACATTGAATATATATTTGCTGTACTTTTTTTCATCAATGTGCCTTACTCTGTTGAAGTTCTTTTCTATTCCTGCTTTTCTGAATGTTGTTATCATTAAAGGGTTTGGATCTTTTTGGTGGGGCATGCCATTTGGCTTCTGGGATCTTAGTTCCCCGGACCAGGAATCAAACCCAGGCCCTTGGCAGTGAAAGCTGAAGTCCTAACCACCGGGAATTCCCAACGGTGTTGGATTTTTTTGTGCTCATTGAGATGATCATTTTTTTTTCCCTTTGTTCTGTTAAAGTGGTTTGTTACATTGATTAACATTGAACAACCCTTAACTGACTTTTCTTTAAAAGGAAACTTGAGCACATGAAAAGAAAAAACATCGTCTGACCCTGTGTGTTGCCTAGAAAATAACCCAAACCACATTTCAGCAAGTCCTGATGATTCTAGAAGCCAACAATCCCTTTCATCTACAAACTGGAATGTAATAAAGTCTTTTTAAAAAAATTTATGTGTTCATTTTTGGCCATGCTGGGTCTTTGTTGCTGCCCGAGGGCTTTCTCTAGTTGCCCAATCAGGGGGCTCTTCTTTAACTGCAGTGCCCGGGCTTCTCAATGCAGCACCTTCCCTTGGTGTGGAACATGGGTTCTAGGGCGCATAGACTTTGGTAGTTGTGTGCATGGGCTCCGTTGCTCCTTAACACGTGAGATCTTCCTGGATTGGAGACGGAACCTGTGTCTCCTGCATTAGGTGGATTCTTTACCACTGAGCCACCAGGGAAGCCCCTGAAGTCTTTTTTTTTTTTTTTTAAGTGCTTATTTATTTGGCTCATTAGATCTTAGTTGCAGCATGTGGGATCTTCCTTGCACGTGGGCTTCTACCTAGTTGTGCCTTCTGGCCTCGGTAGTTGTGGCGTGTCTGCTTAGTCGCCCACATGCTTAGAGGCATTGGGATTTTAGTGTCTCAACCAGGGGTTGAACCTGTGTCCCCTACATTGGAAGGCACATTCTTAAGTACTGGACCACCAAGGAAGTCCCCTACCCTTTTTTTTTAAGAAAAGCTTTATTGAGGTATAATTCGTATACCATATGACTCACTCACTTAAAGTGCACAATTCTGCAGTTTTTAGTCTGTTCAGAGAGTTGTGAAACCATCACCACAATCAGTTTTGGAACATTTTCATCACTCCAATCAGAAACCCTGTACCATTAATTTTCATCCCCACCCCATTAGCCCCAGGCAACTGCTAATCTTTCCATATCAATCAGTTCAGTTCAGTTCAGTTCAGTCGCTCAGTCGTGTCCGACTCTTTGAGACCCCATGAATCGCAGCACGCCAGGCCTCCCTGTCCATCACCAACTTCCGGAGTTCACTCAGACTCACGTCCATCGAGTCCGTGATGCCATCCAGCCATCTCATCCTCTGTCGTCCCCTTCTCCTCCTGCCCCCAATCCCTCCCAGCATCAGAGTCTTTTCCAATGAGTCAACTCTTCGCATGAGGTGGCCAAAGTACTGGAGTTTCAGCTTTAGCATCATTCCTTCCAAAGAAGTCCCAGGGCTGATCTCCTTCAGAATGGACTGGTTGGATCTCCTTGCAGTCCAAGGGACTCCCAAGAGTCTTCTCCAACACCACAGTTCAGAAGCATCAATTCTTCAGTGCTCAGCCTTCTTCACAGTCCAACTCTCACATCCATACATGACAAATGGAAAAACCATAGCCTTGACTAGACGGACCTTAGTCGGCAAAGTAATGTCTCTGCTTTTGAATATACTATCTAGGTTGGTCATAACTTTTCTTCCAAGGAGTAAGCGTCTTTTAATTTCATGGCTGCAGTCACCATCTGCAGTGATTTTGGAGCACAAAAAAATAAAGTCTGACACTGTTTCCACTGTTTCCCCATCTATTTCCCATGAAGTGATGGGACCAGATGCCATGATCTTCGTTTTCTGAATGTTGAGCTTTAAGCTAACTTTTTCGCTCTCCTCTTTCACTTTCATCAAGAGGCTTTTTAGTTCTTCTTCACTTTCTGCCATACGGGTGGTGTCATCTGCATATCTGAGGTTATTGATATTTCTCCCAGCAATCTTGATTCCAGCTTGTGTTTCTTCCAGTCCAGTGTTTCTCGTGATGTACTCTGCATATAAGTTAAATAAGCAGGGTGACAATATACAGCCTTGACATACTCCTTTTCCTATTTGGAACCAGTCTGTTGTTCCCTGTCCAGTTCTAACTGTTGCTTCCTGACCTGCACACAGATTTCTCAAGAGGCAGGTCAGGTGGTCTGGTATTCCCATCTCTTTCAGAATTTTCCACAGTTTATTGTGATCCACACAGTCAAAGGCTTTGGCATAGTCAGTAAAGCAGAAATAGATGTTTTTCTGGAACTCTCTTGCTTTTTCCATGATCCAGCGGATGTTGGCAATTTGATCTCTGGTTCCTCTGCCTTTTCTAAAACCAGCTTGAACATCAGGAAGTTCATGGTTCACGTATTGCTGAAGCCTGGCTTGGAGAATTTTGAGCATTACTTTACTAGCATATGAGATGAGTGCAATTGTGCGGTAGTTTGAGCCTTCTTTGGCATTGCCTTTCTTTGAGATTGGAATGAAAACTGACCTTTTCTAGTCCTGTGGCCACTGCTGAGTTTTCCAAATTTGCTGTCATATTGAGTGCAGCACTTTCACAGCATCATCTTTCAGGATTTGAAACAGCTCCACTGGAATTCCATCACCTCCACTAGCTTTGTTCGTAGTGATATCTATCAATTCTGCCTAATCCAGGTGTATTATCTAGGCAATATGGAATCATACAATATGTGGTCTGTCGGAACTGGTTTTCTTCACTTGGCATAAAGTTTATTCCTTTTAGTGGCTGAACAATATTCCATTGTATGGACAGACCACATCTTGTCTGTGCTTTTATCAGTGGGCACTTGGGATGTTTCAGCTTTGGGGATATTATGAATAATGATGCTACGAGTGAAAAGTGAAAGTGTTACTTGCTCAGCTGTGTCCGACTCTTTGGGACCCCATGGACTGTAGCCCACCAAGCTTCTCTGTCCGTGGGATTCTCCAGGCAAGAATACTGGAGTGGGTGGCCATTCCCTTCTCCAGGGGATCTTCCTGACTCAGGGATCAAACCCAGGTCTCTTGCATTGCAGGCAGATTCTTTACCACCTGAACCACTAGAGAAGCCCAGCGATGCTGTAACAGTCTTTTAATGCACCTAATCTCATTGAGTTCTCTCTTTCACATGCATTTTCATGGTTTATGCATGTCTCAGTGTCTCTAAATTAGAAGTTAAGAAACATGCCACAGACCCCAGAGCTCATGATGGGCAGAGCTGGTGGGGGAGAGCTCCTTCTCTGCTCCCTGTCTAGCGCTTCTCCCTTCTAGCTCTCTCTGCCAAATACAGCACCCCAACTGGCTTTTGCCACCAGCTCCTTTAAGAAGCCAGATAACACGATTACATAGACCCTAAAATGGTTCCCTTGTTCTCCTTACAGATTTCCTGAATGATCCTGCTTCTTTTTCTGTCTTGTCTGATTTTCTCCTGCCTGACCTTTTCCCGATTAAAAAGCTGGGGGAAAATGTCGGACTCCAAGCAAGTCACCAAGAGTAAACGGAAAGTGAGCTTCACCCCAAGTCAGGAGCCGATTCCAGCCTTAGACGGCTCCCAGGAGCCACCGCAGGAAGACTGCAACAGCAGCCGTCTGCCAGAGACCCCTAGCCAGGCTGGGCTGGCCTCCCACAAAGGACCCCAAGACAGCTGCCAGCAGAGGACCTCCCGACCACCTCCGCCGCAGAATCCCCAAGGAAACCCCCTCTCGTCTGATGACGCCTCCCCAGCACGACAAGCCAACGGGTCAGGGACTGAAGGCCCGGAGATCCCAAATACCAATGACCTGTCCGCGTCAGCCAGGCCCCAGGGCCAGCGAGCCAGAACCCTCTCCAGAGAAGACAGGAAGCAGGCACACATCAAGAGACAGCTGATGACCAACTTCATCCTGGGCTCTTTCGATGACAACTCCTCTGATGAGGATGCCGGTGCTGCCCTGTTCCGACAGTCTTCCCGGAAGGGCAGCCGGGCCAGCCTGGGGACCCTGTCCCTGGAGACTGCTCAGGCCCTAGGCGAGACTGAGACCTGCGCCCCCGTTATAAGGTAATGTACACTCTGTCCCCGACACCAGGAGGTGCAGTGTTGGGGTGGGATCTACACCCTTCCCTGCGCAGCCAAGCAACCAGCTATGCCAGTGCCTTGAGGGTGGCTATGTGGCAGGCAGGAGACACGAGGCTCGCCCCCACCTTCCTTCCCTCCTCTCAAAATCATTTGTTGAGTATCTCCTGTGAGTACAGGGCTCCAGGCCAGGACACTGGCTTTCCAGAAGACTGTGGTCTAGTTGGGGCAGATGACCTTGTATGTAACAACTAGTTATAATCTAAGCAGAAAGAAGCTCAGGTTGGCAAGGGCCAAAGCAATGATGGAAACCCCAAGGGAAGGACTGTGTCCCTGCCTCCTGATGAATATTCATTTATTTGTTGATACATCCAACAGATAATTAACAACTGTAAAACAAGTCTTCCTCCAGTGATAAAAGCAGAAACTCAAGGGAATTCCCTGGCAGTGCAGTGGTTAGGACTTGGAGCTCTCACTGCCCTGGGTATGGGTTCAATTCCTGGTCGGGGAACTAAGATCCCACCTCCAAAAAAAGAAAAAGCAGAAATTCAAATACTGTAACCACGTCCATCAAGTTGATTGTTGAAAACAAATACCTATAGGTCCATCCCAGGTGGGACTGTCCCAGAGATGCAGTCAGTGGCTTTGTTTTTTTTTCTTCTGGTTATTATTATTTTTTGTTTGCTTTTTATAGTGAAGTAGTGAAACTACTATTGATTTATTTGGCTGCGTCAGGTCTTCATGTGGCATGCAGAATCTTTTGTTGCTGCACAGACAATCTAGCTATAGCTCATGAACTTAGTTGTTCAGGGGCATGTGGATCTTAGTTACCTGACCAGGGATCGAACTCACATCCCCTACATTACAAGGTGGTTTCCCAACCACTGGACCACCAGGGAAGTCCCACTGGCTTTGTTTTTGTTGTTACTGTTATTGGACTTTGCCACCTCCCCTCCCAAATTACGATGGAATACAATAGTTGCAGGTAGAAAATGAGGGAAATGCGGTGAGCCTCATCAGAGAGTAGGAAAGAGCCTCCATCAGCCATGACTCCGACAGCCTGAAAGAACCTCGGCTGTGTTCTAGGGTTGTGGCCACGCGTTCTGGGAAACAAACTCACTCAGAAGGGCAATGCAGATAGTAGAGTGCGGTTTATTACACCAGCGGGCCCAGGGCAGAGTCTCCTCTTAGCCAAGGACCCCATCCAGTTTTTGTGAAAACCTTATATACCCTAAGTGTACGTGCGCAAACCCACCTCCCCAAATTGCCTGACAATCAAAGTTAACCTGCGATTCATATGCCTTAAACCTAGGTAGTTAACAGTGGACAATTATCAACAGGACAATTATCAACCCCCAATAAGCATAATAGAATGTACGATTCTGTTTGGTAACACAGATAATTAGGGTATTATTTTAGCGAGGTAGAGCCCTATAGCTCTTCCTTCCAGGGGCCTGGTTTTCCAATTGGTATGTCATTTCCATAGATACTGGGCATATAGTCCACAGTCCGGCCCAAGATGGAGTCCTGCTTTCAAGATAGAACCTGTTCTGTTTCCTCCTTCATTACCCCCTCTTGATACTCTTAACTCATAGTATGAGCATCATTCATAGGGATATATTGCACCCTGGCTCTCCGACCACCAATTTCGGAGAACACGACCAACCTTTGGCTTACAAAGTTCATAGTTCAGTTCAGTTCAGTCGCTCAGTCGTGTCCGACTCTTTGAGACCCCATGAATCGCAGCACGCCAGGCCTCCCTGTCCATCACCAACTCCCGGAGTTCACTCAGACTCACGTCCATCGAGTCCATGATGCCATCCAGCCATCTCATCCTCGGTCGTTCCCTTCTCCTCCTGCCCCCAATCCCTCCCAGCATCAGAGTCTTTTCCAATGAGTCAACTCTTCGCATGAGGTGGCCAAAGTACTGGAGTTTCAGCTTTAGCATCATTCCTTCCAAAGAAATCCCAGGGCTGACCTCCTTCAGAATGGACTGGTTGGATCTCCTTGCAGTCCAAGGGACTCTCAAGAGTCTTCTCCAACACCACAGTTCAAAAGCATCAATTCTTCGGCGCTCAGCCTTCCTCACAGTCCAACTCTCACATCCATACATGACCACAGGAAAAACCATAGCCTTGACTAGATGGACCTTAGTTGGCAAAGTAATGTCTCTGCTTTTGAATATACTATCTAGGTTGGTCATAACTTTTCTTCCAAGGAGTAAGCGTCTTTTAATTTCATGGCTGCAGTCACCATCTGCAGTGATTTTGGAGCCCAAAAAAATAAAGTCTGACACTGTTTCTACTGTTTCCCCATCTATTTCCCATGAAGTGATGGGACCAGATGCCATGATCTTTGTTTTCTGAATGCTGAGCTTTAAGCCAACTTTTTCATTCTCCTCTTTCACTTTCATCAAGAGGCTTTTTAGCTCCTCTTTACTTTCTGCCATAAGGGTGGTGTCATCTGCATATCTGAGGTTATTGATATTTCTCCCAGCAATCTGACTCCAGCTTGTGTTTCTTCCAGTCCAGGGTTTCTCATGATGTACTCTGCATAGAAGTTAAATAAGCAGGGTGACAATATACAGCCTTGACATACTCCTTTTCCTATTTGGAACCAGTCTGTTGTTCCCTGTCCAGTTCTAACTGTTGCTTCCTGACCTGCATACAGATTTCTCAAGAGGCAGGTTAGGTGGTCTGGTATTCCAATCTCTTTCAGAATTTTCCACAGTTTATTGTGATCCACACAGTCAAAGGCTTTGGCATAGTCAATAAAGCAGAAATAGATGCTTTTCTGGAACTCTCTTGCTTTTCCATGATCCAGCAGATGTTGGCAATTTGATCTCTGGTTCCTCTGCCTTTTCTAAAACCAGCTGGAACATCAGGGAGTTCACGGTTCACGTATTGCTAAAGCCTGGCTTGGAGAATTTTGAGCGTTACTTTACTAGCGTGTGAGATGAGTGCAATTGTGCGGTAGTTTGAGCATTCTTTGGCATTGCCTTTCTTTGAGATTAGAATGAGAACTGACCTTTTGCAGTCCTGTGGCCACTGCTGAGTTTTCCAAATTTGCTGGCATATTGAGTGCAGCACTTTCACAGCATCATCTTTCAGGATTTGAAACAGCTCCACTGGAATTCCATCACCTCCACTAGCTTTGTTGGTAGTGATGTTTTCTAAGGCCCACTTGACTTCACATTCCAAGATGTCTGGCTCTAGATTAGTGATGACATCATCATGATTATCTGGGTCGTGAAGATCTGTTTTGTACAGTTCTTCCATGTATTCTTGCCACCTCTTCTTAATATCTTCTGCTTCTGTTAGGTCCATACCGTTTCTGTCCTTTATCGAGCCCATCTTTGCATGAAATGTTCCCTTGGTATCTCTAATTTTCTTAAAGAGATCTCTAATCTTTCCCATTCTGTTGTTTTCCTCAATTTCTTTGCATTGATTGCTGAAGAAAGCTTTCTTATCTCTTCTTGCTATTCTTTGGAACTCTGCATTCAGATGCTTATATATTTCCTTTTCTCCTTTGCTTTTCACCTCTCTTCTTTTCACAGCTATTTTTAAGCCCTCCTCAGACAGCCATTTTGCTTTTTTGCATTTCTTTTCCATGGGGATGGTCTTGATCCTTGTCTCCCGTACAATGTCACGAACCTCATTCCATAGTTCATCAGGCACTCTATCTATCAGATCTAGGCCCTTAAATCTATTTCTCACTTCCACTGTATCATCATAAGGGATTTGATTTAGGTCATACCTGAATGGTCTAGTGGTTTTCCCTACTTTCTTCAATTTCAGTTTGAATTTGGCAATAAGGAGTTCATGATCTTAGCCACAGTCAGCTCCTGGTCTTGTTTTTGTTGACTGTATAGAGCTTCTCCATCTTTGGCTGCATAGAATACAATCAATCTGATTTCGGTGTTGACCATCTGGTGATGTCCATGTGTAGAGTCTTCTCTTGTGTTGTTGGAAGCGGGGTTTGCTATGACCAGTGCATTTTCTTGGCAAAACTCTATTAGTCTTTGCCATGCTTCATTCCGCATTCCAAGGCCAAATTTGCCTGTTACTCCAGGTGTTTCTTGACTTCCTACTTTTGGATTCCAGTCCCCTATAATGAAAAGGACATCTTTTTTGGGTGTTAGTTCTAAAAGGTCTTGTAGGTCTTCATAAAACCGTTCAACTTCAGCTTCTTCAGTGTTACTGGTTGGGGCATAGACTTGGATAACTGTGATATTGAATGGTTTGCCTTGGAGACGAACAGAGATCATTCTGTCGTTTTTGAGATTGCATCCAAGTACTGCATTTCGGACTCTTTTGTTGCCCATGATGGCTACTCCATTTCTTCTGAGGGATTCCTGCCCGCAGTAGTAGATATAATGGTCATCTGAGTTAAATTCACCCATTCCAGTCCATTTTAGTTCACTGATTCCTAGAATGTCGATGTTCACCCTTGCCATCTCTTGTTTGACCACTTCCAATTTGCCTTGATTCATGGACCTGACATTCCAGGTTCCTATGCAATATTGCTCTTTACAGCATCGGATCTTGCTTCTATCACCAGTCACATTCACAAGTGAGTATTGTTTTTGCTTTGGCTCCATCCCTTCATTCTTTCCGGAGTTATATCTCCACAAAGTTCATAATACATTGTAAAATGCAGGGTCCACAGAGAACTATCAAGGCAACTATAACAATGGTAAATATAGTTTTCCACCACTCACCCTCCACCCAAGATAGTCCCGAAGTCCAGAAAGGAATGTTTTCATTTTACATTGCTCTTATCTGTTTTTTCTTTTTTTCCATATCATCTAAAGCAGCTGATACATTGCCAGATAAATCAGGAATATATACACAACATTCAACCTTAATTATAACACAGGTCGCTCCTTGAACAGCTGTGACCATGTCCAAAACCATTCTATTTTGAATTACTGCTTTTGTTACTTCTGTGAAACTGCTGTTTACATAATATGTAATCCCATGAGCTGAGTCTCTTGACTGTAGGTCTGGCTTACACCAAGAGAGCAGGGAGAGATTATGATTGACAAGAGAGAGGAAAGTCTCTCTTTGTCATCCCAGAAAAGAGCAGAGTGATTTAAAATCTTCTTGGTGGAGCGGTGACACCCACCGGGGAGGTCCATCCATCACAGGCAGAGGCATAGCCCCACATACCGAACAGTTGGAGGTGTTGTGAAGTCCGCGTAGGAATGTGCACACTGATGAGGCCAAGCAGCAGGAGCTGATCATGTGGCTTCATCCTGAAGGGGCTCATCTGGGATCTTCTTCTCCTTCTTCTTCTTAAGGATGATCTTAGCCTCTCGAGGGTCAGTGGGGTCCCTCTGCGCAGTCCACTCAGCGTTTTCTGGGTCTGTGTGGTTTGCTCTCTTCACCCTCGTATGATGAATCCCAGGGGCAATACCTGCAACTTTAACTGCAGTAGGGGTAGTTAGAATAACAGTATAAGGGCCCTTCCACTGAGGGGCTAGCAAATCATGTTTCCAATCTTTGACCCATGCTTGGTCACCAGGCGTAAACTCATGAATCTGTTCCCAAGGGGGAACGGCACCCTTTCTTGTACAAACTTAGTTACCTGATGTATTATCTTACCCAGTTGTTCCATCTGCTGTGAAATCTCATCCCCTCTACCTGAGGCAAATTTGTTGACACCTGTTTTATTATGGGAGGGAGCCTCCCATACACAGTTTCGTACAGAGAATAGCCATGGACCGTGGGATCATCCTGAGTCTGAGCAGAGCCATCGGAAGCAAGTCCACCCAGGAGCAGTCAGTCTCTGTGATCCACTTGGAGAGTCTCTTTAAGTGTCTGGTTGGTTCATTCCACCATCTCAGAACTCTGGGCCTATATGCAGTGTGCAGTTTCTATTTTATGTTTAAAGTTTTGCTTACTTGTTGTACTAAATCAGCTACAAAAGCTGGGCCATTGTCTGATCCAGGGCTGGTGAAGTGAAGTGAAGTCACTCAGTCGTGTCTGACTCTTTGCGACCCCTTGGACTTGTAGCCCACCAGGCTTCTCCGTCCATGGGATTTTCCAGGCAAGGATACTAGAGTGGGTTGCCAATCCAAATCTGGGAACCACTTCCCTAAGCAGGCACTGGGCTACTTCTGATGCTCTTTCAGTCCAGGTAGGAAAAACTCCTACCCATCCCGAGAACGCACATTCCATGACCAGCAGGTAAGAGTAGTGTTAGTGAGGTTTCATTTCAGTGAAGTCCACTTCTGGGTGTTCTAAGGGCAGCGTGCCTTTTAGCTGAATCCCTGGAGGTTTCTGTCCATGCCGAGAGGCAGCATTAACCTGTGAGCAGGCAGTGCAGTTCTGAGATTCTGTCCTGCATTAGGGAAGAGAGGCGGGGAACCAAGAAATATTTTCGAATTAGCTCTTCCAGTTTATCATGGCCTAGGTGGGTTGCTTGGTGTGTTTGGCTTACCAGAGTGGGTGCCAGCTCCTCTGGTACCAATAATTTGCCACTTGGCAATTCCCACCATCCCTTTTCAGTCTTGATGGCCCCTTCTGCTTTGGCTAGTTGGTTTTGGCTTCAGTGTATTTTGGAGAGTCTAGCGTTACCTCAGGCAGCTCAGAGCTTTAATAGGGGCTTCACTTGTCACCCCCAAGCCCTCGGCTGCTTGTTTAGTGGTCTTATCTGCCAGTCTGTTTCCCCAAGCCTGGGGGGGGTTATCCTCTTTTTGATGTCCTCGGCAGTGTATGACTGCAACCCTTTCTGGTTCCCAGGCAGCATCTAACAGGGTCTTAATTTCTTCCTTATTTTTAGCATCTTTTTCACTGGCTGTCAAAGGCCTCTCTCCTTATACAGAGCCCTGTAGTGTGGCAAGAGCATACCTGGGGTCTGTGTCAGTGTTTGTCTTCTTACCTTTGGACAGCTGGAGGGCCCGGATTAGAGCATATCGCTTGACCCATGAGACCGGTGTGATGGCAGAGAGCGAGCCTCAGCGATGGTTTCCTCCATGACCACTGCACATCCCGACAGTCGTTGTCCTTGTTTCACCAGGCTGGTGCCCTTGGTGTACAGGACCCAGTCTGGGTCCGGGATTGGCTGGTCTCTCAAGTCAGGTCTGCTGGCATATTTCCTTGCAATCATGTGAGGGCCCACCTTCTCCCACAGGAAGGAGAGTGGCCAGATTCAGGGCCTGACAAGCTCAAGAGTAACATGGGGGTTCTCACATAACAGTCCTTGGTACTGAGTAATCTGGGATGTCGACAGCCATTTATGGGGGTCCCCTCGCAGGAGAGTGTTGACCTCATGCGGGACTTTTACAAACAAATCTTGGCCCAAAGTCAGCTTAGTTGCCTCCCGGACTGGTAAGGCAACCACAGCAACTGCCCATAAGCATTCCGGCCACCCAGTGGCAACATTCTCCAGCCGATTAGAGATAAGCCACGGGTCTGTCCCGTGTCCCCATAGTCTGGGACAACACTCCCACAGCCACCTTGTCCTTTTCAGTCATGTAAAGAGTCAACGGCTTTGTAAGGTCTGGCAGGCCCAAGGCGAGTGCTGACGTCATTGTACTGGGTTTGAGTTCTATTACTAATGGGACTTGTTTTGCAAGCCTGGGCGGTGGGTGGGTGGGGAGGGGGCGGGGTTGTCTTCCACCCAGACCTCAGGGAATTGTTGAGTTAACTCTCTCTCTTGACTGTTTAGCCCGTCCAGTTTCCCTTCAGGGAGATCATGCAACCTCCATTCATCTTGAGGGGTTACTGAGAGGAAGAGTAAATAGGTGGTTGAGCCCACTCAAACGGTGGGTCTTTCGTGAGGGGAAAGGTCACTTGTGCGCCCTATTTAGACAGCAAGTCTCTTCCTAACAAAGGTACTGGGCATTCAGTGACGTATAAAAATTCATGAGTCACTTGGTGTCCCCCCATCTGACATTTTCAGGGTAGGCTAGAGACCCAGAGGCTGCATTTATATTGGCGTATAAAGTCTGATAGGCCTCACACAGTCTTTCGCAGAACTCAGAGGGCGATTCGCTTTCCCTTAGAATCACTTTGGAGGGTTTTGCCATACTCATACCTTTCCGGGGCCCCCCTCTTGAGGCCTTGTAAAATAGCCGCCTGGTATCTCTGCAGGTGGCCCCTCCCTTCCTCTGTGTTACAGTCCCAGCTGGGCCTCTCATGGAGGGGGTGGGGTGGATAGTTCTGCCCTCCGCCTTGGGTTTGTAGTACCCTCAGGTGCCATTGCTCTTAACCATTTTCTGGCCTTAGTTAGGATCCTGTGTCTGTCCTCAGTGCTGAAGAGAGAGACTAGTAGTTGGATTATGTCATCCCATGCAGGGCGGTGGGTTCGAAAAATAGTCTCCATTAGCCTAATCTGGTAATAATAGGCTACGGGGGAGCTGACGGTGGTGGCTGTCTGTCCCCTGAACCGGAGGCTGCTGTAACTCTCTGAGGGGCGTTTGTAGCGGGGGCCCTTTCTTCTGGCTCCTTAGTGGAGCGCAGCCTCTGTTTGATTCTGGTGTCTCCTTTGCCCTTCCTGTCATTACTCACTGGGAGAGGAGAGGCCGGTATAGCTTGGGCGGTTTGACTGGAGCTGGATCCTGGAAGTGTTGGCCAGAGGCTTCTACCTCCGGGATCAGATCCTGCCGAGGTGGCAGCTCTACGACCTCGGGAGAGCTGGCGGAGGATTCACCTGGCCCTGGACCAGGCATTAAGGCGGCCTCCGGTCCTGGTGGAGCACTGGGAGGCGGGCGCATCGTCATCATCCAGTATGGGGGCGGGCACGTCATCCTCGTCCAAATCCTGCCAGATCCCAGAGGGAGAAGGGGGATCGGGATCTGCATGTCTTCACCTGCCAGTCAGCATGGCCGAACCAGAATAGCAGGTGGTCCAAGACTGTTTCTCCCTTAAAGTCTGTTCTCCCTTGGTGGGCTTGATCAGGTGCGGATGAAAACACAGATGGGTTAAATATCCCACGTCCCAGGCCATCTCCAGAAAAGCCAATTCATACTCACTTATGTACCCCGCTCCTTCTAGCCTGACAATTCTGAGGGGGTCAAGAATTTCACAGCACACAGGACACCTCCTTGGGGAGGGTAGAATACGAGCACACAAGGACCAAGTTTCTTCTCCTAAAAATCCCCTGGTGATCACTGGTAATAATTTTCCCCGAGACGGCAGGGACTCACCTCCTAAATGACCTTCACAAATTTCCTTCCTAAGCCCTAACACGCTCGTCGACCTGTGCACCAAGCAATCGCTGCCACCTGCCTGTTCAGGCTCCTGTGGGTCCCCGCTCCTTCTAGTCCCTCCCAGGGGGGTGATCAGGCCCCCTCTTCCACCCTGCCAGGTGGGTTCCTCCTCACCTGAGCGCTCAGTTCCCCTGCTCCCGTCCACTACCTGCTAACGTGAGAGGTCCGGGCACTGAGAAGCAGAATCCTTCCAGAAGGGTGGGGCACCTTCCTCCCTCTAGAAGATTCAAGCCACAAGGCCTCGTAGTAGTCCCAAATGGGACTTGTCTCCTCAAAGTGAAGAGTTTCCTGGGCAACACACCAAATGTTGTAGCCACACATTTCCGGGAAACAAACTCACTCAGAAGGACAATGCAGATAGTGGAGTGCAGTTTATTACACTGGCGGGCCCAAGGCAGAGTCTCCTCTTAGCCAAGGACCCCAACCAGTTTTTTTGTTTTTTTTTTTTAACCCATCTGTGTTTTCATCCGCACCTGGTCAAGCCCACCAAGGAGAACAGACTTTAAGGGAGAAACAGTCTTGGACCACCTGCTGTTCTGGTTCGGCCATGCTGACCGGCAGGTGAAGACATGCAGATCCCGATCCCCCTTATATACCCTAAGTGTATAAGGGCCCCTGAAACTAGTCTGAACACAGGGAAAAGGAAGATGCAATCAAAGTTAACCCGTGATTCATATGCCTTAAGCCTAGATAGTTGCTGCTGCTGCTGCTGCTAAGTCACTTCAGTTGTGTCTCACTCTGTGCGACCCCATAGACGGCAGCCTACCAGGCTCCCCCGTCCCTGGGATTCTCCAGGCAAGAACACTGGAGCGGGTTGCCATTTCCTTCTCCAGTGCATGAAAGTGAAAAGTGAAAGTGAAGTCACTCAGTCATGTCCAACTCTTAGCGACCCCATGGCCTGCAGCCCACCAGGCTCCTCCGTCCATGGGATTTTCTAGGCAAGAGTGCTGGAGTGGGGTGCCCACAGTGCACAGTTATCAATAGGCCTGTGGTCATACCCCAAGAAGCATAATAGAATGTACGATTCTATTTGGTTACACAGAAAATTAGGGTATTCTTTTAGCGATGGAGAGCCCTGGGGCTCTTCCTTCTGGGGGCCTGGTTTTCCAGTTGGTATGTCGTTTCCATAGATACTGGGCATATAGCTCAAAGTCCACAGTCCGGCCCAAGATGGAGTCCTGCTTTCAAGAGAGAGCCTGTTCTGTTTCCTTCTTCACTTTTAAGCACATTGTGTGTGTACACTGTCAAAATGAGGGAAAGCTGGATGAGGAGACAGCCTCTTCCATAGGCACCACATTCCTGGTAAGCTTAACTTTTAACCCTGGTTACTGGAAGTCAGAAAGAAAATATTCCCTAGCTGATGGTCTTTAGGGGAAGGCAGTTTTGAGTTTCTGGAAGGGTTAAAGGAACGGCCAGGCTTCAGAGCTGAGCTCCACTCTGGTTCTGCCACCCTCCACTGCGTGACCTTGGACGGGGTGCCGCGTCTGTAAAATTAAATGGGATAATGTGTATAAAGTATGCAGAGTCTGGTACACAGTAGGTGCTTAATAAGAAGTAGACTCCTCCCCAGCCCCTTTCCCACCAGCACCCACTTCATCCAGCACTCAAATTTACCCAGAACTTCCCTACTTCTACCTATAGTTTATGTAAATTACCCATTATCCTTTATAAACACGGTACAATGCTCACAATGGATCCCTATTTTACAGATGAGAAAACTGAGGCTCTGAGAGGTGAAATAAATACTACTCAGCTTTGAAAAAACAATGCAACAGGGACTTCCCTGGTGGTCCAGTGGCTAAGACTCAGCGCTCTCAATGCAGAGGGTCTGGGTTCGATCCCTGCTCAGGGATCTAGATCACGAATGCAGCAAAATAAAATAAATTAAAAAAAATAATGAAATAAGGCCATTTGCAGCAACATGGATGTGGACCTAGAGATGACCATATTAAGTAAAGTAAGTCAGACAGAAAAAAGACAAATATCTTATGACATCACTTATATGTGGAATCTAAAAAAAAAAAAAAAGGATTCAAATGAACTTACAAAACAGAAACAGACTCAGACGTGGAAAACAAACGTATGGTTACCAAAGGGATAGCAGGGGAGGATATAAGTTAGAAGTTTGAGATTAACATATATATGTCCACAAAGAGCTGGACACAGATATATATATATATATATATATATATACACACACACACACACACAAAGAGCTGGACACAACTGAAGCAACATAGCACTCATGCACGCTATATATTTAAAATAGATAAACAAGGACCTACTATATAGCACAGAGAATGAAATTCAATATCTTGTAATAACATATAAAGGCAACAGATCTGAAAAAGTATATGTGTATAACTGAATCACTTTGGTGTACAAAAACTAACACAACACTGTAAATCAACTATGAAAGTGCTAGCCACTGAGTCGTATCCAACTCTTTGCGACTCTATGACCGTAGCCTGCCAGGCTTCTCTGTCCATGGGATTCTCCAGGTGAGAATACTGGAGTGGGTTGCCATTCCCTTCTCTAGGGGATCTTCCCAACCCAGGGGTTGACCCCAGGTCTCTTGCATTGCAGGCAGATTCTTTACCATCTGAGCCATCAGGGAAATTAGACCTCAATTTTAAAAAATGGTTTAAAAAAGAGGCAAAGTACCTTTTCTAAGATCACACAGCTCAGAAGTGGCAGAGCCAGGTTTTAAGGCCAGATCTGCTAGACAGCAGGACTCAGGTTCTATTGTATCACACAGTGTGTTCTCCAGTAATCTCCAGTATCCTCTCCCCTCCAGACCCTGTACTTTCCCTCATTGTGGCAATTTCAGCAGGGATTAGGGAAAAGCAGTTTATTAAACCAAGTTTAAGTCTGAGTGAACTCCGGGCGCTGGTGATGGACAGGGAGGCCTGGCATGCTGCAATTCATGGGGTCGCAAAGAGTCGGACATGACTGAGCGACTGAGCTGAACTGAACTGAAACCAAGTTACCCAAATGGATAAGCATCAGAGATTGTTAGACCTGGATGTCCAATGAGCTGGTTCTAAGCGACCTCTAAGGAGGAAGCATGGAGAGATGCATTTAGCACAATGGTTCTAGCAGGAAATAAGATAGAAAATCCTAGCAGGGAGATTGGAAATGTGCAAATAAATAGGTAGACTGCTAAGATAGTTTCCAAGTGTGTTCAATGCCGGGAAGGAAACAGGGTATAGAATAAATACCCGTGGGGTCTATTTTAGAGAAATGTGGTCAGGTCAGGTAAGAGCTCTTGGAAGAGGCAACTTTCAAGCCAAACTAGAACAACAGAACTTTCTGCCAGGTTAGAATGTTCCAGAATGGAATATTCTAGAACTCTGCTGTTCACTTTGGCAGCCATTCATTTTGACTACTGAGCACTTAAAGTGTGCCTGGTGTGACTAAAGGACTGAATTTTATTTTTTTATGGCCTCATGATGGAGCTTTGGGATCTTAGTTCCCCAATCAGGGATTGAGCCTGCATCCTTAGCACACTGGACTGTCAGGGAATTCCCAGAACTGAGTTTTTAAGGTTTAGTTAACTTAAATAGCTTCCTGTGGCTGGTGGCTGTTGTTTTGGATGGCACAGACCCAGCCCTCCTGGACAAAAGGAAAACAACTGTGTGAATTCCTCCTGGGCTCCCCTCCTGTCCCTTTCCTTTTGGGTTCATCTCAGGCCAAGAGTTGGAACCTGACCTTTCCTTGGACTTGGAAACAGTTCCCCTAAGGGTCGGAATCTCATGCAACCCTTTGAAACAGAGCTGATGAGAACCTTACATGACGTAGCAAAATAGTTCCTTATTATACTGTGAAATGAAGGTTATGGGTCAATCCCACATGTTCGTGACAAACAGCAAAGTGGTTAGTACACAGTGGACCTAGGCTAAGATCCTAGGTTCAAAGCCACCTCTTACTAGCATGTTACCTTAATGTTCCTACATTGGGAATGCCTGTGTGGATTGAGTGGAATGGGGCAGGTTCAGGATTATACAACTGCAGTCCTAAAATTTAAAGTTATGAAACTTAAGTTTATTAACTGGCTGTGAATGTACTTATCAAAACCTGCCTTGCATAGATGCCCAGTTATTTTTGGTCTTCATTTATCCCACTTTGTGTGAATATTTATGCCTTCTTCTGGTGAAATATTAACACCATAATGTGTCATATAAGGCTTACCTTCCTAAAAAAAATACCCAAATTCCAAAATACATTGGACCCTGGGGATTTCTGGTGAGGGACTGTAGACATGTGTGTGTAGTATGCTTAGAATATTTACTGGTGCACAGTAAGCACAAAAAACGTTCAAGGGAATTCCCTGGTGGTCCAATGGTTAGTACTTCACTCTTTCACTGCCAAGGGTGTGGGTTTGATTCCTGGTTGGTGAACTAAGATCCCACAAGCCATGCGTTGTGGCAAAAAAAAAAAAAAGAAACTGTTCATTCTTAATAAGTGTGTAATAGTAATCATTGTCTTTATGCGGTACAATTATGGGTCATTTATATCTTCTGCATTTTCTAACTTTCTGCTGAAAATATTGTTATAAGACGTTTTAATGATGTTTAATTATAAAACATCCTTCCCTGGTGGCTCAGAGGTATAAAAGTGATGGGGAGGAGAAAGCAAACCAGTCATTTCACTACATATATAAGAAGCTGAAGCCCAGAGAGGTTTAGGGGTCTCCCTGAGGCCTCCCAGCATAGGCTGGGAAGACCTCAAAGCCATTCAAACCCAGACACTCAGCAGATGCAGATCAGAAAGTGGTCTTCAAACTCCCAGTGTTGATGCTTCCGCTTAACCTGGGCCCCGGGAAAGGCACCTCCAGCCTCCTTCTAACTTGTTCTTTCCATTAATGGGAAGAGTTGTGCTGTGCTGTGCTTAGTCGCTCAGTCATGTCCAACTCTTAGCAACTCCATGGACTGTAGCCCACCAGGCTCCTCTATCCATGGGGATTCTCTAAGCAAGAATACTGGAGTTGCCATGCCCTCCTCCAGGGGATCTTCCCAACCCAGGGATCAAACCCAGGTCTCCCGCTTTGCAGGCAGACTCGTTAGCATCTGAGCCACTAGGGAAGCCCAATGGGAAGAGTTAGGAGATAGTATTACCGACCAGGTTCTTGGCCTTCCTCGACCAATAGAAACTGACTAGAGGCCAGACAAGAAGTTCAGGCAAGGCAGCTGGCTGCTGCTGCAGGAGGGAGAGAAAATAAGTAACAGATTCCTTTGTTTGCTCCCCCACAAGGGGGTGGCGAACTCATTCCTTATATGGGGTGAGGGTAGAGGTGTGTCCAGGGGTCAGGTTGGAGAGGTGGCATCGGTGGTCTGCCCAACCCTCTGTGGGGTTGTGTGCAGGGGGCATGCACAATGCCCTGCTTTCTCTTCAGAAATGGCAGCTGGGTGTTTTTGTCTTTTTGTATCTGAGGAGCCTGGCAGGCTACAGTCCATGGGGTTGCAAAGAATAGGACAAGACTGAGCATGCACACAGTTTATTTTTAATTTTTTGGTTTGCTATCAACGTAAGTTACATTTATTGTTATTGCAGTGTTTCCTAGGCAGTGTTTTGGGTCCTTTCAACTGCTTGGAGAAGCATTCATTCGTTCATTCTAACTGGAATCAGTTTGTCCCGGTCCAAGTCTCCAGCACCTGTATATATTCTACCTCTGCATCCTCTTTCCTTATCTGTATAATGATAGGAAATAAAACCAGTAGGGTTGTTGCCATGATTAAATGAGACAAAGGCACCAAAGAGGACCCTGTACATGTCTTAGAAAGAAACTTACTTGGGGTCACAGGGCAGCTGCGTCCTTCCTGTCTTGGAGGCCCTCATTTTAGTTGGGGACCCAGGTGGTTCCAAGTGTGTGCCAGATGATCACGGGGGAGGGGGTGGGGGGGCTGGGGGCTGGGGAGGAGAGGTGGGTGGGTAGGGAGGAGGCATGGAGCAGACATGTCTCTGGTAGCATAGATGAAAGAATAAGCAAAAGCCGGCGCTTGGAAGCCAAAAGTTGACTTAACTCCGGGGGCTTTTACCAGGCACCGAGGTGACATTGGACTCACATATTAAAGAACCCCTATTTTCCACCACTTCTCTACTGTGTGCGTATTCCAGGACTTGAATTGCTGGAGAGTTTTTCCCAGCTGCCAGCGTGTAGGGGATTGCTATCCTGGAATTGTTCTACTCCAGTCGGGGGAACTGGGGAGCCTCGAGATTCTTTTAAACTCTCGGGCCGCAAGCTCCGGGCGCCCAAGGTCAGCGGTGGCAGCGCCGCTGGCTGCCGGCTGGGCGGGGGGAGGTGGAGGGGGACCGGACGCTGGCGGGAGAAGGCGGGGTTCGCGTCCAGTCCCCGGACGGGAGGCGGGAGGCGGGGCCTGCTCGGAAGGCGGGGCCCGCCTAGGGGCGGGGCCTGGCGGGCGTGTCTGCCCCCCGACCCTCGCGTGCTGGACGCTTTTCAGGATGGAGGAAGCCAGGCGCAGAGTTGAGCTCCTGCAGGCTGGTGGGCCCGAGGCTCTCTAGGACAGCGCCTCCGCCTCTCTGTCAGGACCTGGCCGGGCCCCAGGACCGGGGTCTGCTTCACGGGGTTCGGGGTTGCATGCTCTGCGTCCCAAGAGCAGCCTGGTGAGGGGCAGGACGGTCGACATGAGCCCTGCCAAGTGCAAGGTCTGTTCCCCTGACCGCAAAGTAAAGTAAGTAAGTCTTCCAGTATAATGACCGTTATCTTTTATAAGCTTGTGCCGAGTCCCTCCCACCCCACCCCCCAACTCCCTGCCCCGAGTAAAGACCAGCTGCAACCACCCCGTCTTCCCCGCCTCCGCCCCCACCCAAAGAAACGCTGGCTTCAGTTTGGCAGCTGGGGAGATGGAGCCCTCCTCGAAGACGCTAGCTCGGCTTGGCATTTGAAGTGGAGGCAGTTTTGGTAGTGATGCTGATTGGAAGAGGCAGCGCAGGAGCGCACAGGTGCCTCTAGTTGACAGGTTGGCGGAGGCCGAGCTTTCCGCCTCGTCCTCCCCTTAGCCTTGATAAGGATGATGGTTGCACATGGTAGGTATTTTTGAAGCCTCGTGATCGTGAAGCCCGTGTGGGGGGGGGATACTCACGTGCCCCTGGGCAGGCATCCCATCTAAGGTTGTTTGCTAAGCAGATGAGCACTGCCATTTCTGTGCCTGAGTCCTTCTTGGTGCCAACTTGTTTTATCTCATTTCTTTTTTTTGTCTCATTTTAATTGCATTTTTAAAAATTACCAAAGTGATGATAATTATGTTCGTTGTTCAAAATTCAGAAAATTATAGATAAGCGAAAAGGGAAGAACAAACTCAACCGTACTTCTGCCCCACATTTGATCTTTATTAATAGTTGCTATATAGTCTTACAGCCTTTTTTTGTGTGTGCAGGTGTATTTTAATTTATGAACTCGAATCATACTGAACATACTATATCATAACTCACGTTTTCATTTTATATCTCATTCTTTTATAAGTATTCTACCACCAGGCTCAGCAGACTATGGCCCACAGTTTGTTTTTGTGTACCTTGTGAGCACAGAATAGTTTTTTACCTTTCTTTCCTTCTCTATCTATCTACACTGGGTCTTAGGTGTGAAGCACATGAGATGTTTTAGCTGTAGCATATAGGATCTAGTTCCATGACCAGAGATCGAACCTGGGCCCCTGCAATGGGAGCGTGGAGTCTTAGCCACTGGACCACCAGGGAAGTCCCAAGAATAGTTTATAACTTTTGAATGGCTGAAACAAATCAAAAGAAGAATACTATTTGGTGAGTTGTGAAAATTACATGAAGTTCAGATTTCAGGGTCTACAAATAAGGTTTTATTGGAACATATATAGCTGTTTTTGTGCTTCAAGGGCAGAGTTTAGTAGTGGAATAGAGGCTGTCCAGACTCTAAAACCTAAAGTATTTACTATCTAGTCCTGGACAGAAAACATTTGCCGACCCTTGTTCTGCAACATGCAGAAGGGGTCCATTGTGTTCCTTTAAATGGATACACTTTAAAGTGTATAAATAATCTCATACAAAGAATGGATATTTGGGCTCCTTCTCCCTTTTTCTTATTATAACCAACACAGCAAAAAACAGCCTCGTAGCTAAGTCTCTATCACTTGTTCTTTTCCCAGGGTATGTCCATCTGGCCCATAAACATTCCTTGAATATCCCCCCAGTGTACGGTCTGCATCTAGAAACAGGAAGGGACCCAGAAATGTTTGGGAAACCTGAGCTCTGCCTTCTGGGAACTCTTGGTCTAGTGGGTTAAGCAGCTGTTTTCTTAGTAATTCAAAATCACGGCCCCCTGGGACAACAGTAATTAAGTGCTTCCTCTATGGGGTGCTTTCAAGATGCCAGACTGAATACTCTGTATGGTGAGCTCATGCCAGGTCTGCATCACCACCATGGGACACTCAGTGGGTGCTGTCACCCCCATTTTACAGATGAGGAAACTGAGGCTGTCGGGGCTGGTGAGAGGATAACCAGGATTCACACTCAGGCTGTTGCGCAAAGGGCTCTCCATGGGCAGCCATGTTCGAATGCTTGATGTGCTTGACAGACTCTGAATGTCAGCCCTTCCTCATGTTGGACTAGGCAGAAGAGTAAAGGACTCGGCTGGCAGCTAGTGACTGTGGCTGGTGAGCGCACCAAGGCAGTAAAGACTCCTAGAGCCAGAGGGACCTCAGTGGTTGTTGACTTCTCAGCTGTGGGCTTCAGAGAGAGCAAGAGATATGTCCCAGATGTGCAGCCACTCCTCCAGGAGGGAGGCTGGCCCTCCAGTTTTTCGGTCCTTCCGCAGAGCAGACTGTCAGAGCCTTCAGAGAGACTTGGAGGGATCAGAGTGTGTCTGAGCAGAGGGCCCGCAGAAGGGCAGGGCTCCCAGATTTGGGTCACGGTCATTCTTGTGCACTAAGTTTTTTGGGGAGTATGGGAGTTCTATTTCTTCCACATTTGGATCCCTAATCTAACCTGTCCAGCCAAAACACTCAAATCCTAGAGTAACAAAAGCAGGTCAGATGGTCTGGAAAGGATGCATTTTTTTTCCCTATCACCACAAAAACTTTAGCCTGCAACTCTTTTTCTTTTTCTCGCTGCACTGGGTTTTCATTGCGGCATGTAGGCTCTTAGTGGGGCATGCAGGATCTAGTTCCCCGACCAGGGATTGAACCTGGGCCCCCTGCATTGGGAGGGTGGAGTCTTAACCTCTGTACCACCAGGGAAGTCCCTAACCTATAACTTTTGTTGTTTATTGTTGTTCAATTGGTAAGTCATATCTGACTCCTTGCAACCCCATGGATTGCAGTGTGCCAGGCTTCCCTGTCCTTCACTATCTCTTGGACTTTGCTCAGACTCATGTCCATTGAGTCGGTGATGCCATCCAACCACACCTTAATCCAAAAGAATAGTTTTCACAAATACTTTAACCCTAAGGAATGAACTTGGAAGAAATTGGAATTGTCCTGGCAAGTTCAAAAGGCCATGCAATCACAGTGTATATAATAATGAAACTGAAAAGTGAAAGTCAAGTCGCTCAGTTGTGTCTGCTCTTTGCGACCCCATGGAGTGTAGCTTACCATGCTCCTCTGTCCATGGGATTTTCCAGGCAAGGGTACTGGAGTGGGTTGCCATTTCCTTCTCCAGGGGATCTTCCCAACCCAGAGATTGAACCTGTGTCTCCTGCATTGCAGGCAGGCACATTACCATCTGAGCCACTAAGAAGATGCTTTCTTGGGTCACTGCACGGTTCCTCTCTTAGCTTAGAGTCACTAAAAAGATGGAGAGAGACAGCCCCACTCTGCCACTGAGCTGTGTAACCTTTAGCAAGTGTCATCCACCCTCTGAACCTTGGTTTCCTCATCTGTCCCTGAGGCTGATCCTAACTAGACTTTCCAGGCTTCTTATGCACAGAACTTGAGTGCTGTCCTGAGTCAGCACAGACATTTGCACAGCTGATAACAGTGATGACAGGATTCGGTTGCAAAAGATGCCTGGGGAGTCGTGAGGTGTTTGGGATCCTGTCCTGAAGGCCTAGACGATCTACTGAGGAGCCAGAACTAGCAGGAAGGCCAGGTCCCAAATGCCAGCCAGCATTCTTTGGTGTGCAAACAGGACTAGAGTTCAGAGAACAGATGAATGAATGTGGGTCAGAGTGGCTGGAGAAGAGCTGCTCAAGAGGAGTCTTGAGTGGAATAGAATGAAATAAAGTTGAGGGCCATGAGGCAGAAGAATCTGGTCTTCAATGAGCCCCACAATACCCCATGGTGACATCACTGCTAAGGGAATCAAGCTCAGCACCATGGCCAGCTGCCCATGTTGACCTGTTGATTGTTGGTCTGTGGGTGGGTCTCACTCCTACGTCGTGCACATTAGAGTTTCCTGGGGGGCTTTTGAAAAATGTAGATGTCTGAGTCCCCCCTCAATCCCTGAACCCCGAGAGATGCTGATTGATTAGTGGTCCAGGCATCAGTTTTTTGGGGGACGGGGCTGTGCTGGGTCTTTGTTGTGGCATGTGCACAGGCTTCTCTTTAGTTTCGACACATGCACTTCTCTTATTGCAGAGCTCGGGCTTCTCGTCATAGACGGCCAGGTTCTCTAGTTGTGGCACGTGGGCTCTAGAGTGAGCGGGACCTCTGGTTGCCCCATGACATATAGGGTGTTAGTTCTTCAGCCAGGGATCACACCATCCCCTGCATTGGAAGGCAAATTCTTAACCTCTGGACTACCAGGGAAGTCCACCATTAGGATTTTGAATGTTTGCGTTTCTTATCAGGAGCCAAAGCACAAAGTGTGGAAACAACTTTCCCATGACTCCCCAGGTCGTAAGTAGTAGATTCTGATTCAAAGCCTGGAAGGATGGCTCTAGTCTGCTGGGATCTCTCAGCGGTGGCACTGTTAACATTTGGGGCCCTGCAAATGGTGACTGCAGTCACGAAATTAAAAGACATCTGCTCCTTGGAAGGAAAGCTGAGACAAACCTAGACAGCATATTAAAAAGCAGAGCCATCTCTTTGCTGACAACAGTCCATCTAGTCAAAGCTATGGCTTTTCCAGTAGTCACGTACAGATGTGAGTTAGACTATAAAGAAGGCTGAACCCCAAAGAATTGATGCTTTCAAACCGTGGTGCTGGGGAAGTCTCTTGAGAATCCCTTGGACAGCAAGGAGATCAAACCAGTCAATCCTAAAGGAAGTCAACCCTGAATATTCATTGGAAGAACTGATGCCGAAGCTGAAGCTCCAAAACTTTGGCCACCTCGTGCAAAGAGCTGACTCATTGGAAAAGACCCTGATGCTGGAAAAGATTGAGGGCAAGAGGAGAAGGGGACGACAGAGGATGAGATGGTTGGATGGCATCGCTGACTCAATGGACATGACTTTGAGTGAACTCTGGGAGATGGTGAAGGACAGTGAAGCCTGGCGTGCTGCAGTTCATGGGCTTACAAAGGGTTGGACACAACTTAGTGACCAAACAGTCTTTGTGGGGGGCTTTGCAGGATGTTGAGAAGCATCCTTGGCTTTTATCCACTAGATGCCAGGAGCACATTTTGACACCCAAAAATGTCTGCAGGCATTGCTGTGTGTCCCCAAGGGAGCAAGGTTGCACCCAGTTGAGAACCCTGGCCTTCAAAATTGTGTCTCAGATGTAAGTGCTTATTTTTTAAAGTCCAGACCATATAGTTACTTCCATTGATCTCAGATGGCTTTCTGCCTTGAAATTAGCTTCCAGGGGTCAGGTAGAGTCAGATTGGAAGCCCAGCTCTGCCACCTACCAGCTGTGTGACTTGAGGTCCGTGGGCCTCTCTGAGCCTCGGTTTCTTCATTGTGCACAGGAGATGATGGCCTCCCCTGTGTAAGGCTGTGGGGATTCAGGGAGGCCCCCTCTGGGCCCAAGCTATGGCGACACTTGGGGATGTTTATTCCTTCCTTCCGCGTGCAGCCCTGCCTGTTCTCATGCCTGGGCAGCTGACGGTGCTTGGTGTTTCACTGACAGCTCTCTTGCATAGTTGCCTGCACCTGAAGCCATCTCCACGCTTGTCTTGGAACGAATGCGGGCCAAAGGTCAGCCCCCCAGAGCTAATGTTGATTGGCCTCCAGCTTCATCAGAAACAGATTAAAAATAGCCACCGGCTCTGAGGCTGGCCCCGCAGCAAAGCCACCGCAGTAGCACTCTGTGTTTACCCACCTACTTTGCTGTGATGGGCTTGGGGCCCGCCTGATGGAGGGGCTGTGTCACCAGTTTTGAAATCAAAAAGGCAGCCATGAATGGTTTTCCCCAGGCCACAGAAAAGTGTGTTTCTAGAGGTTAAGTTTTTCTTTGTTGCGCTTTAGGTCAGATTGCTGAGTTTTAAGGTTGTGTGTATAAAAATGGGGTGTCTCAGATTTTCTGAAGCTGGAGGATCAAGCTAGCCAGTTGGGGAGACCATGGACAGAGTGGGGAGAGTGGGTGGTTTGGGAGGAGGCCCTGGGCAGAGGAGCAGCCTGATGTCACTCTTGGTTAGATGGGGAGATCAGTAGCCCCTGATTCTCTTGGCATCATTGCACTGAAATAAAGTTTTCCGTGCACCCAGTGCTGGCTTTTCCTTTCTTTCAGTTCAGTTCATTCCAGTCACTCAGTTATGTCTGAGTCTTTGCGACCCCATGGACTGCAGCACGCCAGGCTTCCCTGTCCATCACCAACACCCAGAGCTTGCTCAGACCCATGTCCATCGAGTCGGTGATGCCATCCAACCATCTCATCCTCTGTCGTCCCCTTCTCTTCCTGCCTTCAACTTTCCCTCCATCAGGGTTTTTCCCAATGGGTCAGTTCTTTGCATCAGGTGGCCAAAGGATTGGAGCTTCAGCATCCCTCCTTCCAGTGACTATTCAGGACTGATTTCCTTCAGAATGGACTGGTTGGATCTCCTTGCAGTCCAAGGAACTCGCAAGAGTCTTCTCCAACACCACAGTTCAAAAGCATCAATTCTTCAGTGCTCAGCTTTCTTTTTGGTCCAACTCTCACATCCACACATGACTACTGGAAAATGTACTAGCTTGTTTAATCCTCACAATCCAGTGAGGTACGTGTTATTATCCTCACTTTACAGTGGAGGCTACTGAGTGCCTTACCTGATGGAAACCAAAACAACCATGGCTTTCAGCATCCCTGTTACAAAGTTAATGTCTTTCTCTTCTTATTGAAAATAATAATAGCATGATGGAAAATTTAATGAATGTAGGCAAAGAGAAGAAAACAGGAACGACCCATTGTTCAACCACTGTGAGAAAACTGCCCGTTTTGGTGTCTGCTTTCCTACATGAGGGGTCTGCAAATGACGGCATTGAGGCCAAAACTGCCTGTTTTCTAAAGCAGGGGTCCCCAACCTCTGGGATCTAATGCCTGATGATCTGAGGTGGAGCTGATGTAATAATAATAGGAATAAGATGCACAATAAATGTCATGTGCTTGAGTCATCCTGAAACCATCCCTTCCCCCTTGCCCTGTCTGTGGAAAAATTATCTTCCACAAAACTGGTCCCTGCTGCCAAAAGGTTGGGGACCACTGTTTTAAAGAAATAAAAACAGGCTGTTATTTAGTGAAACAAAACACGCTTGCTAGTTCACGGAATGTAATTCTGATGAAAGCCCTGTCCACATTTGCAAGATGATACTGACCTCCAGAGTCCTTTTCCAAGTCCCATTTCATTTTAGCACTTCAATCCTAGGAGGTTTTAGAAGAGAAGCTGGTTGCAATTTATGGGAGGCAGGAAGGCCAGCTCAAGGGCTGGAAATCACTTGTCCATTTGTTTGTTCTTTCAGGCAGTGTGCAGAAGCCCAGTTGAACTAAGAAAATCTTCATTGAAAAATACAAATCCTCTTATGGTATAGGCTCATGCCCTCCCGATGGGTTTCTGTCATTCATTTCTGGTTTTGTTCCCTGGCCTGGAAGTCCGTTTTTTCATTTCTGGTAGGCAGAGCCTGGAGGTGGGGAGAGGGACAGACTGCAGGTTTCTAGAAGGCTTTCCCCACGGGGAGCTATCCTGGATGCAAAGACTTTGTGTAGCAGGAAATGCCCACACCCAACATTTCCTGGTGTGATGGCAAGAGCCCCAGTCCTGTTTACTTGCTGGGTGATTGCCTGGTTGGGCCTCAGTTTGCCTATCTGTAAAAAGGGATCTCTTTCCCCCAGCGGCTTATTGGCCTACAACTTTGCTGTTCCCAGTGGCCTGCTGGCAGTGTTCCTTAGGACCTGTCAGTTCTTCACCAAAACTTTTTGGCCCCTCAGACCCACTCAGCCCCGCCCTCCCAAGATGCCTGGTGACACAGTTATTGGACACATCCCTCAGTGGCAAACCTCTAACTTAATGCCTGGCAGGCGGCTGTCTCCCTGGTTGAATAGCCCGTTGGTGCGATGAGAGAGAGTGGACAGAACGCCTGACTCCGCAACTGTTTAAACCTCAGCAAACGACAAGAGCTTTTTCTTTTACATTTTATTTGTTTAGTTTTGGCTGCATGGTGCCTTCATTGCTGTGTGTGTGCTTTCTTAGCTGTGCTCAGTGGAGGCTACTCTCTGGTTGCGGTGAGCAAGCTTTTCATTGCGGCGGCTTCTCTTGCTGGGGAGTGCGGACCCTAGGGTGCTAGGGCTTCACTAGTTGCAGGATGTGGGCTCAGTAGTTTCCACTCCTGGGCTCTAGAGCACAGGCTTAGTAGCTGTGTCCCAAGCTTAGTTGCTCCGTGGCATGTAGGATCCTTCTGGACCAGGGATCAACCCTGTGTCCCAGCTGTTAGCAGCTGGATTCTTCACCACTGGACCACCAGGGAATTCCAAGATTTTTATTAAAGAGCTGGAAACCCATCAGGCCCTGGCAGAACGGAAGCAGGAGTTAGCAGTGACATTTTGGAAACTGGAAAGCAGATGAACAAGCAGTCAGTGGTTTACGGAACAAAGAGGTCTGAGCCATAAGGAGCAGAGAGAGAAGCTGAGAGCCTGTATCCCGAAGGCGCCGGGATCAGCAGCATTGTGTGCTTCTGCATCTGGGGACCCCAACGTGAAGAGGACAAGGTGAAAGAATCCCAGGTCCCCTCATCTGCCCAGGTGGCTGGGGGCTGCCCACTTCCACCCCAGTTGCGGGCAGGCGGTTTGTTCTCTGGAGGGTGGGAAGTAGAGTGTCTTTGGAATGGACACTGATGAGCATGGTGGAGCGTGTGGGGCCTCCTTCCCAAACCGGAGGGTGGGTGCTATGTTGCTGCTGAATCCTGAAAGCTGTCCTATTCTCCAGACCTGTCCCAGCGCCTGGCCAACCTTTAACTTCCAGGCAGAAGGCTGAGCACCAAAGAATTGATGCATTCGAACTGTGGTGCTGGAGAAGACTCTTGAGAGTCCCTTGGACTGCAAGGAGATCAAACCAGTCAATCCTAAAGGAAATCAACCCTCAGTATTCATTGCAAGGACTGATGCTGAAGCTCCAATACTTTGGCCACCTGATGCAAACAGCTGATTCATTAGAAAAGACCCTGTTGCTGGCAAAGATTGAGCCCAAGAGGAGAAGGGGACTACAGAGGATGAGAGGGTTGTATGGCATTGCTGACTCAATGGACATGAGTTTGAGCAAACTCTGGGAGATAGTGAAAGACAGGGAAGCCTGGTTTGCTGCAGTTCATGGGGTCACAAAGAGTAGGACACGACTTAGTGACAGAGCAACAGAAGCCCCACAGACTTGTCCTCGCTGGGGGAACTGGACCAGCCAGTGAGGATGCCTCGAAAAGTACTTGGAATTCCCCAACACACAGCCCTCCCTCCCAAACCACCCTGCATTGAGCTCAGGGTTCAGTGACTTCACCACATGACCAGTACTTTTCATCAACTCTCTGGTTCCTGCTCTTGGTCCTGAGACAGCAACCAAAGCTTATCATACATTCAAGTGTAGTTTCTAAGATGGAAGGCAAACTGCACACACCCAACCAAAAGGGACACAGGAGACATGGGAGATACAGAAACCACATGAGGAGAAGAGAACTTGGAAAAGCTATCGTCAATACCCTCAGCGGGGGTAGGGAGCACACACAGGGACAGGGTGCGTAGGAAAGGGGACATTTACAGCCCCAAACCAAGCTCTTAGACATTAAAAGCATGCTATTAGAACAGTTAGGAGATAAGGCTGAGGGACTAGCCCAGAAGGAATAAGAAAAGAGTAATAAGAGAGGGAAAAATATGTAAACTTGTGGGGCAATTCAGGAATGTCAACATCCAGATAATAGGAGAAAGTGAAGAAAAAAGAGGCAGTTAAGTCACTAAGGAGATTTTGTTGTTGTTCATCACTGAGTTATGTGCAACTCTTTTTGACCCCATGGACTGCAGCATGCCAGCATGCACTGTCTCCCAGAGTTTGCTCTAACTCATGTCCATTGAGTCAGTGATGCCATCCAATCATCTCATCCTCTGTCGTCCCCTTCTCTTCCTGTCCTCAGATCTTTCCAAGGTTCAGGGTCTTTTCCAATGAGTTGGCACTTCACATCAGGTGGTCAAAGTGTGGAGCTTCAGCTTCATCATCAGCCCTTCCAATGAATATTCAGGGTTGCTATCCTTTAGGATTGACTGGTTTGATCTCCTTGCTGTCCAAGGGACTCACTCTCGAGAGTCTTCTCCAGCACCATAGTTCGAAAGCATCAATTCTTCAGTGCTCAGCATTCTTTATAGTCCACCTCTCACATCTGTACATCACTACTGGAAAAACCAGTAGCCTTGACTACCCGAGCCTTTGTCGGGAAAGTGATGGAAAATTTGCAGATAAATCTCCAGATTTCAGTTTCCAGATTGAAGGAACCTGACAGCTTCCCAGTGTTACTGATGGAAGTAGACACATACCTCAGCACATTCCTAAAATTGTTCCCTAAACTTATAGAATACTGGCAAAAAGAGAAGAACCTACAAGCTTCTGGATAGGAAAAAACAGGTCACCTACAAAAGGACCAAGGATCAGCATAGCTCTGGTTCTAGCATTCTTGAAAGCCACAACAACAATGGCTTGAGGCTTCCAAAATTCTTAAGGAGAAGGCTTTCCCTCCTAGAATTCCATGCACAGCTAAATGATTGGGTCCAGTGTGAGGGCAGAAGGAAGACAGTTTTAGAACATGCAAGGCCACAAAACATTTGCTCCCCCGAACACATTTTTCTTAGAAAGCTACTGAAGGATGTCTTCCGTTGAAACAAGAGGGTAGATCAAAGAAGAGCAAGACATGGAGGACAGAAAAACAAAGGGATCTAAGAGAACCAAAGGAGGTCTCTGGGGTGAGAGCGACAACAGAAGCCTGTACAGCCGGGACCAAGACAGGCACGTTGGGGCCTCGCTGTCACGTGTCCTGCCGTTTGTCATCTTTTTAACTGGATGAAACCACTGTAGGATGTGCCCTAGCAAGACGAAGGGGTCTATCAAAAAAGAGGGGGCCGTGTGGCACCCTGAATTCGGGGGATAAAAGCCCCAGGAAAGGCACAGGGGATCCTAAGGATGTCGGTAAAGGGAAGTCCCAGCTGATGGTTGTACAGGGGTTTAGTGGACTGTGTCCAGATGCAAGCAGTGTCGAGGCCTTCAGGAGGGATGTGGCCGGTGAAACTGCAGTGGAACTGATTGTCTTACGTGTCCTAGGAGGCTGAGGAGTGAGATGAAGATGCAAGGAAAACCAAGCTAAAAAGAAAAGTCATTAACTCCAGGAAAAAAAAAAAAGGCAAAAAGGAAGGGACATCTGATATGCCACAAACCCTCACCTTTGAATAATGATCCCAGACTCATAAAACACCATAAATTTACCAAATTGCAGGATACCTGTATTACGAGGTTGGGGAAAGGCGATGGGGTGGCTGCTTAAGAGCAGTAATTCCATGTCTGCCAAGATAACAAGCTCATAGATGGATGATATCTTAATGGATGACTCACAGGATAACGTACACACATCATTCAGAACCACGGAAATGTGTAAATGCCAGAGTCAAACGTGATTTCCTCTGGAGTGTTCTAGAGGGGGGATGGGACAAGGACCTTCTATTTTGTTGTTATACATTTCTTTATTGTTTTCAGTTTTTTTTAAAGCTTGATATACAAGTACAGAAAAGCACACGAAAGGTCCAAACTGCTTCACAAGTATAAAGTATTAGAATGTGTACTTCTCTGATCTTGAACTTGTACCCTGTTGTGGTTTTTTTTTGGTATTATTTGAGTTCCTAAATTGTGAGAATTTATATAAAGAGTGAATTGAAGATGAAAACCCTGAAAATACAGCTTAGGACAGATCAGGGGTTCTCTTCTGCTTCTTTTGTGATCTAACCTCTTGAAGTCTCCTCGTAAAGCGTTTCAGGGTCCCCAGAGAGGGACTGCAAAGCTGCAGGAATGTGATAGAGTTCGGCTTCTCTGTGGAAGTGAATTTCCTAGGGGCCTGCGCGGCCCCAGCCTGCTTGCTCACGGATCTGCCCTGCTCCCTCGCAGGCCCAGCATGTCGGGGCTCCACCTGGCAAGAAGGGGCCGAGAGCAGAGGAAGGTGGACCTGCACAGAGACTTCACCGTGGCTTCCCCTGCCGAGTTCGTCGCGCGCTTTGGGGGGCATTTGGTCATCGAGAAGGTACAGGTGGGGTCCCAGCACTCGGGGTGGGGTGGAGTAGGCCAACCTGCCTCAGTTGCAGAGAAAGCCTCGCCCGTTGGTGAGCACTTCCAGAAGCAGGAGGTACCCTCGGGGCTCTCAGAGGTGAGATGAACCCTGGGGTAGCATGTAGCCTCCAGCACAGGCCCCCTGCCCTTTTCCTCTGTCCAGGTGCTCATCGCCAACAACGGTATTGCCGCCGTGAAATGCATGCGCTCCATCCGCAGGTGGGCCTATGAGATGTTCCGAAATGAGCGGGCCATCCGGTTCGTAGTCATGGTAACGCCAGAGGACCTCAAGGCCAACGCAGGTACTCTGACCCTGACTCCCTCCCTCTCTGCCACACCCCATCCTCACCTCCTCCACTCAGCCTGGGCCAAGTCCATCCTGTACCCCAGAGAGCATTGCAGGGTACCTCTCCTGATTCCATATTTCTTTCCCAATCTTCTCTATTTAATTAAAATGTCTGCTGCTAACAAGAGTGACCCATATACCTTATAAAAATGCAAATGGTTAACATGCAAAGTAGAAATCTCACCTTTGAGGAATGTCCATGTTACAGTAGCTTGGCATCTTTTCTTCCAGATGCTTTTTTCTTGCATGGGTATGTGCTGTTTTTTCAATCATTCTTTCATTTTTCTACTCATTTACCACTCCATGTCTATCAGCATAGATCATTCTGTTAATAACTATTGGACAGTTTGATTTTTCTACAGTCCATGGGGTTGCTAAGAGTCGGACATGACTGAGCGACTTCACTTTCACTTTTCACTTTCACGCACTGGAGAAGGAAATGGCAACCCAGTCCAGTATTCTTGCCTGGAGAATCCCAGGGATGGGGGAGCCTGGTGGGCTGCTGTCTGTGGGGTCACACAGAGTCAGACATGACTGAAGCGACTTAGCAGCAGCAGCAGCAGTTTGATTTTTCCCCTGAACAATTGTGTCCCTTTATAAATTCTGCACACAGCAGCCAAACAGATCTTTAGAAACACAACTCAGGTTCCATCAGCATGCCCCGTCCCCCACCCCATGTCCAGCACCAGCTCCCTCACCCCCCAAACCTCCCCATAGTGAAGGTCTTGGGCTATGCTCTGCGCTGATGGAGTCTCCATTTTATTTACTACAGTGAGGACAGGTTTGCTCGTTAGCCCCATTTTACAGATGAGATATTTGAGGCACAAAAGTGTGACTCAGTTGCCCAGGGTCCTGGGGATTTTGGAACCATGGGCTGAGTCCACAGCCTGATGCTGTGGGGTCACTCCTCACGCTGGGGCTAAAATTTGAGACCCTCACCAAGGCCGGTTAAGACCTCACATGACTTGGCCCCTGCTGGCCTCCCAAACCCCCGTCTCCTGCCTCTCAGCCTTCATCCCTGGGTCCCAGTCCCGCTGGCCTCATCATTGTTGGCCTTGCTCTTTTCTGTTGCAGAGGCTTGGAAAGTTCTGGACCGTTTGCTCCCAGTCCTTTCTGGAAGCTCTTTGCACAGCAGGCCTCCACTCCCCCAGGCACAATTTGAATGTCATCGCCCTCCTGGTCATCCCTGTCAGAGCCCTGGTGCTGCCCACAGCCTGTGGTTACCCTGCTTGTTTTCTTGTTTATCTTCTCCAACATGAAAATAAAATTCAACAAGGAGTGGGTCATGGCCTGACGCCTTGATTTGTAATCTCTGGGACCTCTCCCGTCACCAACACACCACGTTGGGTCAACATCAGAGGCCGGCGGGGCAGAAGGGAGCACTGCTGTCGAGTTTTATTCCAAGTCTGCACATAACATTCGACAGTTCCTTCTCAGGGTCTTAGAGAATGTCATAGTACAGATGTACTAACTCCTGACTTTTGATTGAATCTACCTTTGCACAGTTCAAAACACTGTCCTGTGAGGAGGGACTTCCCCACTAGTCCAGTGGTTAAGACTGAGCTTCAACTGCAGGGGCCTGGGTTCAGTCCCTGGTCAGGGAAGTTCCACCGGCAAAAAAAAAAAAACAACACCACACTGCCCCGTGAACACCCTTTTACATGTCTTTGGCCTCACTGATGAATGTTTTTTTAGAACATGTTCTTAGAAGTAGGATTTCTGTGTTTGAAGAGCATGAGTATATTAAAATCAAAGCATTGTATTATATTCAGCAATGAAAAGGAAGGAAATCATTACATTATAACACAGGTGGGGCTCCCCTGGTGGCTGAAACGGTAAAAAAAATCCACCTGCAACGAGGGAGACCTGGGTTCGATCCCTGAGTGGGGAAGATCCTCTGGAGGAGGGCATGGCAGCCCACCCCAGTGTTCTTGCCTGGAGAATCCCATGGACAGAGGAGCCTGGCGGGCTGCAGTCCACGGCCATCGGGTTGCAAAGAGCTGGACACAGCTGAGTGACTGAGCACATGATGCAGGCGAACCTTGAGGACATCGCGCTCAGTGAAATAAGCCAGTCCCACAAAGACAAATACTGTTTCCACTGACGTGAGATCCTGAACAGTCAGGTCCATAGAGACAGAAGGCAGAAGGGTGGGCGCCAGGGCGCTGGCAGCGGGATGGGGAGGCGTCACTTCGTGGGTATCGAGTTTGAGTTGCATGAGATGAGAAAGTTCTGGAGATCTGTTTCACAACAGTGTGAATATACTTGACACTATTGAGCTACATACTTAAAAAGTGATCAAGATGGGGAATTTTGTTATGTGGCTTTTTTTTTTCTCACCATGATCGGAAGCAAACATTGTATTGTTTAGTGGCAAAACGGTATTAAGATACATAAGAATTTTTAAGGGGTTTCCTAGTGGCCTAGTGATTAGGATTCCAGGCTTTCACTACCATGGCATGGGTTCAATCCCTGGTCAGGGAACTGAGATCCCACAAGCTGCATGGCACTGCCAAAAACTAAAAAAAATATAATGTTTTAAAAACTCGCTTCTAATCCAACTGTATTGATAGCTTGCTTCGCTCTTTTTTATTGCCTTCCAGGCCATGACCAGACACACATATATTTTCACACAAAGTCAAACTCAGTTTTTTCTTCAAACTATCATATACGTTCCTCCATTGTGATCCTAGAATCATCACGGTTATCCTTTCAGTGGCCACGTGTCGTCGTGTCCTGTCCTCGACTTGGGTCTGTCAGTCCTTCTGATCGCCTCTCTCTCGTTTAATTCCAGAGTATATCAAGATGGCAGATCAGTATGTCCCCGTCCCAGGAGGGCCCAACAACCACAATTACGCCAACGTGGAGCTGATTGTGGACATCGCCAAGAGGATCCCCGTGCAGGTAAGTCAGACAGGGTGCCCCAGTCTGCCTGTGACAGGGACAATGCCCTGAGCTCTGGAGCAGCCCAATTCCACAGTTCGGAAGGGATGGAGGAGCTGGGTCCGGGGAGACTCTGAAATCCAGGGCTGGTAGGACCCAGCAAGGAGCTTTTGGGGTGTGATGGGAGGCGGATTCTTGAAGAAAGACCTCTATTCATCCCTCTGTGTGTTTGCAGGCGGTGTGGGCTGGTTGGGGCCATGCTTCTGAAAACCCCAAACTTCCGGAGCTCCTGCACAAGCACGAGATTGCTTTCCTAGGTAAAGTGCGCCTCCATCAGATAAGTGGGAATGGGGGTCTTGGTGGAATTCTCGCTAATGCAGCCCTGGAAGGAGGGGCCCTGTTTGATGTTCCCACATCACACGTTCATGATCAAGAGCAACTGAGTCCAGCAGTGGGAGGTCACATGGAAAGGTTGGCCAGCCCAGGGAAATAGCTGTTACCATGGTTACCACAGCAGAATGATGCTGGGGCAAGCAGAAGCCTCTGCTGATGTTCCTGTTGGTACTGAGATACATGTTCAGATTTCTAACTCAGGTTGGAAATCTGTAGGCCACACCTTTGCTTGGGCTGTTCCTAGGCCTTTGGAATGCCCTCACCCCCTGGGACCAGAACCCCTCATCTCTGCTACTTATTAGGTAAAATGATACTTATTGTTCATGGCATCTGTTTGTTTCAGAATTCAGATGTATAATTTGTAAACTTTACTCAGTTAGGTTGTCTGTCATCCTTGTGTGTAAATTGGAATCATTTACCATTCTCAGTAAATCCCTGTTGCTGCTCCTTAACCTCTGGGCCCACAACACAGACTCGTGTATACAGCAGCTTGGTGCTAAGTCAGTACTGGATATTCACCTGAGGGTCTGCCTGGTGACCTGTGCTCACTGATGTGCTCTTTTCCATGGCCTCTCATTGGCTGTCACATGGGACTCTCATTATCTCTCGTTTTTAGTTCTGGAAGTTGATGGTCCAGCCCTAGTGCCAGCCAACTACAGCCTACAGGCCAAATTCAGCCTGCTGCCTGCTTTTGTAAATAAAGTTTTATTGAAACACGGCCCTGCCAATTCATTTATGTATTGCCTATGGCTCATTTATGTATTGCCTATGGCTCATTTATGTACTGCCTATGGCTCGTTGTAGAAAAAGTTTGCTAACCCATGGTCTAGTGTTCTGAGGTGCTGGCTTGCTCCCCTTGGTCTCGTTTTTGCTGGTGAACTTTGTATAGGCCACTTAGCTCAAGCTATGAATCATGTTTACAGTCCACATGTATTGAAAGTTGGCTGACGAAGTAGCAGACTAATAGATATTTTTTCTTCCCCATCTTGACGTTCAATCCTTGAAAGCTGGGACCTGGGGACTTTTCTTTTGTGTACCTGATCAGCCCCCAGTTTCAAGGGCCTGAGTCTGCCTTCCCCATTGCCCCACCCCTCAGGCCCTCCCAGTGAGGCCATGTGGGCACTGGGAGACAAGATTGCCTCCACCATCGTGGCCCAGACTCTGCAGATCCCAACGCTGCCCTGGAGCGGAAGTGGTAAGGGGCCCTGAACTTCACTTGGGGAGGACGCCTGGGCCCAATCTTGAGAGCAGAAGGGTGACAGGAGTATGCTGCTTTAATTCTTTCATTTAAAAATTTAAATTATCAAGAAAGTGGTATGATATCGTTGTAGACATCTTAGAAAATAGGAAAAGTGTAAGAAAAAGAAATAGAAATTGTTTACAATCCAATGACCTGGTTTTGATCATGTGTTTTATTATTCATGTGCCTTTTTTCTAGGCACATCCATTTAAAAGCCAGAGCTCTTATAGTTAATAGTTTGTGATGTGTTTTTTTCCTCACTAGTCTGTCTATGTCAATAAATATACTTCACAACACTTCAGGTGCCTGCATAGGATTATATTATACAGCTGTACCTTAATTTACTAACAGTCCTCTGTAGTTATACTTTTGGTTGTTTCCAATTAATTTTTTTCTAAATATGAAAATATTTAAAGCCTTGATAATCCTGTAGCTAACTCTCTATGTACATTTTAATCATTTCTTTAGGGTAAATTCCTAAAAGTGGAATTTTTAGAATAAGTTAAAAAAACAGGAAAACATTTCAAGAGTTTCTAAACAATTTGATTTTTTCCTACAAAGATTGAATTTTAAATTTGGAGTGAAAAGTTTGTTTTTGTTTTGTTTGTTGTTGTTTGTTTTTGAAATCTTCATAGGATTTAGAAAGTAGTGATTGACATACAAATGACTCCATAAGATAGAGTTGGGGTTTTTAAAAAAAAATTCAGATCAATATGGCTGTTTCATATTTTCACTTTGACTTTTCACTTTCATGCCTTGGTAGACTCAGTCTGAATTGTCTTAAGCTTGGTTTCCCATTCAGGGTCCAGTTTGTCCTTAAGGAAATGAAAATGCACAGTGGGAAACTGAAGGATTATGTCTGAATTCTGTTTGCCCAGAGGCCAGGTCTAGAGCCGCGGTGGTGGGAAGAGGCACTGTGTTTCTGGGTCGGGTCTAGGCTGTTTTGGGGAGGATTCTGTTTCCTCTGTGACCCTCCAGGTCTGACGGTGGAGTGGGCGGAACACAGTCTACAGGAAGGGCAAAGGATCAGCATCCCGGAGTCCATCTACAACAATGGTTGCGTGAAAGATGTAGATGAAGGCTTGGAGGTAAATGCAGATCCTTGGCAGGGGGGTGGGGGGGTGGGGGTGGGGTGGGGTGGGGTCTGGGGCGCCAGGAGGCAGAACCTTCTCATAAGCCTGGTAGCAGCAGAAACTGTCTAAACCTCTAAAGAGGTCTGTTTGTTCTTTGCCCTCAGGCAGCAGAAAAAATTGGTTTTCCCCTGATGATCAAAGCTTCTGAAGGCGGCGGAGGGAAGGGAATCCGGAAGGCAGAGACTGCTGAGGACTTCCCCATCCTGTTCAGACAAGTGAGCTCCTCGCGCCGTGTGGTTTTCCACGGGAACTGTGCTTCTTCAGTTGGTGGCCACCAGATTCTTTCCACTAGTGTTATTGTGTCACAACCGAGAGGACGCGTGGGGGAGCTGAAATATCGCTGTGTTGTTGCCAAGCGAATGTATGCATCTTTACTCACAAAAGTCCAGGGCTTGGGTTGATCTGTACACTGTTTCCTTAGATGTTTGATTCTATGGACCAGTGTGTCTGTAAAGGATTTCAGAGATACCTGTTTGTGAGGATATCTATCTGTGACTATTTGTCTATTGAGAGATGGAATATTTTGTACAGTTTAGCAGTTTCAGTATTTTTAATGTTTTTAGATGATCAATTTTATCGTTGGAACAAATTGTGTATTTACTTATTTGTAGCTGGTTTTCTACTTTTAAACCATTTTGCCTGGGGGGTGGGGGAAGGAATACATTAGGAGACTGGGATTAAAATATGCACACTACTACATTTAACATAGATAACTAACAAGCACCTACTGTGTAGCCCAGGGAACTATACTCAATATTATGTAATAACCTACAAGGGAAAAGAATCTGGGAAAAAAAAAAAAACAAAAACCAGCATGACTCCTGTTAGCCACTGGGTTTCTTTCCAGGACTTTTCCTGTAGTATATACTTTTGCATAGACCTTCATATAGTTCTAGATTTTTTAAATTACTTTGTTTATTTCTGATGGTGCCGAGTCTTCGTTGTTGCGCACTGGCTTTCTCTAGTTGCAGCAAGCATCCTCACTGCAGTGGCTTTTCTTGTCAAGGAGCACAGGCTCCAGAACATGCGGGTGGGTGGTTGTGGTGCACTGGCTTAGTTGTCCTGAGACGTGTGGGATCGTCCCAGACCAGGGATCAAACCTGTGTCCCCAGCATTGGCAGGCGGATCCTTGACCACTGGACCACCGGGGAAGTCTCCATAATTCTGTTTTATTATTTTTCACAGAAGTGGGATCTTCCCATGTATTATTGCAATCTCTCTTTTTTTTAAAATTGTCTTATGAATAACTCCATGTGAATCCTTATTTTTACTCCATATTCTACATTATGTATTTTTGATCATATTTGATTTTGAGAATGTTATATCTTTGAGAAGAGGTAAAACTAAAAGCTCAACAAGACCATGGGCATCCCTGCCATTGTTGCACACTCTCCTTGGAGAGCTTCCTGCTCCAGCCCTGCTTCCCCAGGGAAGAGCCTGCCACCCTGCCATCCTCCTACCCCAGGTGCAGAGTGAGACCCCTGGTTCGCCAATCTTCCTCATGAAGCTGGCCCAGCACGCCCGGCACCTGGAGGTCCAGATCCTCGCCGACCAGTACGGGAACGCAGTGTCCCTGTTTGGGCGTGACTGTTCCATCCAGCGGAGGCACCAGAAGATCATAGAGGAGGCGCCGGCCACCATTGCCACGCCGGCAGTGTTCGAGTTCATGGAGCAGGTAGGCTCTGGGGAGCTTGGGTGGAGGAGGCATCTCAGCTCAGCACCAGCGAGAGCTCTCAATGCCCAAGTTGCCAAAGTGGAGTGGGTGTCCAGGAAGAGATGAAGGGGCAGGGGGTGGAGGGAGGAGATGAATTCAGCCTCACGCAGGTTTATTGAGCTATGATCTCTGAGGTCCCGAGGTCATTTACACACTGCAGGTCCTCAGCCTGCATTCGGTCAGGGAACCGGGATGTTCCCCCCCCACCCCGAGAAGACCACCGGCACCCACTTCTTCCCCATCTTGTCTGCAGTGTGCCGTGCGCCTGGCCAAGACGGTGGGCTATGTGAGCGCGGGGACTGTCGAGTACCTCTACAGCCAGGACGGCAGCTTCCACTTCTTGGAGCTGAATCCCCGCCTGCAGGTGGAACATCCCTGCACGGAAATGATTGCGGATGTCAACCTGCCTGCTGCCCAGCTGCAGGCAAGGAGACGGGCTCTGAGCCCTGCAGTGGCTTCTGCCCAGAGCTGGGGGTGGGGGTCTCCTGTCCTGCCTAGGTCAGACCTCGCTCCATTTGGACTGGCCTGGTCATTTCTTCCTGCTGGGAGTCACTCACACACTTTGGTGGGATATGACACAGGTCCCTTTGAGTAGGTCACATCCTAAGACCCAGTAGACTCAGTGTGATCCTTTGGCTCAGCTGGTCTCCTCCATCATCTGCTGCTTCCTCATTCCTCCAGATCAGCTGTCCCTGCGTCCTTCACAAAACTTTCTTTAGCTCTGCATCTGGACGCTGTTTCCCCTCCCCTCCCACCTACTAAGAGTCTGTAACTTTTATCCGATGCTCATTATGTGTTGTGACTGTGGCTTCTTTGCCCAAGGACACGGCTCCATGGGAGCAGAGGCAAGCTGTCTTTTTCTTTCCTTGCGTCTCCCACGTTGTACCGTCTTGTGGCCCCAGGAGGAGCTCAGTATATTCCAAATCATTCGCTGCACCTCTAGCTCTGTGCTCTGTGTTTGAGGACTGACCTTCTCACGGGATGGACTTCTTGATTTCAGATCGCCATGGGTGTGCCGCTGCACCGGCTGAAGGATATCCGGCTTCTGTACGGAGAGTCCCCGTGGGGGATGACACCCATTTCTTTTGAGACCCCTAGCAACCCTCCCATTGCCCGAGGCCATGTCATTGCAGCCAGAATCACCAGCGAAAACCCAGATGAGGCAAGTCGGGGGCGGGGGTGGTAGGGGGCCTGCGTTTCCACCACCTCCAACCTCCCAGCTTGGGGCAGACCCCGAACCTTAGCCTGGAGGAGACGCCCAGGCCTCACAGTTTACAGCCGAGGAAATTGAAATGCGGGAAGGGAAGGGATGAAAGGGTTTATCCACAGGTGCTGTGTGCCAGGCACCAGGCAGATGCCTGGTGTGTCAGAGGAAAGCCACGCCTCTGGGCAGTGTCACCCTATATCAAAGCTCCAGAGGGTGGGGCAACCCGCCTCATGCCCAGGACCTGCTGAGCCCAGGGCCGAGTCCCAGTGGTGCACTGCAAAGGTCACATATGTCCACCTTTGGGACGGGCAGCTGGGTTTAGAGCACAAATCCTTGGATTTCTGGCCCCGTGAACTTTTGACTACAACATACAGTCTAAGGCAGCAGTCCCCAACCTTTTTGGTACCAGAGACTGTTTCACAGAAGACAGTTTTCCCTTGGACCAGGTGGGGGGTGGGGATGGTTTGCAGATGATTCAAGCACATGGCATTTATTGTGTTTTCTTTCTATTGTTATTACATTAGCTCCACCTCAGATCATCAGGCATTAGATCCCAGTGGTTGGGGACCCCTGGTCTAAGGAGTCCCTCTGTGACTTGTTCTTACTTGTGCCTTAAAGTACCAAGCAGCTGGTGTCTGTCACAGTTTATGTGTATACTAACGATTGTCACATAACCACCATAATCGACGATTTAGTTATTTAATGACTTCATTCAAGAAACTTGGGATGAGAGAAGTTTTATCCCCTTTCTCCTGTGGTGACTGTATTAGTTTGGGATCTTTGGCTGAGAGCAAACAATCAATTCCAATGGTGGGCAGGCAAAACGGGAGACTTTTAGGGGGTTGATGGCTTATTCACAGGATGGAGGACCATGTATAGAAAAAACCCAGGCACCTGAAACTGCATCTCTCACCTCCAAGCATGTCTGCCAAAATGAATGCCTTTACCACAGGCAATCCCAGCCAGAGCATCAAACCCACCTCTCCCCTTTTACCAGAATTATACTCAGAAGGGGATGGGTCGTTCTCACCAAGGGAATTTATGTGTGCATTAGCATCAACTAGGGCTAACATTGGATTTCTGTATCTGCCAGACTTTTCATAGTCTAGAATTGGAAATCCCTCTCCTCTTATATTTAAACATTTTCTCATCGACAATGGCAAGCATATGAAATCAGTAGGTACGGTCACTCAGCTCCATCAAGTGATTGCTAAGTCGCTTTAGCGCTAAGTCGCTTTAGTCGTGTCCAACTCTGTGCGACCCCATAGACGGCAGCCCACCAGGCTCCCCCGTCCCTGGGATTCTCCAGGCAAGAACACTGGAGTGGGCTTTGCCATTTCCTTCTCCACCATCAAGTGATTACCGGTCCCCAACTCGGTTGTTATCTTTCAACTTTTTTTTAAGAGTAAAAATTCCATGCCTTGACGTGCTCACATGGATACACCTGCACTGCTCATGACAAGTATCAATGTTTGATTGATCACACTAAGCTCTCGGGTGTGGGAGGGGCTCGTGGGTTTTCCTAGGATTTAATTCTGATGAAAGCAGATCTGGAGTAATAATTTCTTCTGTTTTGCTTTTTCTGTCTGGGCTGCAGGGGTTTAAGCCAAGCTCCGGAACAGTCCAAGAATTGAATTTCCGCAGCAGCAAGAACGTATGGGGTTACTTCAGCGTGGCTGCGACTGGTGGCTTACACGAGTTTGCGGATTCCCAGTTTGGGCACTGCTTCTCCTGGGGGGAGAACCGGGAAGAGGCTATTTCGTTAGTATCTCCCTCCCTCCCTCCCTCCCTTCCACCCCTTCCTTTGAGAAACTAGAAATTATTAGCCTGTGGCTTCAGACGCAGAGCAGTTAAGGGGATGAAGAGCAGACCTTATCTTAAACACCTTATGCCAAAGTCCAAGAACACAATCTGTCTTCTTCCCTCGTTTGAGACCTGTGAGGACATACATGGAATCAGTTCACCAAGGTCACTGATCTTGAGCTTGTTACAGGTTGAACTTGAAGGTTATCCAAAGAATGTTCAAGGTGATTCCAGGAGTTTAAAAGGTGCTGAGTGCTATAGCTTTTTATTTAAAAAAAAAAAAAGTGCAGGGGGCCCTCTTTTAAATTTAAGTCTCTTAAGTAGTTCCCCGAGAAATCCACATTGACAAAGAAGTCCTCAAATGCCAAAACACCTACATATTTTTAAAAATTGAAGTATAGTTGATTTACAGTGTTGTCTTAATTACTGCTGTATAGCAAAGTGATTCAGAGAAGGCAATGGCACCCTACTCCAGTACTCTTGCCTGAAAAATCCCATGGACAGAGGAGCCTGGTAGGCTGCAGGCCATGGGGTTGCAAAGAGTTGGACATGACTGAGTGACTTCACTTTCACTTTTCCCTTTCATGCATTGGAGAAGGAAATGGCAACCCACTCCAGTGTTCTTGCCTGGAGAATCCCAGGGATGGGGGAGCCTAGTGGGCTGCCGTCTATTGGGTTGCACAAAGTCAGACACGACTGAAGCGACTTAGCAGCAGCAGCAAAGTGATTCGGTTAAACACATATATGTGTACATTCTTTTTTTAAATATCCTTTTCTGTTATGGGTTATCGTAAGATATTGAATACAGTTCTCTGTGCTATACAGTAAGACGTTGCTGTTTGTCCATCCTATAGATAACAGTCTGCATCTGCTAACCCCGGCCTCCCACTCATCCCTCCTCCACCCCCTTGCCCTCGGCAATCACAAGTCTGTTCTCTATGTCTGTGAGTCTGTTCCTGTTTCGTGAATACGTTCATTGGCGTCATATTTTAGATTCCATGTATAAGCGATATCATCTGGTGTGTTTCCCCTATAACACTCTCCCTGATTTCATAGAGAGTGGCGTTTTCTGCCCTTTAGACTGGACATGTGTTCGATTGCGTGGGGGGGCCGCCCCTCTGGGGAACAGGAGGTGGTTACAGGCAAGCTGGTGACTGCCCTGCGCAGAGTGGAGTACTGGTGTCAGCCATCTGTCCGTGCACCCCACGCACACTGGGCAGCTGGGTGGACAGCTAGAGAGTGACTCCTCCCCGGGACACTGAGGGATTTTGACAGGTCCAGCAGGAGAGAGTCAAAGTGACTGGCAAGGTTGATAACAATTATAATTACTAATTAATCATTTCATAACAGCTAACATTTACTGATCAGGGACCATGTGCTTTATATAGATTGTCTCATTTGAATCCCCAAGTACCTGTGAGAAGGCAGGGTTATCCCCCCATTTTCCAGATGAGGACACTGAGGCCTGGGCAGTTTAGTCACTGGCCCAGGATTTGCTGGGCCAGTCCATGCTGGAGGCTGTATGATTCGGGACACTCTGTTCTCTGTGGTTCTGGCTCATTGGGAACCATGCTGGAGCTGATGACACATATGTTAATTGGGAAAACAATCTGTGTGCCTTCCCCTCAAGGAACATGGTGGTGGCTTTGAAGGAACTATCCATCCGGGGCGACTTCAGGACAACTGTGGAATATCTCACCAACCTTCTGGAGACTGAGAACTTTCAGAACAACGACATTGACACCAGCTGGTTGGATAACCTCATTGCCGAGAAAGTGCAGGTAGAGGGCTGCACGCGTCTCCCCTGGGGGTTCTGGAACCACCACCCTCCCCCAGCTCCCTGTGGCCTTGGTCCCTGTGGATACTGACGCACAGAGTCTCTCTCAGGCTGAGAAGCCAGATATCATGCTCGGGGTCGTGTGCGGAGCCTTGAACGTGGCCGACTCCATGTTTAGAACATGCATGACAGATTTCCTGCACTCACTGGAAAGGTAGGGCGTGGGGCTGCTTCCTTTCCCCTCTGGGGATGCGTGTTGTGGCAAGTAAGGCAGACACATGCGTTCTTTGGGTGCAAATCAGTCACCACGCAGTCAGTGAACCCCTCCTGTCATCACCTTCTCCTCCTGCCCTCAGTCTTTCCCAGCATCAGGGTCTTTTCCAATGAGTTGGCCCTTCGCATCAGGTGGCCAAAGTATTGGAGCTCCATCTTCGGCATCAGTCCTTCCAACGTGCTTGCCTCTGTAGAATTCCTCAGATAAACCTGGGCTGCCCTGGAAGAGGCTGGATGATTGGGGTGGGGGGACGAGAGGGATTCTCAAGGCCAAGACAGCCGTCATCCTACAGACAGCCACGTACATACTCAGGCTGATTTGTGTAAGTTAAGTTAGGAGGAGGATGTGAACTTGAGAAGCCAAGCAGGTTATAGGTCACCTCTATAAATGAATCAGGTGGCCAGTGACATGGACCCCATGAAGATGGCCAGGAGGTCCCTCTTAGGATGGACCAGGGTTTCCCAGCCTCTGTACCACTGGCATTTGGGGCTGGGTCATCTTTTGTGGTGAAGGCTGACCTGTGCCAGATGGGACGTTAGCCCATCCAAAGTGTCCCCTCCTCCTCCTCTGGAAGTCAGGACAATCGAATGTGTCTCCAGATACTGCCATCTGTCCTCTGGGGAGAGGCAGAAATCTCCCTCCCCCTGCCTCGCCCCCGTTGAAAATCACCTTGAGGCAAAGGAGACTACCAAAAGGGAACTAGAAGGGTGAAAGGTTTTAGTCCTTGGATCATATGCTTTTTAAAAAATATTCTTATTTATTTGGCTGCACTGGGTCTTAGTTGCAGCCTGTGGGATCTAGTTCCCCGACTGAAAATCACACCCAGGCCCCCTGTATTGTAAGCGTGGAGCCATTGGGCCGCCAGGGAAGTCCCAGACAAGATGCTTTTGAATGGTAATAGAGTCACAGTAGGGGCTTCCCTGGTGGCTCAGTGGTGAAGAATCTGCCTGCAAGGCAGGAGACCTAGGTTTGATACCTGGGTCGGGATGATCTCCTGGAGGAGGGCGTGGCAACCCACTCCAGTATTCTTGCCTGGGGACTCCCATGGACAGAGGAGCCCGGCAAGCTGCAGTCCATAGGACTGCACAGAGTCAGACACGACCGAAGCATCTAAACAGCAGCAGCAGAGGCCCTGTCCGTGCACTGGTTTCTTTCACAAGCAGGTGGCAGGATTCCCACGTAAGGACTTTTTCCGAGAAGAAGCAGCATGGAGTTTGCATCTTGGGAAGCCCTTTTGAAATTTCACATCCTGCAGCAAGACCAGTTTCCTTCAGTTCTAAGGGGTATCAGGTTCCTTGGGACTGTCCATCCCTTGACTTTATCAACCAGCCGTGATGATGCTTAGGAGAGGCAAAGAGCAGGTGGCTTTTAAAATCCAGAGAATGGATGGCCGCAGAGTTCTTGGTCACTCCCAGACTCACTGCAGGTCTGTCTTCTCTCCCAGGGGCCAGGTCCTCCCCGCAGACTCTCTGCTGAACATCGTGGACGTGGAATTAATTTATGGAGGTGTCAAGTACATCCTGAAGGTAAAGGTCTCTCTTTCTTGGATGTCTCCAACACTCTGGGGGCTCAAGGGAATTTTATTTCTGCCACGCACCACCCCTGCAATGGATTTTCTCATGCCTGCTCCCGGGACTCCCCTTGCAGTTCCATGACCTTGAAACTTATGGGCTTTGGGTATAGAACCCGTAGGCTTGGACCTCATGCACAAACAAGGCATAATAGAGCATGTATTGGTTTCCCACGGCTGCCGTAATTAAGTTCCATAAACCGGTGTCTTCACCAGTTTCACCAGAAATTCATTGTCTCTCAGTTCTGGAGGCCAGAAGTCCAACATCAAGGTGCTGGCTGTGCCGTGGTCTCTTAGGCTCCCAGGAACCACCCCTTTCCTAGCTTCCGGTGGCCGTGGACGGTCCTCGGTGTTCCCTGGCTTAGAGGTTATTACTCCAATTGCTGCCAGCCTCTGGCTTTGTATGGCCACCTGTGAGTGTGTCTGTCTTCATCACCCTGTGCCTGTCTGGGTCTCTTCTTGTCTTACAAGAATACCAGTCAGACTGGATTCAGGGCTCACCCTAAGCCGGCGTCCCTCCTTAACTGACTACATCTTCAAAGACCCTGTTTCTGAGTAAGGTGACATGCCGAGGTTCTGGGAAGGACGTGGACTTGGGGGGACACTGTTCAACCCCTCACAGCATGCAAGCAGAACCACGGCTCAAGGGCAGAACCTGTTCCCACAGGTGGCCCGTCAGTCTCCGACCATGTTCGTCCTCATCATGAACGGCTCTCACATCGAGATCGACGCCCACCGGCTCAACGACGGGGGGCTACTGCTGTCCTGCAGCGGCAACAGCTACACCACCTACATGAAGGAGGAGGTGGACAGGTGTGTGGCCAGGGACACCCAGAGCCAGCTCCCCCACCCGCCCACTGCGGGGTCTGTGTGCAGGCTCAGGCTCTCAGCCGAAGCACCTTCTCCAGGACCTTCTGAGGCTCTTGGGAGGTTCATCTCGAGGGTGGAATCCCAGGCTGCAGGTTGGCATCTGTGGAAGGTCCCTAGGCATCACTTTTCTAGCAATGTGGACAGATTCAGGGCTGCCAGCTCCACAGCCTGTGAGGTGTGCACTGAGTCCCAGCGGCTCCGGGTCTGAGCTGCAGTGTCCACACCCATTGGAGCAAGGCTGGGAGAAGATGCGGTTATCCAGTTAGGGTAATGGCTATTTATTTGATCATCTGTTGGGTTGGCTGAAACGTTTGCTTGGGTTTTTCTATAAGATGTTATCTACGAATAAACTTTCTGGCCAACTCAATACTTACCCCAGGTGTCAGGCTAGGTGTCAGCAGAGAGCCGTGGTCACGACTCATGGAGTCTTGTCGGGAAAGAGACACATCGAACAAGCGGATGGCAGCAGGGAAGGCTGCTGTGGGTCAGGATGGGTGGAGCATGGGGTGACCCAGAAGCGCTCGGTGTGGGGAGCCTCACGAGACAGAGACCCTGTTACTCTGGGGTGTCTGACCAGCCCGAGCTCACACAATGAAACACAAACCCCTACTCCCACCCCCCAGCTGAACAGGCAGCAAAGACCCCAGGCCAAGAAGAGTAAAGTGGGGGAGGGATGGGGGTGAGGGTTCCAGAGGCCTCAGACCTGAAAAAGCTCCAGTTGGGGAACGCAGGTTCCTTTCCCAGTCCTCCATGGAAGAAGGCAGGCAAGATACAGCCCAGATTGGCGTTGTGTTACCTCTTTTTAACCCGTGTTCTCTCTGCCAAAATATTTAGGGTGATTATAGGCACCACCCATGCATGCTCTTCCCGGTTCTGTTACAGAAGGTGAAAGAGTCAGTCTCTCAGTCATATCTGACTCTGCGACCCTGGACCAGAGCTCCTCTGTCCATGGGGATTCTCCAGGGAAGAATACTGGAGCTATTCCCTTCTCCAGGGGATCGTCCCAACCCAGGGATCGAACCCAGGTCTCCCTCACTGCAGGCAGGTTCTTTACTGTCTGAGCCACCAGGGAAGCGGTGCTGTTACAAGGAGAAGCCTTTCCCTGGGTCAGTATGTATTGAACAATATTGATATTGCTGATTGCTTTCTCTGTGCCAGAGCCTGTTGGAATTATGTAAGGGAAAAGAAGCTAGTTTTCTGCCAGGAAGGGGCCCTACCCCAGCTCACCCCCAGAGTCTTTGGGGTAATTTTCAACACCATTTGGGAAGAGTGGAGTGAGGCGCTCAAACCATCCCAGGGTGACGCTCCCGGCTGCTGTTAGGGAGGGAAGACACTGTCAGAAGCCTGACTCCGGCACCTTGGTAGATGGTGCCCTCTAGTGTCCCCACCACCTCCTTCTCTCTCCAGTTACCGCGTCACCATTGGTAACAAGACGTGCGTGTTTGAGAAGGAGAATGACCCCACAGTCCTGAGATCCCCTTCGGCTGGGAAGCTGGTGAAGTACACCGTGGCGGATGGGGAACACGTTGAGGCTGGGGGCAGCTACGCCGAGATAGAGGTGACTGCAGAGCTGGCCCCCAGGGTGGGACTGCAGCTGGGCCGCCCTCATACCCGCTCCCCAAGGGAGGACCCTCTGGGCAGGCTGCTGCACTCAAGCCGACAGACCGCCCCTTCCTCCTGAGCTCTCTCGGGCAGATCCCTCAAAGAGCCACTACGTGGGGGGTTCAGCACCAGTTCCCTGCCTTATTCCATGGGAAAAAAAAAATCTCAAAAAATGTATACCTCCCCAGCTGATAGATGATGCTGACAATTAAAAAGTGGTAACCCAATACCTGCAAAGCACTTACCATGTGGCAGGCACCCTTCTAAGCATTTTCTCTGTCTTAATTCCTTCTTTAACCTTTCTGGCAATCATGAGTTGGACCCAAACAGAACCTCCATTTTGCACAGGAAGACATGGGACCTAGGCAGCCTAAGAAACTCACTCAAGGTCACACAAAGCCAGGATTCCAACCTGCTCATTCTCTGCTGCCAAGGAAAAGAAAGAATTTTGTAATGAAGCTGCAGCAGTGGTGGGAGCCTACACCGGTCGGCCTCCTGCTGTGTGCCCTCCGGCTTAATCCTTATCAGTGCCCTTTGAGACAAGCCTGACATTTCCCCCTCCCCATTTTACAGTTAGGGAAACTGAGGCTCAGAGAGCGGACGGCATGTGCTAGAGATCACAGAGTGATGGGTGGGGTGCAAGGGTCCAGCCCAGGCCTGGCTGACCTGAGTGACCAAGCTATGAACTTTTGAGCAAAGGGCAGGATGGTCCTGTCTGTCTGAAGCCCATACATGCTAACAACATTCATTGTGTCCACACGGCCAGACTCAGACCAGTTAAAGGGGCTGATGACTGGACTGGAAGCACATTCTTCATTCCCTAGAGGGTTTTCTCTCTGCCTTTAAGAAAAGGAGCCAGTCATAAAATGTACCTCATTTTAGGAAGATAGGTATCAATCACCCTACATCATATGATTTAGCTGTGTTTCTAAGAGAAAGGCCTTCCTTTGGAAATAAGGAGCAGTTTCCACCACTGTAAAATGGGCACAGTGAACACCAGCCTCACTGACTGGCGTTGCAGATGGTAAAGATTGATGACCAGCGCCGTGCCTGGCACACAATAGATTGTGTAAATGCTGCTCCTCTCTCCCCACTGCACTTGAACTCTGCCCACAGGGTCATTCTTTGTAAGTGACATGGTCTGTGCTCCAGAATTGCTAGTTTAGGGTGACCCAGGCCAGACCTGAGGGGCCCCACCTAAGTAGAAATCACTTCTTTGTGCCAAACAGGTCATGAAGATGATGACAACCCTGAACGTGCATGAAAGTGGCCGGGTGAAGTATGTCAGGCGCCCGGGGGCTGTGCTGGGAGCTGGCTGCATGGTGGCCAGGCTGGAGCTCGATGACCCTTCTAAAGTGCGCCCGGTATGTGACACCCAGCACAGCTACTCCGTGAGCCGGACAGGCCAGTGGCTTCTGGCCCCCGAGCCTCACCCACCTCGATGGGCACAGGAACGTGCCTGCCTGTGCCCACACCCTCCTCAGCATCCCACTAAGAGCAAAACCCATGTGCTTCCGACGATCTTCAGGGTCCCCCAGGGGCTGTGTCCTGCTCTCTTCCCTGGCTTCACCCTCTGCCTCCCTCTCCGCCTTAATCACATGCCCTGGACTCCTCCCCTCCGGGGCCAGCTCCCTCTGCCCAGAGGAACCTTCCCCCAGATGTGCACAGGGCTCGTCCTCTCATTTCCTGTAAACTGTGAGGCAGCCCTCTTCCCCACAGTGCTTTATATGGCCTTGTCACGTCTCCGTGACGTGAAGTGACCTGCCCTCCTACAGTAAGCCAGGCACACGGGGAGGTGGCTCCCCATTCATGCAGGTAATGTTTGTTTGTTTGTCTCTACAATAATTAGCATATATGCCCAGGAAGAAAAAAAGCTAGAAAAGCATTAAAAAAAAAAAAAATTGTCTCTTTTCTCCAAAGTATCTTATCAGTTTCATTTGTTTTCTCCTCTTTCTTTTCATTATTGTCTTTTAAGGGTTCCCAAAGCTAGGAATAGAGTGAGCTTTGTTAGATAACAGGAAATGAATCTGTGTCTACCTTGTGATTTGTTTTAGCAGACGTTTCCCGCCCGGCTGGGTTCTGGAGACAGGAACCCAGCCACCAGTCCCAGCAGGCTCATGATTGCCTATGAGAAAGACAGGCAGATAAATCTTTGTAATTCAGCTCAATCAGAGGGACCGTCCTTGGCCGCTGGCTCTGGGGGTCCAGAGGGAGAAGCAGCAGCAGACTGTGAAGAGAAGAAGCCCTCCAGTTGATCTTGAAGGGCGAGAGGAGCCTGCAGGGCTGGGAGCGGAGTGGAGGGGATGGGAAGCTGAGGGTTCTGGGCCAGCAGAATAGCACGCCCCCAGCTCCCAGGTTCCAGTGCCTCACACGGCCGGTGGTGAGTGGGTGTGCTCAGTCGCTCAGTCGTGTCCGACTCTGCGATCCCATGGACTGTAGCCCGCCAGCCTCCTCTGTCCATGGGATTTTCCAAGCAAGAATACTGGAATGGATTGGCATTTCCTACTCCATATTGAGTGGATATTTGTAAAATAAATTAACAGGTAAATGAATGCATGAAGTCAGTGTTGCCCCTTTTTTAAAAAAAAAAAAAGTTTGGCCTCACCTCACAATATGTGGAATCTTAGTTCCCTGACCAGGATTTGAACCTGTACCCCCTGCATTGTAAGAAAGAGCCTTAGCCACTGGACCACCAAGGAAGTCCCTTTGGGGAGCTTTTTATTTGAGAATCCTCTAAGGCCAAATATTTATGATTTACAAAAAGCACGTATATTTGTATGAGAGTTTCCTAAATTTTGTCTGTGCTAGGCATTCATCTTTGGGATTTGAGCAAAGCTGAAAAGAAATAGAAAAATAGGGAGATGATATTGGTTAGAAAGCAAAGCCAAACAAAAACATCTGTCAGCAAAAATAATCAGCAATAGGAAAAGAATTCTATTTGAGCCAAACTGAGGACCACAGCCTGGAAGACAACCTTTCAGATAACTCTGAGGAATTGCTCCCAAGAGGCATGGTTTTCAGCACAGTTTTGTGTCTTGTCAGAGCAATGAACATGAAACAAATCAGGAAGACTTTCCTCTAAGATTTAAAAAAAAAAAGAAAAGGGGAAAATCAGACCAGCGTGTGCACAGCAAGTCACCATGGCCTTGGCCTCCAGGAAGGGAGTCCTTCCAGCCTCAGAGGAGAACCAGCACTGGCATCCCAGGAGGGAAGGCATTGCATCACTGTTTTATTTATTTTTTAGCTTTTTATTTTGTATTGGTGTATAGCCAATCAGTAAGGTTGTGTGTGATAGCTTCAAGCAGACAGCAAGGGGACTCAGCCATATTCATCTTTATTTTTAACATGGACTTTCGGTACTTCTGGTCAGTGTGCTCTTTTCTTTAATAATTAAAGCAGATGTCCAGTGTATGTTTGGCTACAAACAGGCTGCTTAGTTAGCATGAAATTCAAGTTAACTCATGTAGAAGCCACAATGACTTCCCCTGACCTCTACATGTGAACATTTTTTTTAAAAAAAAACAATCACATCTAACACTCTCCAAAATTATTTGGAATGCATAATTGACTACGGTGTTTACCAAGGGGAAGATTTGGAACCCTCAAACAGGGGTGTGTATGAGCAGTTTTAACTTTCCAATAGGATGCTTTCTTCTGTTCCCCCTCCCCTTCAGGCTTCATCCTAACCACACTGTGTGTATGGCGTACATACCGTGTGTTAGTGGCTCTGCCTTGGCCCTTGGCTGGTCCAGCTCTTTCGGAGGCCACGGTGGTCTTGACCTCTGGCTCCTGTTGTATCTCATCAGGCTGAGCCGTTCGCGGGGGAGCTCCCCTCACAGCCAACACTGCCCATCCTCGGAGAGAAACTGCACCAGGTTTTTCACAGCGTCCTGGAAAATCTCACCAACATCATGAATGGCTACTGTCTGCCAGAGCCTATTTTTAGCATCAAGGTGGGTCACTTGTGCAGGGTAGGTGAGAGCCCAAAGATCCCAGAGATCTTTATTGGGGTAAGAAATGAGAAAGTCTCTCATTTCCATCAAGGACCTGTTCTCAGGGGATTCCTCAGTTTCATTGTAGACATCAGAGTTTGTTTCTCTCTGATTATAAACTGGTGTAAAGTTTACATTGCTTTTGGGGATTCAGTTCAGCTCAGCACTGAGAATGTTCACATTGTAAGAGAAGAGTCGATGTGGGTCATCTCTTAAAGAGACAGTAAGGAAGCGACTTTGTCCAGAGACACAACTGTGTTCATCCAGGGTGCCGTTGTCTGTAGAGAAGTAAGTCCTCAAATTTGCAGACCTCTGTGAAGGACCTGTGCTGCTGAACTCGACATCAGTAGCTATAAAACTACTGCTCCATCACCTTCTATACCAGAATAGTCCATCACAGTGATGGTGGTCATGGTAATAATGGCCAGCTCTAGTCTGGTACCTGCTCTGTGCCAGCTACCACACTAAGCATTTAACACTTATTAAGTCATTTCACCTTCCCAACAACAGAGAGGTAGGAACTCTTATTATTTCCATTTTATAGGTGAGGAAACTGAGACACAGAGAGGCTACAAAACTTGCCTTATTTCACCCATAAGGAGGCAAAGATGGGGTTTGAACCCTGACCCTCCTGCTTCAGAGACCATGTGCTTAGCCCCTATGTTAGGCTGCCTAATTACCAGCATTGCAACATTTTTTTTAGCCTCTGTACTTGCCAGTGTGTGCATGGTTTCAAGTTCAGACCTTACAACCACATTACGGGGTTGACAACATTCTCCTTCCCATTCAAAAACCATCAACAGTTCCAGTGACCCAGAAGCAAGGCAGTGCAGCTTTTAAGAGTTTCTGAGTTTGCATCCTGGCGTTGCTTCCTACTAGCTGGGTGACTTTGGGTAACTTAATTAACCTCTCTGTTTCAATATCCTCAAGCGGAAAATGGGAGTAACGATTATACCTACTCCCTAGGGTTGTTTCTGAGGATCAAGTGAGAACAGGTCCATTTGGGTCCTCGAACAGTCTGGTACAAAGCAAGCGTCCCACAAATGTCTGTGCTTTGCAAAGCCTGATGTCCTGACCCGGCACCAGGCTGGCAGTTTGGATGCACAGGATGGGGCGTGGGGCCGTCCCGGGTGGGGAAGCCAGGTGGTTGTTACTCCCACTCTGTGGCCGGGGCCGTTCCACCCTGGACTGTTCCAGAGGCTACCAGCTCTAGATCTTTGGCTGCTAGCGCGCACGAGGCCTGGACGGCTTAGTGTGTCGGGCGCCTCCCACTCCGGGCTGGGTGGCTGCACCCACGCCCCCTGCAGGCCTTGGGCTGACGCTCTGGTCCCACTGCAGCTGAAGGACTGGGTGCAGAAGCTCCTGAGGACCCTCCGGCACCCGTCGCTGCCGCTGCTGGAGCTGCAGGAAATCATGACCAGTGTGTCGGGCCGCATCCCCGCCCCCGTGGAGAAGGCCGTCCGCAGGGTGATGGCCCAGTACGCCAGCAACATCACCTCGGTGCTCTGCCAGTTCCCCAGCCAGCAGGTAGGGCCGCACCCACCAGGAACTCAGCCCCTCATCAGTCTGGACCTCCAGCCTCTCATCAGATCGGGCTTTGTGAGACCCACACCGACAGCCCGAGATGCTGGGGCCTAAAAAGAGTTTCCTCTCACGCCTTCTCTGCAGAATCCCAGCATTTTCCCCCAAAACAGCAGTTTTAGATGGACATAAGCAGTTAACAGTAGTCCTCGGATTCGGAACAGGAGTAGGTGGTTGGTGCGAATAGGCAGCGTTTTCCGGAACTACACTGGCTGACGTAAGAGAGGAGATTGTGAGTTTTTCTCGCTGGTGTGTAGTGTTGATTCTTCCTCCTCGGGTTTGTGTAGGGTGACAGTCGTGGGGCTGTACGTATATATCATATTTTCTAAGAATGGAAGCCATTCCTGGGGAGTATCAGAAATCTCTAATAATTCCACATTGGCCTCACTTTGTTCTTTTGGGGGGGTTGCTTTTATCAAGCATGTTAAAGGAAACCTGCATCTGGAAGAGTCCCCTCTTTTTTATTTTCATGCCCTCGGTCTGGTGAGAAGGGCTTCCTTGCACCATTACCCCCCACCCACGAGTTAGCAATTTGGGGAGCTTGAGGTCAGTGTAAGTCAGCTTATTCCCAGAAGTCAGCTTCTACGTTGGAATATTGTTCGGCCATAAGAAGGAAGGAAATGATTCATGCTACCCTGGGGATGAGCCTTAAAAACTTGATTCTCCGTGAAAAAAGCCAGTCACAAAAGCTCACGTTGCCCAATTCCATTTATATGAAACGTCCAGAGTCGGCAGATCCGTGGAGAAGAGACGATAGATTAGTGTTTGCCAGGGGCTCAGGGCAAGGGTGAGTGACTGCCCACGGCTCTAGGATTTCTTTGGGTAGTGATGAAAATGCTCTAAAATTAGTGATGGTGGTTGCATATTTTTGTGAATATAGTACAAACCACTGAATGAAATAGACACTTTAAAAGGAAAGAGGGAAATACAATAGCATATGAATTCTAGCTCAACTAAGAAATAATGAAAACAAAGCTCTCGAGGACCCCAGTGGAGAATCGTACATGTTGGAATCTTCTGGGAGTTCGTTACTGATGCAGGTTTTTCAATCGAGGTATTTTTGTTGCCACAAAATAGTATGCCAATAGCATTCAACCTAATTGTAAAAATAGGACCCATCTGGCATTCTCATGCGCCCTGGTGTTGGAAATTCCCTTCTCTTCTTTGCCTGGAGTGTTTGTGAAGAGGGATGGTGTGAACATGCATAAGTCTTTATGTGATAGTTGTCATCCTGAACTCTTTAGTCCTCAAGCCACACATTGAGTGGGGCACACAGATGTTTCTGGGGGGCCAGAGGGCTTTGGGTTAGGGTTTTTGAATGCGTGGGAACCTGTGGTGGGTCCTTCCAGTGACTTCTGTGTGGTGGACAGATTGTGTGGTCTGAGTGGCCAGACCTATCCTGTTTTCCCGTTCAGATAGCCACCATCCTGGACTGCCATGCGGCCACCCTGCAGCGGAAGGCCGACCGGGAGGTCTTCTTCATGAACACCCAGAGCATTGTACAGCTGGTCCAGAAGTGAGTCCTGGGCCCTCCGTGGGATGTGGTGGTCACACTTTCTCATCCACTTGTTGCCCCAGGGTGCTGCTATCTGAAGGGCAGGTTCAAACCAATCAATAGTGCCTGCGGTCTGAGACCCCAGTTCCAGCCCTGGCGTAGCCCTGCCTAACAGAAGAACAAAGCAACGTCCTTTACTTCCAAGTCTCAGTTTGCTAGTCTGTAAAATGGGAGTGAAAAACACTTCACATGCTGAGTCATTTTGCATTACCAGCAGATCTAACTTTTGTAAAGTGCTGAAACACAGCAAGTCCTCATGGTAGCTTTGCTTATGAGACAGTGGAATGAAATGACTTAATAAGCTGTAAATGATTATAGAAATTATTCTTGTGATTTTGGGGGATCCTTGCAAAGGAGGAATTGGTAAAGAACTTGTTCAGTTGCTCAGTCATGACCAACTCTTTGCGACCCATGGACTGCAGACACCAGGCTCCTCTGTCCTTCAGTATCTCCCAGAGGTTGCTCAAATTCATGTCCATTGAGTTGGTGATGATACCATCTCATCCTCTGCCACCCCTTCTCCTGTTGCCTCATCTTTCCCATCATCAGGGTCTTTTCCAATGAGTCAGCTCTTCACATCAGGTGGCCAAAGTATTGAGCTTCAGCATCAGTCCTACCAATGAGTATTCAAGGTTGATTTCCTTTAGGATTGACTGGCTTGATCTCCTTGCTGTCCAAGAAACTTTCAAAGAGTCTTCTCCAACAGTACAATTCAAGCATCAATTCTTCAGTGCTTAGCCTTCTTTATGCTCCGACTCTCACATCTGTACATGACTATTAGAAAAACCATAGTTTCAACTATACGGACCTTTGTCAGCAAAGAGATGTCTCTGCTTTTTAATATGCTGTTTGAAGTGAAGTAGAAATCCCTCAGTCGTGTCTGACTCTTTGCGACCCCATGGACTATACAGTCCATGGAATTCTCCAGGCCAGAATACTGGAGTGGGTAGCTGTCCCCTTCTCCAGGGGATCTTCACAACCCTGTGATTGAACCCAGGTCTTCCGCATTACAGGCGAATTCTTTACCAGCTGAGCCACCAGGGAAACCCAATATGCTGTTTAGGTTTGTCATAGCTTTTCTTTCAAGAAGCAAGCATCTTTTAATTTCATGGCTGCAGTCGGTGTCCACAGTGATTTTGGAGCCCAAGAAAATAAAATGTGTCACTGCTTCCACTTTTTCCCCTTCGATTTGCCGTGAAGCGATGGGACCGGATGCCATGATCTTGGTTTTTTAAATGTTGTGTTCTAAGCCAGCTTTTTCACTGTCTTCTTTCAAGAGGCCCTTTAGTTCCTCTTTACTTTCTGCCATTAGAGTGGTATCTCTGCATATCTGTGGTTGTTGATATTTCTCCCAGCAATCTTGATTCTGGCTTGAGCTTCATCCAACCCGGTGTTTCGCATGATGTACTCTGTATATGAGTTAAATAAGCAAGGTGACAATATACAGCCTTAGGCATACTCCTTCCCAATTTTGAACCAGTCAGTTGTTTCATGTCTGGTTCTGTTACTTCATGACCCACATACAGATTTCTCAAGGGTCAGGTAAGGGGGTCTGTAGTCCCATCTTTGTAAGAACTTTTTAAAAGAATTTTAAGAACCTGTATTTTGCCTTACATAGCTCTTGAGCAGGGAGAACTATTCTGATGATAAAAAGAACAGCCCTTTTGTGCAAGAAAGCTTTGCCTTCTTGGACAGAATTCAAACATTTTCAGACTGGAGTGAGTTAATTCAGCACATATTAGCCACGTGCCAAAAACTATAAGAGGTGCAGAAGATAGATGGCTATAGGAAAATGCCCTTCTTTTCAGGGCACTCCTTGGCTTGTGAGGACTCATACTGACAATATAGGGTTGCAGCTGAGGAAGGAGATTTGTGTTTGGATTCCCCATAGCCAAGGGCTAATCGTTTCCCCAGAACTCTTCCAGCACTAACCGTAATCCATCCTTTTTTAGTATAGGGCAAATGACCGGTAGGTATAAACAAATGATAAATGAATCAAATTCCCTAGCAGGTTCTTTTTTGTGTTAAATATAAATCTCAGAGGTTTATCCTATATTGTGTGCGTGTGTGTTTTTAAAAATCACATTTGAACATAGGAGCCTTTTTGGTTCGTACTTTCTTTTAATGTCACTTGCTGGTGCTGGGGCAATGCCAGTTTCAACTTTCCTGAAAGTCAGCGTCCCATTCCTTATGTTCTGAAATGGTTTAGAAGAGGAAATAGTTTAGAAGAGGAAATAGTTTAAGGAACCTCCCTCCAGGTTACCATTTGGTTTTAAAAGGAAAGTGAAATGTACACAGGGATCATTTGGTAAATGTCTTTCAAGTTTTGTTTTTCAAATTGTCTTTATCCGTTGGATGGTTAATTGAAAATATTTGTCTTCACTCATTCATGCAAGGCTAACCCCATTCAGCATCCCAGCTCTGTGACTGTTTTCCCTTCTCTCTGGGGACCTCTGGTTGGATGTGTGACCTTGGGCAAGTCGTCACTCTCTCTGACTGGCAGAGTTAGCACAGATGGACCAACTCACGCATCCCTTGCAGACCTAAGGATTAGAGGGTGCAGCCTCCAGATTCTTTTTAAAAAATATTTATCTATTTGTTTGGCTGTGTCAGGTCTTAGCTGTGGCACGCGGAATCTTCATTGCGTCGTGAGGATCTTTGCTTACGGCTCACAGACTCTCTAGTTGTGATGCACGGGCTCAGCAGTCGTGGTGTGCAGCCATAGTTGCCCCACAGCATGTGGGATCTTAGTTCCCAGATCAGGGACCGAACCCATGTCCCCCACATTGCAAGGCAGATCCTCAGCCACTGGACCATCAGGGAAGTCCTCCTCCAGATTCTTTATTAGTGTTTTCTCTTCAATGCTTTGGCCACCTGATGCAAAGAAATGTCTCATTTGAAAAGACCCTGATGCTGGGAAAGATTGAAGGTGGGAGGAGAAGGGGATGACAGAGGATGAGATGGTTGGATGGCATCACCTACTCAATGGACATGGGTTTAAGTAAACTCCGGGAGTTGGGGATGCACAGGGAGGCCAGGCGTGCCGCAGTCCATGGGGTCTCAAAGAGTCGGACACGACTGAGCAACTGAGCTGAACTCAACTCCTTCTTCAAGTCTTGAAAGTCCTGCTGGAGACAGCAGGCACCCCAGGACACGGAGCTGGTCACTCAGCGGGCTTCTTCTCCTCCCCAGGTACCGCAGCGGGGCCCGCGGCTACATGAAGGCAGTGGTGTTGGAGCTCCTGCGGAAATATTTGCTGGTTGAGCACCATTTCCAACAAGGCAAGAGTCGCCGCCCCAGGCCCTGGTGATGAGTCCGTGGGGGCAGGGGCCCGGAGCCTTACCCCACATGGCTTCTTGTCCCCTGCAGCCCACTACGATAAGTGTGTGATAAACCTCCGGGAGCAGCTGAAGCCAGACATGTCCCAGGTGTTGGACTGCATCTTCTCCCACTCGCAGGTGGCCAAGAAGAACCAGCTGGTGATCATGCTGATTGTAAGCAGGAAAAGGCGTCCTCTCCCCACAGCTGGACAGGGCTCCACCGGCTGTCCCTGGAAAGGTTCTGGTAGCCAGATTTTAAAATACTTCATGCCAAACTTTGTCTTGGGTCTTTCCTCTCTTATTTATTCCTTCCACCACCCTGCACAGCTTGTAGGATCTTCCCTGACCAGGGATTGAACCTGGGCCATGACAGTGAAAGCCTGGAATGCTAACCTCTAGGCCACCAGGGAACTCTCGTCTTAGAAAACCACTAGCCTGGCCGTTGGACAGTGCCTGCGTTCCATGCTGTCCTTGGAGGCACAGGCCAGGGGAATGATAGAGACTAATGTCACCACCATTTGATAACACAAACCAAATCAAAATTTGGGAGGCAGAGAAGGTTGAGAATAATTTCCCATGAGATTTCTTCGGCACAGACCTGCTTGTGTATGTGTGTGAAATGGTAATACGTTAAACAAATTTTCTGATTATAGAAACAAAATGTGGGCTCATTCTACTTAGGGACATGCAGAGGCAGAAGTAGAAAAGAATGACCGCCCCGCCTCAGCCCCACCATCTGGTGACTGCCTGGAGAACAACCTGGTGTGGGGGTGGGGGCGTGATGCCCAGGTATTCAGGGTCCTGGCAGTCACTGTTCTGTCTTAGTGGGTATTGAGGGAGCATCGACTCAGCCTTTCCTAAGCCCTTCGTGCATTTAGGGTGTAAGAGTAGGTGCAAAGACTGGTCGCACCCAGCCCTGGTCTCCAGCAGAAAGGTCCCTTGTTCCAGAAGCAGAGAGGAGGGTTGCCCATAGGAACCAGCATCCCTGCCTCGTTGGCAGTTTTCACCTCTATATCTTCTCTCTGGCAGGACGTCTCCAGGCCCTGGATGCTCCCCCCATGCCAAGGCTCCTAGAGTTGGCTTGCACACCCGCCCGAGAGACTCACATAGCCCTTACTCTTTGTTCATACCTGCTTCTGTTTCCCCTCATCCCTCTTCTCTGAAACTGAGCCCCTTAAGTCAGGCAGAGACGTGCAGAGAAAAGAGTGCGAGGACCTAGGGATAGGAGAACCTTGGGTTCAAATATGACTCTGCCTTGCATGTGCTTGGTAGCCTGGGGGCAAGGCACATTGCTTCTCTGAGCCTCAGTTTTCTCATCTGTAAAATGGGTATCATATAGTAACTTCTCAGTGGGTAAAGGACATTTGAGGAAATGAAAGGGTCTAGCTGCTTGCCTGGCCACAGTAAATACCTGTTACCTGTTGGTCATTAATAGTGATACAGGCAGAGACTTGGTTCTTTTTTTCCTTGTGCCAGGAATTTAGGGCATGTTTGGGGGTGGATGCATGGGTGAGTGAAAATGCAGTGGAGAATGGTGGAGGGTTTATATATTAGACTGGGGAAGGTTGGCAGGGGCAGCTGGGCCCCCAGCCAAGGGCCAGTGAGTGCTGGCCTGTCTCCTTCTGGTGGAACAGAAGATCCCCTTGGATCTTGTTTCTGTCCCCCAAAAGGATGAGCTCTGTGGCCCAGACCCATCCCTCTCCGATGAGCTGACCTCCATCCTTGACGAGCTGACTCAGCTGAGCAAAAGCGAGCACTGCAAGGTGGCCCTCAGAGCCAGGCAGGTAGGCTGGCCGGCTGCAGTCCCTGCCACTCCCGGGGCTCACGGGGTGCCATCCTCCACCACACCCAGCCCCCCGCATGCACAGCCCCTCTGCTGCAGGACCGGCCCTTGGCGTCTTCCCTGCGAGGATGGCTCACCCCAGCCCCTGCATCCCCTCCCCTCCCCCTGCAGGTCCTGATTGCCTCCCACCTCCCCTCCTATGAGCTGAGGCACAACCAAGTGGAGTCCATTTTCCTATCTGCCATCGACATGTATGGCCACCAGTTCTGCCCGGAAAACCTCAAGGTGAGGCCACCTGCGTCCTTCCACGTTGCACAGAGCACACGCCATGGCCCAAGTGGGGCCTGGGGGTGGGCAAGCGGGCTCTCCCTGCCCTCCATGGGTTGGCGCTCGGATGCAGGGCACAATCACGAGCACCAGTGGTTTAGTTCAGTGTGGCCAGGGCTGCCTGAGGGGGCCAGGGGCAGCTCTGAGAGAGGTTGGGTCCTGCAGGATGAATGGCAAGGCAGCAAGGCTCTCTCAGGAGGCATGATGTTAAAACTCCACATGTGATGGAGCTTATTGGAAGCTGCAAGCACTCACATGGCTGGGTCTTGGCTTCATTTTCCCAGGGGCCCCTCTTTACCCCCTAAATCTGCCTCATTCACAAGCTTCCAGGCACCCCCTCTATGGCTAGAGCTGGGAGCCCTGGGAACAATCACCCTAGAACTGCCTGCACATTCAGATCTCCTGGGCCTGGAGCCTGGCAGCATTTTGTGATAACAACACGACCAACCTACCTTCCCTGCCACTATCCCTCCCCTCCTCTGACTGCTGGTTGGAATTTGTTAGCATTCCCCTTTCCTTGTTTATTTCCCTTTCCATTTCCTGTAGAAATTAATACTCTCAGAAACAACCATCTTTGACGTGCTGCCCACTTTCTTCTACCATGCTAACAAAGTGGTTTGCATGGCATCCTTGGAGGTAAGTAAGTGAGAGCTCCCTGGAACAGCTTCAGTACTGACCAGTGCCGGTCCTGGCATCCGCTGCCGGCACTCCACATGCCTGACCCTGGGCCATGTGCCTGGCAAACATGATCTCAGCATTTTCTCTCCAAGGTAGGTCCTTTTACTTGCACCCATCTCACAGAAAAGGGAATGGAGGCTTAGAGAGGTGAAGTAGCTTGCTCAAGATCACACAGCTAAGAAGTGAAAGAGCCAGGATTTATATCTAGTCTATCTTAGTCTAATCGCTCAGTTGGTAAAGAATCCACCTGCAGTGCAGGAGACCCCAGTTCAAACGCTGGGTCGGGAAGATCCGCTGGAAAGGGATAGGCTACCCACTGCAGTCTTCTTGGGCTTCCCCTGTGGCTCAGCTGGTAAAGCGGGAGACCTGGGTTCGATCGCTGGGTTGGGAAGATCCCCTGGAAAAGGGAACGGCTACCCACTCCAGTATTCTGGCCTGGAGAACTCCATGGACTGTGTAGTCCATGAGGTCGCAAAGAGTTGGATGTGACTTGGCGACTTTCACTTCACTGTTGTAGTCCAAAGTTCTTGCTGATAACCCCAGCTGTCTTGTGTATTATTCCAGCCTCCTCTGGCACAGGCACAGTTAAATACTAACCCCCCAAGGGCCAGGTCCAAGGCACTTCATCTAAACTTTTGATTCCTTGAGCAACGAATTATGGCAACATGTGAAAGTTGTCTACCAGGGAAGCTCATTAGAGACTTAGTGTCCAGAGTTTTATTGAGAGCTGGTCACATATGCACCAGAGAAAGCGATGGCACCCCACTCCAGTACTCTTGCCTGGAAAATCCCATGGACGGAGGAGCCTGGTAGGCTGCAGTCCATGGGGTTGCGAAGAGTCAGACATGACTGAACGACTTCCCTTTCACTTTTTACTTTCATGCATTGGAGAAGGAAATGGCAGCCCACTCCAGTGTTCTTGCCTGGAGAATCCCAGGGACAGGGGGAGCCTCGTGGGCTGCCGTCTCTGGGGTCGCACAGAGTTGGACACGACTGAAGCGACTTAGCAGCAGCAGCATATAAGCACCCTCTGCTTGGCACATACCAAAATTCCAAACTCCCAGGAAGAAAACATATGCTCAGCATAAGTCATACTGTTTGCTTAGTTAATGCACTGCCAACCATTCTTCTCTGGGAATGGTGGGAACCCTCCCCAAATCCAAGTTCTCACATGCTAGCCAAGGGCCAGCCTTGCAAGCAGCAATTTCAAAGGATAGCAGTTAATTCCTGGATTCCCTATCCAGTAAAAAAATTCCCAAGGCTTAGTCTTCAGAACTATGCCATCTAATATGCTGGCCACATGTGGCTTGTGAGCACCTAAGATGTGGCCAGTCTGACTGACCTGTGCTCTAAGTGTAGGATACACACTGGATTCCAAAGACTCAGTATGGAGAAAGAATGGAGAATATCTCAATTTTTTAAAAATTGGTTGCCTGTTGAAATGATAATATTTTAGTTATTAGGGATGAAATGTGGTATGTTATTGAAATCATCTTTACCTGCTCCTTTTAAGTGTCTACTAGAAAATCTCAATTTAAAACTGCCTCCGTGGCCTGTGTTATGTTTCTACTGGACAGCATTACTCTGTAGCAGGAGTCAGCAAACTATAGTCTGTGGGTCACATCTAGCCCCCTGCCCAGTTTTGTAAATAAAGTCTTTTTGGAACCCAGCCACGCCCACACATTTACATATTGTCCATGGCACAAACTCGTGGCTCGTATAGTGGGAGCTCAGAGTCTTAACTTCTGCACCATCAGGGAAGTCCCTACAGCAGCAGAGTTGAGTAGTTGTGATTTGTGATAAAGATGATATATTCCACAAAAGCCTAAAATATTTACCACCCGGTCGTTTGCAGAGAAAGTAGATCCTGAAGAGTGAGCACATTTACTCTTCACTGCTTTCAGTTCAGTTCAGTTCAGTCGCTCAGTCGTGTCCGACTCTTTGCAACCCCATGAATCGCAGCACGTCAGGCCTCCCTCTCCATCACCAACTCCCAGAGTTCACTCAGACTCATGTCCATCGAGTCCGTGATGCCATCCAGCCATCTCATCTTCTGTCGTCCCCTTCTCCTCCTGCCCCCAATCCCTCCCAGCATCAGAGTCTTTTCCAATGAGTCAACTCTTCGCATTAGGTGGCCAAAGTATTGGAGTTTCAGCTTTAGCATCATTCCTTCCAAAGAAATCCCAGGGCTGATCTCCTTCAGAATGAACTGGTTGGATCTCCTTGCAGTCCAAGGGACTCTCAAGAGTCTTCTCCAATACCACAGTTCAAACGCATCAATTCTTTGGCCCTCAGCCTTCTTCACAGTCCAACTCTCACATCCATACATGACCACAGGAAAAACCATAGCCTTGACTAGACGGACCTTTGTTGGCAAAGTAATGTCTCTGCTTTATAATATGCTATCTAGGTTGGTTCTAACTTTCCTTCCAAGGAGTAAGCGTCTTTTAATTTCATGGCTGCAGTCACCATCTGCAGTGATTTTGGAGCCCAAAAAAGTAAAGTCTGCCACTGCCTCCACTGCTCCGCTTTAGGGGTCGTGTTTTGGGCTTGTCTCTGGGTCTTCTCAGGTGCAGTCTGTGCTTCTGTCTCATTAGGTTTATGTGCGGAGGGGCTACATTGCCTATGAGCTAACCAGCCTGCAGCACCGCCAGTTCCCGGATGGCACCTGCGTGGTGGAATTCCAGTTCATGCTGCCCTCCTCCCACCCCCACCGGTACAGAGTGGTACCCACCTGGGGAGGGGGTGGCTTATGTTTCTTTTCTTCCTGACCACTGTAGTCCTATCTCTGGAGGGACCCAGTAGGCATGTCTGGGAACCGCTGGGGAGACATTAGGCACGCCATTCCCCAGCCTGGCGTCTCTCCATATCTCCATTCTCTTTTCAGTAGCATGGAGATAACCCCATGCCTGCCTCCTAGCTCTGCACTGTCTGGGCTGGTAGCCGCTACCTACCTGTGGGGTTTTGAAATTAAAACGCATCAAAACTAAATTAAAACGCATCAAAACTAAATTAAAAATTCAGGTCCTTGGTCACACCAGCTCACGTGTGACTTGCGGCTGCCATATTGGACATTGTGGTTCTAGAACATTCCATCAATGCAGAGAGTTCTTTTGGACAAAGTTGTCTAAGACCCTGATGAATGAGGCACAGACAGCATTTAGGCCGTGCCTGGCACACAGAAAGTTGATGAATGGTGAGGATCCCTTTGATGATCGTGACGGATACTGTTGTTACTGTCCGATGGCATGACACTCTCCCCTATTCAGCTTTATTCCCCTTCCCACAAAATAAAGATTGTCACCTTTGCCCATTTGAGAGGAAAGGGGACTGATTAGGGGCTTGGGATCATTTTGGGGTCTGTGAGAGATGTGGTATAAGAACTTTTGAACTTGTCCCCTCCTGAGGAGATAGTCTTTGCCTTTGTTTGTGTTATTTATTTGGCTGCACTGGGTCTTAGTTGCGGCACAAGAGAGCTTCAGTCTTCATTGTAGCACGTGGGGTCTTCAGTCGTGGCATGTGAACTCTTAGTTGTGGCATGTGGGATCCAGTTCCCTGACCAAGGATCGAACCCAGGCCCCCTGCATTGGGAGCACAGGGTCTTAGCCACTGGACCACCAGGGAAGTCCTAGAATTCTTTGCCTCTGGAGCTCTTTGTTGCAGCAGTTCAGCACTGCTAGGAAAGAAGGCTGGGGTAGTCACTCACACTTTGTTTCTTGGAAGAACCCACATGAGTGTCCTGGTCATGGTTGTGACCCTTAGTAGATATAGATACACGGCATTATTATCAGCCAGGGAGACACTGAAGACCCTGGAGGGCTTCCTTGACCATCTCAGGCCCTTGCTGTTGCTGTCGGCTAGAAGGGCCAGGCGCTTACCCGGGACCTGTGGCCTCAGCTGCCCCACGGCCCTGCTCTTCCAGGCCTCTGGGAAGGTCACAAGGGGTGACATCTGACCCCCCGCCCCAAGCCAAGCCTGACTGGACCCTCCATGCCTGTGTCTGTAGAACCAGGTGCATTGTGACCATAGGGGAGGTCAGGTGAGAGACCAGCAGGACTGAGGCCCAGAGCCCTGGTGTGCTGTGCATGGCCCGAGGGGGATCTCTCCCCCTATCCCTTCCACCTCCGATTCTAAGCCCCCCTCTTTCAGAAGACTCTGTTGTGGGGCTGACTCACCGAAGCTGCCAGGGCAGGAACGGCTCTTGGGGCTGGATCTGCAGGCGGCTACCTCTCCCCCCACCTCCCACCCCCACTGCAGGATGACCGTGCCCATCAGTGTCACCAACCCGGAGCTGCTGAGACACAGCACGGAACTCTTCATGGACAGTGGCTTCTCCCCCAGGTCCCAGCGCATGGGGGCCATGGTTGCCTTCCAGAGATTCGAGGACTTTGTCAGGTACCCAGCGGGGCTCAGTGTCCCCAGAACACCCAACCACAGGGCTTGAGCGAGCTTCCCCTGAACCCCCACCTGTTCCCTGCACACGCAGGTGGGGGTGGCCTAGACACACGGCACAGGGACTTAATAATAATAGAATAATATAGCATCAAAAGTGAGTTTTCACATCAGCACCTCCTGCTTTTGAATACTGTCTCACCCTGCTTCTTGACTATAAGATTCTGAACAAGTGATTTCTCTCACTACCTTTGTTTTCTCATCCATATAAGGGGTACGAGAGGACTTTACTTCATAAGGTCACCATGAAAGTTAAATGAGATAATACATTAAAAATATTGTATTTAAACCATTGTTAGTATGTAGATAACGTGCTCAAAAATGTCAATATCATTCCCCTTTTAAAAATGTTTGTGTACGTATTCAACCATGCTGGGTCTTCGATGCGTTGTGCAGGATCTTTTGCTGGAGCACGCGGACTCTCCAGGTGTGGCGCACAGGCTCAGTAGTTGTGGCGCGTGGGCCACAACCCGTGAGATCCTAGTTCCCCGACCAGGGATCAAAGCCACGTCCCCTGCAAGGCAGATTCTTAACCACCAGCCCACCAGGGAAGTCCCCGTTGCCCTTTCTCAGCCTGCCCCTGTATATTATGCGTCATGCTTGGATTATCTTGTATCTTCACAACAGCTTTGTGAGGTGTAGTGATTACTTTTGTTATCCTCAGTCGACTCAGAGAAGTGAGATGACATTGTAGGACTCTCCCAGCCAGTAAAAAAGGGACCCTAGCCATGCCCTCAAAGTATTGGAACCCTTTCTTCTACTCACCATCTCAAACCACATAGGTTCATTCTTCTTTTGGGGGGAGACCCCATCACTAGTGCCTCGGACCTAGTCAGGAACCACAGGAGCTCTGCATGGACTTGGATGCGCTCGCAGCGTGTTGGTTGGGAAAGAGGGAGGGTCCGGGTCTGACCTACGACCTTGTGGGGCAGTGGCCCCTCAGCCCGCCCTCTCTGCCCCGCACCCCTAGGAACTTTGATGAGGTCGTCTCCTGCTTTGCCAACGTGCCCAAGGATACTCCCCTCTTCAGCAAGGCCCGGAATTCCCTGTACTCCGAGGACGACAACAAGGTGAGGGTGTGAGCGGGGAGCAAGCCGAGGAGGAGTGGGCTGGGGGCCCTGGGCCCTTCTACTTGGTTTTCCTGGCGCCTCCCTTGGTTTTCTGTCCCAGAGCCTCCGAGAGGAGCCGATCCACATCCTGAACGTAGCCCTCCAGCACGCAGACCACCAGGAGGATGAGCAGCTGGTGCCCATTTTCCGAACATTCGTGCAGTCCAAGGTACACTGGGCAGCCTCTGGGTCTGGGTCCCTGAGAAGGAGGAGGACCGTCTTGATGAGGTGTCCATGCGCCCGAGCTGTCTTGAGAGCTTCAGAGCCGCAGGCCTGGCTGCCCACACCGGCTCTGCTTTGCCCGTGACCTTGGGCAGAGGAGGCTAAACAGGCCAGAAATTCAGCTTCTTCCCGCAATAACACGGGGGTGGCGTTTCTCTCTCCCTGGGAGTTGCCGTAATAAGATGACACAGTGTATATACACCACCTTATGCAGACGATACAGTAGGTAAATAGTTTTGGAGTTGAGGGCAGTGTTTTCATTGGGATGAGCCAGAAAACTCACGACTGTATTTATTGGTTTTGGTTACATGGGGTCTTTGTTGCCGCAAGCGGGCGTTCTCCATCTGTGGACAGCGGGGGCAGGTCTCCAGCTGCGGTGCTTGGGCTTCTTGTTGCAGTGGCTTCTCTTGTCGCGGAGCACAGGCTCAAGGGCGTGAAGGCTTCTGTAGCTGTGGCACACAGGCTTAGTTGCTCTGCGGCGTGTGGGATCTTCCCCAACCAGGGATCGAACCCCTGTCCCCTGCACTGGCAGATGGATTCTTTACCACTGGGCCACCAAGGAAGTCCAAAACTCCCAATTTTAAAATGGTCACTTACATTAACAACCATTTATGCAGATAACTGGGTTGGTTTTATAAACATGTGGTGTCATGTATAATAATGTGTGTGTGTATCTATTTTAATAGCTGTATTGAACATAGTTTACATACCATACCGTTCCTCCATTTAAAGTATCAGTTCAGTGCTTCTTGGTACCATAGTCCTCTTTTCTGCAGTTTTGTTTTCCTTAGTTTCAGTTTCCCATGGCCAACTGTAGTCCAAGAACACTAAATGGAAAATGCCAGAGACAGGCAATTTGTCAGCTTTAAGTCACCTGCCATTCTGAGTTGCTATGAGGAAATACTGCACCATCCTGCTCAGTCTGACTCAGATTCGAATCTTCCCTTTGTCCAGCGCATCCACCGTTTGTCACTTGGGAGGTGGCTGGGTTGTCCCATCAGTTGTCGTGGTATTGCAGTAGTGATGTTAAGTCACCTGTATTTTATCTAATTATGCCCCAAAGTGCAAGGGTAGTGATGCCGGCAATTCACATATGCAAAAGAGAAGCCATAGGGTGCTTCCCTTAAATGAAAAGATGAAAGTTCTTAACTTAATAAGGTAGGTAAAAAAATATGAGTTGCTAAGATCTACAGTAAGATTGACTATTCTAGCCATGAAATTGTGAAGGAGGAAAAAGGAAATGTACCCTTAAACTGCAAACATTGTGGCCACAGTAAGTGATAAGTGCTTAGTTAAGACAGAAAAGGCATTAAACTACAAGAAAATATTTTGAGAGCCCACAATCACATAGCTTTTATTACAGTAAATGGCTATAATTTTTCTATGTGGTTAATCTCCTATTGTGGGCTTTCCTGGAAGCTCAGGAAAAGAATCTGCCTACAATACAGAAGACCCAGGGTTGATCCGTGCATCAGGAAGATTCCCTGGAGAAGGGAATGGCAACCCACTCCAGTATTCTTGCCTGGAGAATTCCATGAACAGAAGAACCTGGTGGGCTACAGTACCTAATTTGTAAATTAAACTTTATTGTAGGTATGTATAGGGAAAAAAAAAAAAAAACCTAGTATATACTAGTATATATAGGGTTTGATATTATCCATGGTTCCATTCATCCCCTGGGGATCGTGGATCACATCCCCAGTCAGTGAGGAGAGACTACTAACATATTCATAGAGTTGTGTAACCATCACTACGGTCATTTTATTTTAGAACGTTTTCACCACCCCATACCCATTAGCAGCCACCCCATCTTCCCTGAACTCAACACCCTTTTCCCTGCCCTTGGAAACCACTACTCTACTTTCTGTCTGTGAATTTGCTCATTCTGGGTGTTTCCTATCAATAAATGAAGTGGAGTTTCATACAATATGAGGCCTTTGGGGACTGGCCTCTTTTACTTGGCGTGTTTTCAAGGTTCATCCAGGTAGTAGTAACATGTATCAGGACTTCATTCCTTTGGGTGACCAAGTATAATCCTATTGTATTTTGGTTTTTAATGCAGAAAAACATCCTTGTGGAGTGTGGACTCCGAAGAATCACATTCCTGATTGCCCAAGAGGTCAGTCCGATGCTCGGTACATCTGAGTTCTTCACATTCTTCAAGACTTGGTGCCATTTATTTGAAGTTTGCTCTGTAGATTGGGGTGGGAAAGATCAATGGCTAAAGGAGAGATGGCTTTCCAAATGATTTGTTCTAGCAGTGGACTGGGTAATGGTTAAAAATCGTAAAACAAGTCTATAAATGTTTAAGTAAGTCTTGCTTGACTTAATTGTCTTTCATATGTCTTTTTTTGCAGAAAGAATTTCCCAAGTTTTTCACATTCAGAGCAAGAGATGAGGTATGGTGAAGAGCAATGAAGTGGTTCTCTCTTCCCTGGGATCTTTGATATTCAGGAAGAATATTGTCCCCAGTCCTTATGATCCCTGTATTCTAGAAGTGCAACTTAAGTGCAGACTCCAGCCTTCCTCTGGGCTGGTATTGCCAGTGAGAGCCCCATGTTTGTATGTGGGCCTCAGACCTCACATTTCCCACCCTTTCAGCCTTTGCTCTGCATGTTTCTGTCTCACCTGGAGAATTTTTCTACTTGCTGCTGTAACTCTGTAAGACAGGTCTCCCAGCCTCTTTTGTTTATATTCTTCTAGGACAGTGGTTTGCAAACTGTGGCTTGCAGACTGGCTCCCTGTTTTTTAGGGGTCGATTGGTTGGTTTTTGTTTTGTTTTTTGGCCATGCCACACATGGCTTGTGGAATCCTAGTTCCCCGACCAGGAAATGAACCCAGGCCACCTGCAGTGGAAGCACAGAGTCTCAACCACTGGACCACCAGGGAAATTCCCCAGCCCCCTGTTTTTATAACCAAAGTTTGATTGGGACACAGGCCATACTCATTAATCTCTTGCTGTCTCCTATGGCTTTCTGGCTCCAGCAGTAGAATCAGGCAGAATCGAGTACACTCAGCCCTCCATGTCTGCAGTTTCCACATCCGTGGATTCACCCAACCACAGATGGAATCTCTGTGATTGGTCTTATCTGCGGATGCAGAACACATGGATTCAGAAGTCAGACTGTGGTTGTGACTGACTGTGTACTCCATCGGTTCTCTGGCCTTTTGAGAAAAAGTTTGCTCATCCCTGTTCTAGAACAGGTGGTCTTGTTCTCAGCACAGACCCAGCCTCTAGCAAACAGTATTTTAAATCTATCCAGAGCCTCACTTTACTACTTAAGACCCATCCTTCCTTTAGCCTCTTCAGTTAAAACTCTAGCACCATCAGTCGCTTCCTTCCGGGGACCAATCTCTGCAAGGAAACCAGGGCTTAGGGACTTCTTGAGAAGTACTCTGTGTCGTGGCTCACAGAAAACAGCCTGGTGGGCCGCAGGTGCTGGGGACTCACTGGGCTTCCCCAGGGCTGAGAGACTTGCCCCAGCACAAGACCTTCCTCTCTGCTGGACCTTCACAAAATCTCAACTCTCCAATCTCTCGAGTTCATGGTTAGAGGACACCATGACTGCCTCATTCCTGAGCACTAAACCCGCAGTGCCAGGGGGCGTGCAGGACAGGGCGCGGATCAGCGGGCATGCCGCCTCAGTGTCCAGCTCCACGTGGGTCTGTGTGTCTGTCTGTTTTCTCTCCCCTGTCGGCCCACAGTTTGCAGAAGATCGCATCTACCGTCACTTGGAGCCGGCCCTGGCCTTCCAGCTGGAGCTCAGCCGGTTGCGAAACTTCGACGTGACTGCCATGCCCTGCGCCAACCACAAGATGCACCTGTACCTGGGCGCCGCCAGAGTGAAGGAGGGCGCCGAGGTCACGGACCACAGGTTCTTCATCCGGGTCATCATCAGGCACTCAGACCTGATCACCAAGGTCAATGTCAGAGGGTGTTTGTGTCTCCCCCTGAACTTGTCCCTCGGGGGCCGGCCTTGCCGGGATTGAGTCCCACTCGGGGCAGGGCCTGGGCTGCATGCGGGGATTGCAGGGTAAACGGGGCACCCACAGCCCTGGCCTTATGACCGACAGTCCAGTCTAGAGGGGGCAGGAGGTAGATAGTGGCTGATTTTCATGGGGTAACGTGCGGATTCTTTCTTCTGTCCCGGAGATGTGTCTGCATGAGAGAATCAAGAGGATAGAAAAGAAAGGTCCTGGTTAGTTAAGGGGCTTTTTTTGTATTTGTTGATGGAGTGCACCATCATGTCCCATTGTTTCTCTCATTTACAAAAGTAATTCATGACTATCCTGTAAAGATTGCAAGCAATACTGAACATACTTCCAAAAATCAAGGAGGGACTTCCCTGGTGGTCTAGTGGTTATGACTCTGCTTCCAATGCAGAGGGCACAGGTTCGATCGTTGGTCACGGAACTAAGATCCCACATGCAGCGTGGCTTGGCCAAAAAAAAAAGAAATCAAAGAAGAGGACCCAGAATCCTGCCACTCAGGGGTCAGCCCTATTGGTGACCCTTTATGGGCCTCATTCCATACGTGGATTCGAATTGGGTTGTAGGTAGAAGGTTCCAGATGGGAGCTCAGGCTGGACATACCATGTAAAGACTTGGTTTTTACTGTAGACCTCCTCCTATGTTAATGAAGATGGTCCCCTTCTTGCAGTTCCCTAGCATGGAGGTATCATGTGTATGTAATGTTTTTAAGGAATCCTCTAGTGATGAGTGCTAAGCTAATCTCAGTGTTTTCCTGCCTCAGGTGTTCTAATAGCTTTTATGATTATCCAGGTAAGTGCAAGTTGCTCAGCTGTGTCTGACTCTTTGCGACCCCATGGACTGTAGAGTCCATGGAATTCTCCAGGCCAGAATACTGGAGTGGGCAGCCATTCCCTTCTCCAGGGGATCTTCCCAACCCAGGGATCGAAGCCGGGTCTCCCGTGTGGCCAGCAGATTCTTTACCAGCTGAGCCACCAGGGAGGGCCAACAGACCAGGAGATGGTTGCCACTGAAAAGATGGTTTGTTTGTCACTTACAGATCCCAAGGGGAGGGGGCACTCTGTATCATGGGGACCACGTGAGGAAGTGCCAGGGCTGCTCAGGAGGCTGTGCGAGGGGGGATTCATGGACAGGGGCCTTTATTGTGGGTTTCACAGGAAGGACCAGGTGAGGCAGGTGGGCAGGCTTGGCAGTGGCTGGCTTGAGTGATTTCAGCAGGCTCTGAATGTAGGGGCTGTCTCTAGTTGTCTGATGCCTGGCCCTGGGGTGATTAGGGCTGAGGACAGTAGCCTGGAGCATGAGCTTGATGAGGAGTAGTGGGGTGTGGACCGTGGAGTGGTTGGATTGGTTGGTTTGCCTAAAAAGCGGGCTCATGGGAGAGTCATTTACAATATCTTGGAAGAGACTTTAAGACCCCTCTGGGGTCAGCATAGCAGAAAACACAGAAAATAAAAGAGGTGCCATGTACATGAGACGGCCTTGGACATCTCTTTGCCTCTGGAGGTGGGGCTCTGCTTTCTTACCGGGCGCACGTTTCAGAGGAGGGGCTGTTCTCCCCTCTCCCTAACTCTCTGAGCCCTGCACCCCTGGCCTTAGCGGTTGCCCCCTCCCACTTTTACAGGAAGCCTCCTTCGAGTACCTCCAGAACGAGGGTGAGCGGCTGCTCCTGGAGGCCATGGACGAGCTGGAGGTGGCATTCAATAACACCAGCGTGCGCACCGACTGCAACCACATCTTCCTCAACTTCGTGCCCACCGTCATCATGGACCCCTCCAAGGTCTCCCCTCGGTGGGCGGGGCTCTCACCAGGCTCTGGGGGTTCACCTTCCCGGGACCCTCCTGCTTCAGGGTATTGTCTCCCGGTGTTCGAGGCCCAAGTTGCAGGGTGCACACGTGCGTTTCTGAGCCTCCATTGCTGCAGGTGGAGCACAGAGCTTCCTCAGTTAATGCTAGAGCCATATTCCAGCCACGCCCCTGAGGACTGTCCCTAAGGATGTTCCCCCTCCATGGCGTGCTTCACTTTTCGGGAAATGCCGACGCTCAGAATGTCCTCTGCAAAACAGAGCTCTGGCCTCTCCCTGGTTCCAGGCTCTGTCGTGGGCTGCCGGTGGGTGGGGTAGTGGGTAAGAACCTGAGGTCTGTGGCTCAACCATCCTCCACGGCTGGTTCCTCCACAGCTGGTTCCTCACGAGCAGGCAGAGTTTGTGGTGGTGATTCTGGGATGAAAGAAGTCCATTCAGTCCATCAGCTTGTCATGTGAGGGGTTGCAGAGGCTCATGCTGACTCCCCAGCTCCACCAGTTCATGTCGTTCCCAGAAGAGAAAATGCATAGGCTTGGGATACATGACGGAAAGGAAGACGTAGGAGCTCTAGCTCTTACCAGCATCAGTTTCCTCCTTTGTCAATGGGGGACAAAAATGCTAGCCTCTCTGGGTAACTGTCGGGACAGAGTGAGATCCTGAGCTTAAATCAAAGACGCCTTTGCTTTTTATCAGCTAACAGTGATGCATGCAACATATTACTGTGCTGTATACAGGCAGTGCATTTTGCATTCGGTATATTTCACCATTCTGTCATCGTCAGAGTGAGAACTGTTAGGAGTGTGCGCAGTTTAGGTTCTGAAATTGAACCGCTGTGGTTTGCGGCAGATCGAGGAGTCGGTGCGGTCCATGGTGATGCGCTACGGGAGCCGGCTGTGGAAGCTCCGCGTGCTCCAGGCTGAGGTCAAGATCAACATCCGTCAGACCGCCGCCGATGGCGCCGTCCCCATCCGCCTCTTCATCACCAACGAGTCAGGCTACTACCTGGACATCAGCCTCTACAAGGAAGTGACGGACCCCAGATCTGGGAACGTAAGGCCGGGCTGGGTCACAGGAGTCGCGTCAGAGTGGAGGCCCAAGCCCCTTCTCCGTGTCCCTGGGTCTGTGTCTGCTTCAGGAAAGTTCATTTCGTCATATGTTAGAGTCCACACAGAAGTGACGCCACGTGGCGTCTTTCTGACGTCCTCCACTTGGTAGGCTAATCTCTGGGTCCCTCCGTGTTGCGGCCAGTGGCGTTATTTTGCTCGTTTTTGTGGCTGAGTAGCATTCCCTCTTTGCATTTTCATTGAGGCAGGAAGAAATAAATTGAGCAGGAGTGTGGTTCTCTGAGACTTGCGTCCCTCACTCTCTGTTTTTCTCTCTTTCTGGTCCAGATCTTATTTCACTCCTTTGGCAACAAGCAGGGCCCCCAGCATGGGATGCTGATCAACACTCCCTATGTCACCAAGGATCTGCTTCAGGCCAAGCGATTCCAGGCCCAGTCCCTGGGTACCACCTACGTGTATGACTTCCCAGAAATGTTCAGGCAGGCAAGTCCTGGGACTGAGACTCAGTACTGTCCAGGGTCCCCCTTTAGAGACTCCACCAGCATCCACAACCTCCATTCTCAGTTACTTTTCTAAAGACCTCACTCTAAAAAACAGTCTGCATGAACGAAAAGAAGCTAATATTGGGAAGGACGTCATAGTATATTTTTCTAAAACAAGACTTATTTCATCCCAGTGGGTAAAAAGAATATAATATAGAAACTTTGGACAACAAAGGAGAGTGGAAGGAATAAAAAAGTAACTCCTAGTTCCATACACTAAAGACAAATTGCTTACCATTTCCTCCTGGTCCTGTTAATGCTTATATTAAGTACCTGCTATAAGCCAGGCACCATTCTAAGGGTGGCTAGACCATGAGGAAGAGGATGGGGTCACTACCTTTGAGGAATTAAAAAAAATAATGTTTTATGTTTTTATGAATTTTGAAGTATACACTGGATACAGAATATATACTGGATGTTTCCTTCAAGCATGTTTTCTATGCTTGTATTTGCCTGTATTTTTTTACGTAGAAGCGCCTTTCAAGGAGACTGACCACACTGGCACTGGTGATAAGGATGTCTTTGTACATCCTCTCTGTTGCCGTGTGAATGACAGTCATGAAACTGAGCCTGTGGACTTCTGCTGTGGACAGGAACGCGTCAGTGCACTTTAGGCATGAGATGCAGGTAGTAGGAAAAGCTGCTGTTTAGGGTCAGGAAGTCCTGGACTTGAATCCCAAATCTGTCCTTTTCTTCCTGTTTGTCCCCAGGCAAGTTCCTTCACCTCTCGGGGCCTCTCTTTTCTCCTCTGTTAAATGAGAATAATAATTAGTACCTACCTCCCAAGGTTGTCATAAGAAATACATATTAAGTATTCAGTAGAGGACACGACTGAGCGACTTCACTTTCACTTTTCACTTTCATGCATTGGAGAAGGACATGGCAACCCACTCCAGTGTTCTTGCCTGGAGAATCCCAGGGACGGCAGAGCCTGGTGGGCTGCCGTCTATGGGGTTGCACAGGGTCGGACATGACTGAAGTGACTTAGCAGCAGCAGCAGAGGCTATTTTAATAAATGGAAACTTTTATGATTAAGAATGTTATTGTCTGTATCCTTCTGCCTTGGACATCATGGGCCACAAGAATAAGAAACAGACACATCAAAAAGAAATCCATCCACTTTTCTTTAGATAAAGAAAGAGTACTGTGGACCACCTATAAATTTGAAAACAGATGAAAAGGAATATTTCCCAAAAAGATACATCTTATCAAAACTAACTCAAGAAGAAATAGAAAATATAGATTATAAGCATTACTGAAATTGAATTACTCCATCTGTTCCACCTTTTTAAAAAAAAAAAACTGGAGTTCTTGATCAATGCATTAAAATAAGAAAAATAAAAGATACAAGTATAGAAAGAAGCAAAGTGGTGTTTTTTGTAGATGATAAAATGCCTATACAAGTAATCCAAGAGGATTTGAAGAACCAGCAAGGTAACACAGCAAGATTACTAGACACAGTGTGTGCCTATTCACTCAGTCGTGCCCGATTCTGCAGCCCCATGAACCGTAGCCCACCAGGCTCCTCTGTCCATGAGATTTTCCAGGCACGAATACTGGCGTGGGTTGCCATTCCCTTCTCCAGCTAGGTCAGTGTACAAAAATTAATTGTGCTCTCATAAACAAGCAATAATTCTAAAATCTAATTGGAAAAATGCCATTTACAATATTAAGATCAACTCTAAAGTTTCCCTAGGAATAACTTTAAAAAACATACAAGGCCTTTATAGGGGAAATTTTGAAACTTTATGGAAGTACTTTAAGCCTAAATAAACAGAGATATATCGTGCTTATGAATGATCGGAAGATATTGTAAATATAATAATATTGTAAAGATAATAGTTCCCCACATAATATATTCAGTATAATTCTGGAGTTTGGGGTGCAACTTAAAAGCTCACAGGAAAAGTAAAAGTTTGTGAATAGCAAAAGAAATTTTGAAAAAATAATCTGGGGGACTTGTCTTAGCCGTCCTTTAAAATAAGTCACTATTTTCAAGCAGCTGTACTTACTGTAATGCATGATATTATTGTAATGGAGCTAAACAGACCAATGGAACAGAATAGAGTTTAGAATCAGACCCACTTATAAACAAAGCCTTGACAGAATGCAGAGGTGGAATTCTGAATGAAGGGAAATACATCTCAGTAAAAGATACAAAGACATTTCTTATCTAATTGGGAAAATAAATTTTTATTTCTACCTCATGTGGTATACAAAAATAAATTTCAAGAGAATTAAAACCACTTGGAGTGAGTTAAAAGCATAAGCATAGGAAAACCCCACAAATTGGACTACATTAAAATTTAAAAGTTACATAAAAAGACCCCAGCTTGGGGGACCCAAAGCTGGGGCTCTGGGACAACCCAGAGGGATGGGGTGGGGAGGGAGGTGGGAGGGGGGTTCAGTATCGGGGGAGACATGTACACCCATGGCTGATTCATGTCTATGTATGGCAAAAAACCACCACAATATTGTAATTAGCCTCCAATTAAAATAATTTTTTAAAAAAGACCCCAGCTTGGGAGAATATGTTTCAATGTCTGTTACCAGCAAGAGATTAGAACAATATTATGTAAGAGAAACTGATCAATATAGTCTAAGGTGCTCACCTAGGTGACAATCAGTGAAGTACAGATCAACATTACAGCAAAAAAATATCAGTATAATTTCACACCCAGCAGATGGGAAAGCATGAAAATATTTGACAAAACCAGATGTGGACAAGTATATGGACCAAAGGAGCTCTCACACATTCTTACTGTAAAGCAATTTGATAATATCTAGGAAAACTGAAGATTCACATATGCTATGACCGAGCAATTCCACTCCTGTATATACCCATGTAAAAAGACCATAGGAATGTTCATTATAGCATTATCGGTAGTACCGTAGAATTGGAAATCTAAACGTTTCTATTAAAAATTATGAGTAAATAAATCGTGACATATTCATACCATGAAAAACTGAACATGAGGGAAAAGGAGTAAAGCAGAGCTAAATTTATCAACATGGGTAAATCAAATCTACTGGAGAGTTGGGAAAATAAGTTGTAGAAGGACATGTCTGGTATGATACCATTTCTTTAAAAGAGAAGTCATGCAAAATAATGCTACATGTTTTAATGTCTGTACATATGAGATAAAAGCATAAACACATACAGAGGACTCGACTGACACTAAGTTCAGGATGGGCTTCCCTACTGGCTCAGCTGGTAAAGAATTTGCCTGCAAAGCAGGAGACCTGGGCTTGAACCCCAGGTTGGGAAGATCTCCTGGAGAAGGAAATGGCAACCCACTCCAGTACTCTTGACTGGAGAATTACATGGACAGAGGAGCCGAGCAGGTTACATCCATAGGATCACAAAGGGTTGGATACAACTGTGTGACTAACTTTCACTTTCTTTCAAGTTCAGGATAGTGGTTACCTGAGGGGAGCAGGGGGAGGGACAGATGGGAATGGGATGGGAAGGGGCACACCAGGGGCTTCAGCTGCATTTCTATTATTTCTTTTAAAAAAATTCTTAAAGCAACTTTGGAGAAATTATGATTTGACAAAACTGCAAGATAGATGCACGGGTATTTATTTTTTTCTGCATGTTTTTGCTGAGTGCTTTAAATAGTTTGTGATTAAGAAAGGCAGCCCTAGAAAATGTACCTCCTTACTGGCAACTTAATATTTTTGTCTTTCCTCACTTCTCTGTAGGCTCTTTTTAAAATGTGGCACTCCCCAGACAAGTACCCCAAAGACATCCTGACATACACCGAACTCGTGCTGGATCCGCAGGGCCAGCTGGTGGAGATGAACCGACTTCCTGGAGGAAATGAGGTAAAGAACTGAGTCGGTTTGCTCTACAGAAGAAATTAACACAACATTGTAGATCAACTGTACTTCAATAAAATTTTTTTTAAAAAAGCAAACCCACAAGAGCACAGCTCCTGGCTGGAATCACCCTTTAAAAAATTTTCTCCCTAGGCATTTCCCTGGCTGTTGAGTGGTTAAGACTTTGCTTTCCAGTGTAGGAAGGGCTTCCCTGGTGGCTCAGCTGGTAAAGAATCCTCCTGCAATGCAGGAGACCTGGGTGCAATCCCTGGGTTGGGAAGATCCCCTGGAGAAGGGAAAGGCCACCCACTCCAGTATTCTGGCCTGGAGAATTCCATGGGGTTGCAAAGAGTTGGTCACGACTGAGCGACTTTCACTTTCCATTGAAGGGGGTGTGGGTTCAATCCCTGGTCGAGGGACTAAGATCCCCCATGTCTCATGGCTGAAAAAACAAAAGATAAAACAGAAGCAATATTGTAATAAATTCAATAAAGACTTTAAAAATGGTCCACATTAAAAAAAACAACAACAACTTAAAAATCTTTTTTCTCCCTGAAGAAGCAAACCTGTTTTCTCGTGCACTCATCTCCTTTCTAGGTGGGCATGGTGGCCTTCAAAATGAGGTTTAAGACCCTCGAGTACCCAGAAGGGCGTGACATTATCCTCATCAGCAATGACATCACCTTCCATATTGGATCCTTCGGCCTCGGAGAAGACCTTCTGTACCTGCGGGCGTCTGAGCTGGCCCGGGCCGAGGGCATCCCCAAAGTCTACCTCGCGGCCAACAGTGGGGCCCGTATCGGCCTGGCAGAGGAGATCAAACACATGTTCCAGGTGGCTTGGGTGGACCCGGAGGACCCCCACAAGGTACGGCGTGAAGCTGGCGTGGCAGTGTGATTCTGCCTAGCTCCTGCTGTGTTTTCCAAGGGAGTGACAGTACCTCTAAGGGAGTGGGGGGAAAGTCTTGCTCTTAGCACGGATACACGTGGTGGTGGTGGTTTGGTCGCTAAGTCCAAACTTAGCTCGTCCGACTCTTAGGTGTCCGACTCTTGCGATCTCACAGACTGTAGCCCGCCAGGCTCCTCTGTCCATGGGATTCTCCAGGCAGGAATACTGGAGTGGGTTGCCATGCCCTCCCCAGAGGATCTTCCCGACCCAGGGATCAAACCTGCCTTTCTTACGTCTCCTGCATCGGCAGGCGGGTTCTTTACCACTGAGCTACTTCAGAAGCCCTCAGAAGGATCCTTGGAGAACAATAATGAAAATGGTTATTTCTCATATAAACATGTAGTTAATATCAGTACATACCGAGCATCTTCTGAACACAGTACATATAATTCCTGGCCTCAGGAAGTTCTTAAAATTCATCCAGAAGACCTCCGGACATCATAAAAGGCAGAATGAATAAAGAAGAACACACGTCTTGTGATGTGAAAATGCAGGGGACAGAGGCATTCTTTGCAACCATAGCACAGGTTCTCAAGGAGGTGGTATTAGTCCCCCCTAAAGGGACAAAAAGTATTATTTTCATGTAGAAGCGTACACACACACATACGTACATTTATTACATAACCAGTATATAATAAAGCTTGACGGGGGCAAAGGGGTTGGTAATCAGGGAAAAGAAGTAATCTGAAAGGCTCCTTTGGGGAGAGAGAATGAAAATATTAAACGACACTGAATCAGTGACTTCCCTGGTGGTCCAGTGGTTAAAACTCTCCCTATCAATGCAGGGGCTGAGGGTTCAATCCCTGGTGGAGGAGCTAAGATCCCATGTGTCTGGGGGCCAAAAAAAAAACAAAACATAAAGCAGAAACAATATTGTAGCAAATTCAATAAAGATTTAAAAACCAACAAATAGTGAATCAGAGAGACCGGGGAAAAAATGAGGTTGTGTGGTAAGGGTAACTGGCAAACAGAGCAGACATTCAGTTAATTGGTGTTCTTAATGTGTTAACATCAGACGTCTGTTAACATCAGACAGGTGACTGTGTTATTAACACGGTATCCTCCCTGGATCCCTCAAACACAGTGCTGGCACTAAAAACAGTGGCTGTGGTGTACACAGGGCTGGACTCATAGCCTCATTGAAGTATTTACATATTTTTAAGGGAATTAAATACCTGTACCTGACCCCCCAAGACTACACCAGAATCAGCTCCCTGAACTCCGTCCATTGTAAACACGTGGAGGAAGATGGAGAATCCAGGTAAGTAACTTAGCAGGCAGCTCCCATGTTCTGACTGTGGTTCATTTCAGCTGCTTGTGGGGAACCTACCTCTGGGCTGGTGACAGTTTCTCAAGCAGGGAGGCGTGTTTGTACAGAAGGTCTCCCCAGCTTCCGTTGTGGGCACTGACAGCTCAGACACCTGGGGCCCCCTTTAGGGTGACCCCATCCTTGCTGTCCCCACATGAGGTACATCTCTCACAGAAACAGCACATCCCTCGGGGACAGTTAGCGTGGATTCCCGCATGCCCCCAGAGCTTGCAGGCTCACGTTTTATGACCAAATGAGCCAAACTGACTCACTGGGTGAGCTGGGAAGACGTGGACAGGGTCTGCTCCATGAAAACAGGCAATACTGGAGTCTTTTCCAGGGAAGGTTGTAGGTTTTTAAAATCAGATTCTGATTTAAATCAAAATTTCCCAGGCCGAGTTTCCTGGGATGTTAGTCATTGATTTGCGGGGAGGGAGGGAGTGAAGATTTTAAGTTTCGGAAACACTGGGTTAGATGAGATCCAACAAGCATCTTTACTGCAGACCTTCTCAGAGCATTTAATGCACTGAAATGCCTTGTGAATCTCTAATGGGTTAGGGCCTAACCCAGCCTTTTTGGCACCAGGGACTGATTTCGTGGAAGACAGTTTTTCCACGGACGGAGGAGGCGGGGATGGTTTTAGGCTGTTCAGTTGCTGCATCTGCTGTGCACTTTACTTCTTTGATTATTCCGTCAGCTCCCCCTCAGATCATCAGGGAGGTTGGGCTGTGCAGTGGACCCATGTGGCCATGATTGACTGGTCATGAACCAAGTGCCTTCTCCTGGCACACGCCCATCTCGCTGCCGACCAAAGGCTGTGCGATTGTCTCCGAAGGAGTGCAGGGCAGGGGTGATGCTTTGTTAGGACAGCCTCTGAATCAGCAGACTTTCTCTTTGTTGGAGGGGTGATCATCATCGAGGCTGTACTTGCCCTTCTGGAAACCTTAGGGCCAATCGTGAGGGTCCTAGACCCCTGCCTTCATCTCACCGTTGGCTGCTCTCTCACCCTCCAGTCCCTCGCCTTGCTCATCCTTCCTTCCCCGGGTCCGTGGGAAGCGCATCAGCCTTGGATTGTCCTGGGCTGGAGCTCAGTCTGTAACTCTCCTTTGGTTCCTGAAGGTATGTCATCACGGACATCATCGGGAAGGAGGAGGGCCTGGGCGTAGAGAACCTGAGGGGCTCAGGCATGGTTGCTGGGGAGACCTCCCAGGATTACGATGAGATCGTTACCATCAGCATGGTGAGTCCCCGCCCGTTTTCTTTTCCAGCTCAACTTTTTATTATGGGAACTTTAATCAGGCAAAGCCTGTCATACAAAGTGAAAGAAGTCAGAAAGAGAAAAGCAAATGTCATATATTAACACATATGTATGGAATTTAGAAAACTGGTGCTGATGACCCAATTTGCAGGGCGGGAATAGAGACACAGACACAGAGAGCAGACTTGTGGACACAGCAGGGGAAGGAGAGGGTGGGATGAACTGAGTAGCACTGAAACATACATTATACATTACTGTATGTAAGAGCCAGCGGGAAGCTTGCTGCATGACACAGGGAACTCGGCTCAACGCTCTGTCACAACCCAGAGGGGTGGACTTGGGGAGAGGGTGGGAGGGAGGTTCAGAGCGGAGGGACATGCTTTCTGATGGCTGATTCACGTTGCTGTACGGAAACAACCAACACAACATTGTAAAGCAATTATCCTCCAATTAAAAATAAATGAAAAAAAAAAAACCAGTCGTGAAAGTAAAGAGAATTGATAACGAGCCCCATGTACTCATCACCGGCTCCAACAGTTGGCAGTGTGTAACCATTCCTGCATCCTCAGCCCATCTGCCCACTGTTCTGGAATATTTTAAAGCAGCCTCCACTTATATCTTTCCATCTGTAAGTACCCGTAGTGTGGTTCTTTGCTAGATAAATGCTCCCCCATTCATTTTTTTTTAAAAAATAACATAACCATGATACTATTACACCCAACAATAACAGCAGCAATTCTTTAATATCGTCAGAACTCAACTTGGGTTCAGTTTTCATAGTTATCTCAAAATGTCTTATTATAATTGGTTGGCTTGAGTCAGGATTCAATCTCGTATTTAAAAGATATTGAGTATTTAGAAGAACTTTTGGGCCTTCCCTGGTGGCCCAGTGGCTAAGACTCCACACTTTCTCTGCAAGGGGGAACGGGTTCAGTCCCTGGTCAGGGAACTACGATCTTGCATGCCCAGCAGTGTGGGCAAAAAAAAAGAACTTCTAACTAATTTTGACTGGTACTAAACGACTGTCTTCTCATTCCCTAGTGTGGCATTTACAGAAATAGCTTCTGTTTCTGCTGGAGTCGTAGTAATAGTTCTCTTTAGTGGTAAACTGTCACTCAAGTCCTGATCTTCACCCTGGGTGTTGGCCCTTCAGTTTCCAAGGTGGGAAACGCTGGCCTTGAGTATCTTCCTTGGGCTTATCATCTAGGTGTCATTATGTATGTTTCGTACCTATTTCAGAATAAAAAGACATATATATATTTACATATTCCAAAATACGTCATTTTCTTTTGAAGGATATAAAAAGGAATGTTTTTATATATTCCAAAATAGATACACATATACATGTGTATATATTTATATATATATATATATATATATCTTTAATTTATATATATATATATATACAGACAGGCATACCTCAGAGATGTCGCAGGTTTGGGCCCAGACCTCTATGATAAAGCAAATGAATATAGCATTGGAGTGGAGATTGCGATAAAGTCACAGGGATTTTTTGGTTTCTCAATCCATGTAACAGTTACGTTTATACTATACTGTAGTCTGTTAAGTCTGCAATAGCATGATGTCTTTTAAAAATGCATACACTTTAATTTTAAAACCCTTTATGGCTAAAAAATGCTAACCCTCATCTGACACACAGGATTGCCACAAACTTTGTTAAAAAAAAAAAAATAAACCTCAGCATCCACAAAGTACAATAAAATGAGGTCTGCCTGTATAAATCTTTCGATTTTGAAATAGTTTAGACTGCATCGGAAGTTACGGGTTAGTTCAGGCAGGTCCTGGGTGCCCCTCGTCCAGCTCCTGTGTGATAGTGTCTTGTGTAACCGTCGTAGGTGGTCAACACAAGGATACTGACATTGGCATGATATTGTCAACTCGACACAGACCTCAGTCATTTTTCCCCAGTCTCACCCGCCCTCCTAGGCTTCCTTTGGTTGTGTGAATGCATGCAGTGTCTCGGGAGCGACCACACTCAGAAGAGCCACAGAGATGCCTCTTGAAGCAAGAGCCAGAACATTCCACATCTGCTGTGTGTCTTTACAACACTCTTCCTCGCTAGCCCCATTCTTTCTGGACAGGAGGTCGAGGTCAGGCAGCCTGAAGGACAGGCTTGTGCCCACCCTGTCCGGCCACCAATCAGGATGCCCGTGGCCAAGCTGAGCTTCCACTCATGCCCAGTGGCTCCTGGACCGTCCCCGCTGTGGGGGGTGGGGCACTGGCCCTGAGGAATGCCGGAGGGGTCCTGTCTCCACAGGTGACCTGCCGGGCCCTCGGGATCGGGGCCTACCTGGTGAGGCTGGGCCAGCGAGTGATCCAGGTCGAGAATTCCCACATCATCCTCACGGGGGCAATGGCTCTCAACAAGGTGACCACCTGGAAGGGACGGCCGGGGAGTGGACATGTAGGGGTGGGGCCGGGGTCATTCTGACATTCCCAGGGCCCCCAGTGGGGAATTTTTCTCAGCATGAAAGCAGTTCCAGGAATTCCCTGGTGGTCCAGTGGTTAGGACTCCACACTCTCACTGCTGAGGGCCCGGGTTCAATCCCTGGTTGGGAAACTAAGCTACATGATACAGCAAGAAAAGGGAAAAAAGAAACCAGTTCCATCCCTGCTAATATAAGAGCTGTTCTTTCATTTTGCAGTTATATGGGCCTCTTATGAGCTAACACATATTATACATAGATACATACATACATATAGATGTGTATAGATAGATACATACATATAGATACCTGGTGGCTCAGCATTAAGAGTTTGCCTACAAAGCAGGGGATGCAGGTTCGATCCTTGGGTCAGGAAAATCCACTAGAGAAGGAAATTGCCTTTTCCCACTCCAGTGCAACCCACTCCAGTATTCTTGCCTGGAGAATCCCACGGACTGAGGAACCTGGCGGGCTACAGTCCATGGGGTCAAAAAAGAGTCTGACGCGACTGAGCGACTTAACAGCAACAATGTGTGTGTTAGGCTCTTCTGGTGGAACTAATTCTCTGTGTTACTGTAATTTAAATTTTAAAATATTATTGAAAATTTAAAAATTATTAAAATAGCATTACACATTGCAGAAAATTGGGAAAAGACAAAAAAAAAAAGTAATTTTGTCCCTACTATAGTTTTTGTGTAGTTTTCCTCTCATCTCATGTCTTTACATAGTTAGACTCCTAGTGAACAGTTTCGTGTGACTGTTTTCACTGTCTTGAAATGCCTTCCACAATGCTGTAAAGCCTCCCTGACATCAGGTCTGCTAAAAATCCCACAGTGGGTCTCAAAGTCTGGCCCCTGAACCAGCAGCATCAGCCTCTCCTGGGATCAGGATAAAAATACAAAGTTGTCTGGCCCCACCGCAGACCTGCTCCATCAGCAACGCTATGTTGGGTTTTGCCTGGAGATGACCAGTCACCAGCTGGATCTCTGGTTCTCAAACTGGGCTGCATAACGGAATTATCTGGAAGTTGAAAAAACAACAACAGATAGCCAAGATGCTGATGTAGTTGGTCTGGCTGCCTGCAGCCTGGACATCAGGACTTTTGAAAGCTCCCAGGTGATCCTGACATGCAGCCAGGGTTGAGGACCACTGAACATGCAGCCAGGGTTGAGGACCATCTGCACAGACGGAAGGCCCCCAGGTCGGGCAGGACCTTGCCAACCGTGTCATGTCAAAGCAGGTCCTGGGCAGAGACGTTTACACGTCCAACAACCAGCTGGGAGGTGTGCAGATCATGCATCACAATGGCGTTTCGCATGTGACCGTGCCGGATGACTTCGAGGGCGTTTGTACCATCCTGGCGTGGCTGTCCTATATGCCGAAGGTGCAGTATCCTTCCTCTCCTCCCCCTTGAAGCTTGGAGCCTGGAAGACTCTGTTATCTGGTTCATTTGCCAAATGGTGTGGAAGGGTAGGGAGTAGGTAACACTGAAATTGTGCCTAGGGTTAATTTTTCTTTTCTCTTCTCTCCTTCCCTCTCTGATGCCCAGCCCTGTACTCACTGTTCTTTGCTTTTTTTTTTTTTTTTGATGACTTTGTACGGAGGCTGTGTGTCGATCCTTTAGAAAGAGGTGACATTGCCTGTCATCAAAAGAGGTAACATGGACAACAGAGAACCCTCAGGCTTTGCAGTCAGGCTGGATTTGATTCCTGGCTTCCTTCTCGTAGCAATGAGACCTCAGGACCATCTCTTAATCTTCTAAGCCTCAGTTTCCTCATCTGTAAAGTGGGAGTAACAATGGCACCCATCCCAGGGTGTTGTCACTGATGGCTCAGTGACATGATGTGTGGAGCTCAGCACCTGGCAGGCCCTCAGCCAAATGCTACTCCTAATTGTGATGATGACCTACTTTGGGTTGGGCTTCTGCCACGTAGCCAGGCATCACCACAGTCAGAAGGGGAGAGGAGGGCAAAGAGTGAACTGCAGACATTATTGACGAGCCTGAAGGACCGAGTGGGAGACCTGACTTTCTTTCCTAGGATAATCGCAGCCCAGTCCCAGTCATCACACCCAAGGACCCCATTGACAGAGAAATTGAATTCCAACCATCTCGCGGGCCCTACGACCCCCGGTGGCTGCTTGCAGGAAGACCTCACCCAAGTAGGTCCCTCCAGGGTTTTGTCTGAGCCCTGGGTCTTGGGGTTTCTTTTCTGCCACCAAGATAAAAGAATGAGTCAGTAGAAGATTATCGCCAAGGGATACACCTGAGGTCGAATGCAAAAAGGGGTGGAAGAATGGAGATTTTTCTCTGTGTTTTTCCCAAGCTGATGACCGAGAAGGGGTGGGAACAGCCTCCAGTTTCTGGAGCTGATGGATGGAGGTGAGAAGGAGCAGAGGTCATGACCTCCTTCCCCGAAATTGCCCCAGGTGTGGTCACATAGGTGGAAACTCTAGGGCTGAAACCTCAGGGTTTCAGAGAGAAGAGCACTTCTCTCTCTGTCCCTCTCTTTCTATTTGGCTTAAACCTTCATAAGGTAGCTCTCCATGAGTTTACCCAGGACGAGCACCTTTGCCTCTTCTGCAGCTGCGTTTGTAGACATACATGTGGGTGTGCACACATATATCCAAACACACCGGTGTGCACGCACATGCTTGCACATGCACACGTTCTCTCTCCCTCCCTCCCTGTCCCCCCCTACCCCAAAGGGACAGGTTGGCCTCCTGGAGGTATCTGATTACATTCTGAGCCACCAGGACAGAACTGGAAAGCTGAGCTGCCCCTGTTGCCACAATCCTGAGTCTAGAATTTCACGTGCTGCCCCGAGTTTAGAACTCGGCCTCTCCTTCCAGCTGCATGGGGCAAGGGAGGTGCCGCCCGGAGCACGTCAGGCTCCACCAGCGAAAGACGCCCCATGGCCTGTTCCCCCGCTCTGCCCTTTCCCTTAGGCTTTCTCACCTGCGAGCACTGGCTTTAGCTTGATTTTTAAAAACGTCTGATGTGTTACCACCCATTTGCTCCAGCTAGGAGGGCCGGCCCCCAGGCAGACCCTGAGGCCGGGGTGCTTTGTTCCCAGGGGCCCAGCCCCCCTGTTCCTGCAAAGTGAGATCTCTCCTGCTACCTGCCTCCTCGTGTCCAAACCACAGTCACGTGCACTGCAGTGGGGCTCCCAGGCACCGCGTCCTCCCCAGGACGGGAGCAACTGACATCCACCTGTTCACTGTCCCTTTCTCTGCCTCTCTGTCTCCCAGTGGAACACGTTCTTCCCAGTGTAACTTGAGGCTGCAGCCCCCAGGTCCGGGATGAGTGTTTTGCTGAGTAGATGGCCCCTTCTGAAATCGTGCCTTCTGAAGGCAGCCATCTGCTCTTTTTGCCTCCTGAGAAGAAAAGGCAGAGACCGTGACCAGGGTCTCCTCATATTTGGCGGTGAAGGAAGTTGATGTGGTTGGGTGTTCTGTATGGACTGACTTCCTGATTTGGTATATTGTTTGGCAGCCCTGGTTTTGTGTGTGGGGGGTGGGCAGGGGAAGTGTTGTTGTTTTCCAGGAATAAAGGTGTCTGGACTGTCAATGTCAGGCTGTCCTAGAGAGACGGCAGAGGAGTCTGCCCTCCAGGTGGACATCGGGGGCCCTCAGCAACCAGCCCCCGGCCTGAGCTTCCACCCTTCTGCCCACAGCTCTGAAGGGATCCTGGCAGAGTGGATTCTTTGACCAGGGCAGTTTCAAGGAGATCATGGTGCCCTGGGCCCAGACTGTGGTGACGGGACGAGCAAGGTAACCCTGAGGGCGGGCCCAGGCGGTCTCAGCGATGCTTTCTCCTTGGACTTGGATTTTCTGAAAGAAAAACCAATGCAGGGGGTTGGGGTGGCAGTGTTTCTGGCTGATGAAATTCTTCATAGAGTCTGGATTTGAGACATCTCCACCAACTTCTTCCCAGGGGCCAGGACCCTTGCCCCTTGTGTCTGCCCCTGGGCCAGGGCACCCTCGCCAGGGGGGCCATGAACCCCTGTGGGAATCTTAAGGTGGCCCTGGTATTTTCTGGGAAACCGCAGTCAGAAGGATGAACTCCATTTAGGAGGGCCGTGGGCAGGAACCGCTATTGTATACCAGAGTTGGCGGAAGGCTTAAATGCTTGGATTCTTTCAAAGCTGAGCTCACTCCGTCTCTTCAGGATGAGTCCACCTGCCCCAGAGTTCTTCCTTTTATGGAGCCCAAAGCAACAGCCTCATAATTTACCTCTCAGATTCCTGGCACAAGACAGTTGCTACGAGTTCAGGTTCTGGAGTTAGAACCTCTGCTGTCACTCCCCCTTTCTGGGCCTTTACATCCTCATCTGTACAATGAGGCTAATAACTCTACCCCTTCCCACTCCCGAAGGATTGTTGTGATTAATAGAAGTGGTGATGTGTTAGGCATTTAAAATATCACAAATGGGGAATTCCTCTGTGGTCCAGCAGTTAAGACTCCTTGCTTCTACTGCTGGGGGTGCTGGTTTGACACCTGGTTGGGTAACTAAGATCCCAAGTGCCACATGGTATTTAATATTTTTTAAATAAATAAAAAGCATTTAAAAATCATAAACGCTCCATAATGTTATTAATAGCAGCTGCCATTATTGTTGTTACTTACTTCTCTGTAATAACTGTTAAAATACTAAGTCTATTACTGGGATTGCTTCTCCATAAGTGTTTTACTTTTTTCAAATGTTCTTTTTTGGGGGGGGGGGCTGCACTGTCTTCATCCAGTATGTGGGCGTAGTTGCCCTGCAACATGTGGGATCTTAGTTCCCCACCCAGGGATCAAACCCATGGCACCTGCATTGGAAGGTGGATTCTTAACCACTGGACCATCAGGGAAATCCCCTGGAATGTGTTCTTTAAACCTGAGATGAAATCTACTCCCCTTTCCACATGGAAGCGCTTGATTTGAAGACTGCTCTCCCCAAACCTTCCCCATAAACTGTTGGGAGCATAACCGAGAGGAATCAAGTGACACAGGTGGCCAGGGGCAGCCGGTGGCGGTTGCTGATGGAGACTGATGCCATGGACCACCCATAACTGAAGCTGCTCAGGCGTAGCATACCTCCATCCTTTCCCGATGTGGCATGGGGTCTGGACCCGCGCTGTCCATGGTGGTGGCTGCTGGCCACGTGTGACAGCTCAAATTCAGATGAATCACACAGTGCAAGAGCGTGTCACATATCCAGTTCCTCAGCCGTCCCTGCCACGTTTCAGATGCTGCGTGGTCATGTGCAGCTCACGGCTGCCACACTAGTCAGGCCACTAGAGAGCGTGACCATCATCACGGAAAGTTCTAGGGGACGATGCTGCTCCCATCCCTGTCTTGGCCCAAGCCTCCCCACAACACCGGCAGCTGTTGCCCCAACATGGGCACCCAGGGAACCTTTCCAGCCTGCTTGTTTGTGAGGCTTTTCACCGCTTCAGGGCCAAGTTGAAAACAGCACACTTTTCTCTGTCCACCCTCATCCCAGCCTGTGTGTCTGTAAAATATCAGCCTGGGCTGGCCGGACCCACCTGCCCCCCCGAATCGGCCTGGGGTGCTGCCCTGCGCCCCTGCTCACTTGTGGTCCACTTTGCAGGCTGGGGGGCATCCCTGTCGGAGTGATCGCTGCAGAGACGCGGACGGTGGAGGTGGTCGTGCCCGCCGACCCTGCCAACCTGGATTCTGAGGCCAAGGTTAGGGGCCAGGGAGCTGGGCTGGCTCTTTTCACGTTTTGTTTTTTTATTCAAGTATAGTTGAGTTACAAATTATATTCATTTCAGGCGTACAGCATAGTGATTCAGCATTTCTACAGATTGTGCGCCGTTAAAAGTTATTACAAGATAATGGCTGTATTTCTCTGTGCTATACAGTACATCCTTGTTGCTTTTGTATTTTATACATTGCAGTTTGTATCTCTTAATCCCATACCCCTAATTTGTCCCTCCCATCTTGTCTCTCACCTTTGGTAACTACCTAGTTTATTTTTTGTCTGTTTTATTTTTGTGAGTCTGTTTCTGCTTTGCATATATGTTTATTTGTATTATTTTTTAGCTTTTCCACATCAGTGATAACATACAGGGCTTGTCTTTCTCTGACTAATTTCACTATGTATAATGTTCTCTAGATCTATCCACATTGCTGCATATGTCAGAATTTCATTCTTTTAGTGGTTGAGCAGTATTCCATCGTATATATATATATGCCACATCGTCTTTCTCCATTCATCTGTTGTTGGGCAATTGGATTGCTTCCGTATCTTGGCTACTGTAAACACTGAGGTGCATGTATCAAATTAGTGCTGGGTTGTATATACACATACATACCCAGGAAGAGAGTTGCTGAGTCATATAGCAGTTCTATTTTTAGTTTTCTGAGGAACCTCCATACTATTTTCCACAGTAAGAGCACCGGTTAACATGCCCAGCAGGAGTGTCCCAGGGTCCCCTTTTCTCTACATCCTCGCCAGCAGACTCTCTGCTGATGGCCATTCTGACGACTATGACTGTGGTCTTGCTGGGTCCGCTGTGTGGCCAGTTGAGCTGACAGGAGTGGGTCCTGAGTGGTCACACGTCTGTCCTTGCAGCTCAGACACTCAGAGGCATCCTTGGCTCTGGAGTGGGGTGGGGGGCCCAGCACTGAGTCTGCAGGATGCATGGTGCTCCATGCTGTCTTCTTCAGAGGATGACGGGCCCCTAGGAATCCCTCCCTCCTCCTGCCCCCATCACTGTTGCTGTTTCTAGGGTGGGCCGCGGCGCACCCTGGGAGGAGTTCGGAAGTCAGAGGGCGGGTCCTGGGACCCTACTCAGGGTGGCCTTTATTAGCTTGGCACCTATCAACAGGCAACAGGAGGCTCCCTGGGCCACAGTGTGAGGGTCATGAGTCTGAGCCCCATCTCTGGTGGTGTCACCGATGCCAGTCAGGCTGCCTGCCCTCCAGGGTGCCGTGGGGGGGGCCATCCCATGTCCCGCTCAGAGGAGTCTGACACAGGCTGCTCTGTGTTCCAGATAATCCAGCAGGCTGGCCAAGTGTGGTTCCCAGATTCGGCCTATAAGACGGCCCAGGCCATCAATGATTTCAATCGGGAGAAGCTGCCCCTGATGATCTTTGCCAACTGGAGGGGGTTCTCCGGGGGCATGAAAGGTAAAGTGGCCTTCCTGTGGGTGCCTTGAAGCCTCAAGGTCAGCACCCTGGACAGCTCCCATCGGGTCGCAACATCGCCATCTTAGTTGAGCTTCCTGCAGCCCTGCAGACGGGAGCTGTTCAGGGAACTGAGGGTTTCCGGTGTGACTTTCCAGAGGTCCCCGTCATTCAGGGAGAGGCAGGGGTGGCCCCAGGAAGCTGCCGAGTGACCTGGGCTTCCCGCTTGGGAAGATGAGAAGGCGCCTGCCCTCCTTAGAAGGCTACTGTGAACCTCAGTGACCTGACATTCAAATGCAAGTGCTTCAAGGCACTGAGCATTTCAAGAGACAGAGGCTGTCAGTGGGATGTTTCAGAAAGAGCTGGACTGGGGCCGGGCAGACCTGGTCTGAGTCCTTGTTGGGTGGGTGACTGCTCCAAGCCGAAGTTTCTCTCCTCTGCGAAGAGGGGTAAGGATAGAACCAACCTCAGAGGGCCAAGGTGGAGGGTTCGTTGGCATGTGGTGGTTACTCTCAGTGTGATTTTGAGTTATTTTTTAAAAAATATTTACCTATGTATTTGGCTGTGCCAGGTCTTAGTTGCAGTGTGTGAGATCTAGTTCCCTGACCAGGGGTTGAACCTGGGCCCCCTGCATTGGGAACTCAGAGTCCTAGCCACTGGACCACCAGGGAGGTCCCAGACTTTGTTATCGTGCTATTGTTTCCATGTACCATGCCTAATTGGAATGTCTTTGTAGAAAATAAGGACCATATGCCTGTGGGCAGCAGGAGGGAAGAGACTGTGTTATCCTTAGAGAGGGTTCTGTTCTGGAAACAGTGGGACAGGCGCCCTGGAAGGGATCTTAGAGATCAGCCCATGCCTCCTTTTCTGGGTGGGAATGTTGAGGCCCTGGCAGGGAGGAGGACATGGTCAAGGGAGCCCTCTGGTCCTTGATCCTGCCTCCTGGCCCCATGAGAGCCTCTCCTCAACCCCTGGGCAGTGAAGGGTGGGCCTGAGGTCGCCTCAACAGTGGCTGCCTTGCTTTTCAGACATGTACGACCAGGTGCTAAAGTTCGGAGCCTACATCGTGGATGGCCTCCGGAAGTACAGACAGCCCGTCCTGATCTACATCCCGCCCCACGCGGAGGTCCGGGGGGGCTCCTGGGCGGTCATGGACACCTCCATCAACCCGCTGTGCATAGAGATGTATGCGGACAGAGAGAGCAGGTGGGTGTGCCGCCCCAGCCCAGCCCCGCCTTCCTGCGCTCACTCCCAGTCCAGAGGCCCCACGCCCTCGGAGTCGCACTCTGGGGATCGCAGGGCTGTTCTGAACTTCCAGAGGGATGGAGAGCCTCCAGTTCTCCCAGTCTGAAACCAGCGTCCAGCATGCTACTGGAGTTTCTCAGTGTAATTAGTGACTGGAGCCAGAAGAAGTGGAGGAATTGTAGTTTGTTCTTTCACAACTTACACTCACCTGTTTCCCAAGGAGGTTTGCAATCACTTAAGAAAATATAAAAATTATAATATATAATTCATATAACATACAGTATCAATATATTAATAATATATAGTATATGTTATATATGTTAGTATATTATATATTATATAATAATTTATAGAATATGTTAAGTCATATATGTATATATAATTATATAATATATATAATTATAACATAGTAACTATTATATTATTATATATATAATATATTATTATATTATTTAATATAGTAACTATATTATAATTATATAATTATAATTACATATATATAATATATAGCATATATTATATAATTATAATATGTATAATTATATATTATTATACATATAATATATATTATATTTTTATTATATACAAATACTATATATTATATAAATTATGTTTATATAATTAATTAATTATAATTATATATTACATATAATATGTTAATATATTATATATAATAATAAATTACGTGTAGAATATATAATACAATTATATTAATATATAATTATATATTAAAATAAATATATTTATTAATTTTGATTGATTGATTGATTATATATTAATTAATTAGGACTTCCTTGATGGTCCATTGGTTAAGAATCTACCTGCTAATGCAGGGACACGGGTTTGATCCTTGGTCTGAGAACTAAGATCCCACATGCCACGGGACAGCTGAGCTCACAAGCCACAACTACTGAGCCCATGCACTCTAGAACCCGTGCTTCACAGCAAGAGAACCCACCACAACAAGAAGCCTGAGCATCATATCTAGAGAGTAGCCCCCACTCATCGCAACTAGAGACAGCCCATGCAGCAACAAAGACCTGGTGCAGCCAAAGAAAAAAGAAAGACCAAAAGCACCTGAGCTTCCTGGCAGCCAAGATGAAAAAGGGAAATATGATTAGATGTCTAGTTCTTACTAGACTCTGAGTCTTCCCCAAAACTGTTCCATAGAGGCTATGTTTTATTCATTTTTATTTATTGTTATAGCCTAGGGCCTAGGCTGACTCCTAATGGGTGCTTGGGAAATACTGGACAAACGAGGTATACTTGCATGAGAGGACACCAGTTCCTCAGGGGACAGAAACCTTCCTGGCATTTTTTTTTAAAGTGGGAATCTATCCCAGATAGATTATTCCAGAAAGGATGCTGACGATAATGCTTGTAACTCAGTGTTTGAGTGTCTTCAAAATGAAGAGTATGCCAAATGCTGTGCAGAATGTGAAGGCCGCAAGAGTAGTTCTGCCCAGGACTTCCCTGGTGGTCCCGTGGCTGAGGCTCTGTGCTTACAGTGCAGGGGACCCAGGTTCTATCCCTGGTCTGAGAACTAGATCCCACATGCCATGACTAAGAGTTTGCATGCTGCAACTCAGACCCAGAGCAGCCCAATAAACAAACATACTTTTAAAAAAGAATAGTTCTGCTCAAGGTGTAGATAGGCACCTTCCTCCTGTGTCTGTTCCTGTATTCGTTCCTCAGTTCAGTGAATATTTACTGAGCACCTACTGTGTCTCAGATGTTACGTTAGGCATCGTGATATGGTGCAAATGAGCCGAGCCTGTCCTGCCTTCAGTGCCCTGTGACCTTCACGGGAGGCCACTGAGGTCAGACCTCCAGAAGACTCAGGCCGAGAGCAGCCCCAAATGGGGTTACGTTAACTTTTCACTCTGGTCACCAGGAGGCTCAGAGCTACATGTAGTGTCGGTCAGGGCTTCCAAGCTGTCAGAAGAGAAGGGGGCAGGGGGAAACCAAGGGGTGGGGTGAGAGGGTTGGGGATGGAGGGGGCCACTCATATCTTGGATTCCTCCATGTGCCTTTGTGTGCTTTAAGGAGATTAAAGAGTACCTTGTAGCCACAAAATTAAAAGATGCTTGCTCCTTGGAAGGAAAGCTATGACAAACCTAGAGAGAGTATTAAAAAGCAGAGACATCACTTTGCCGAGAAAGGTCCATATAAATCAAAGCTATGATTTTTCCAGTAGTCACGTATGGATGTGAGAGTTAGACCATAAAGAAAGCTGAGTCCGGAAGAATTGATGCTTTCCAACTGTGGTGCTAGAGAAGACTCTTTAGAGTCTTCTTGCAGTCCCTTGGACTGCAAGGAGATCCAACCAGTCCATCCTAAAGGAAATCAACCCTGAATATTCATTGGAAGGACTGATGCTGACAGTGAATCTCCAGTACTTTTGGCCACCTGATGCAAAGAACTGACTCACTGGAAAAGACCCTGATGCTGGGAAAGATTGAAGGTGGGAGAAGGGGACGACAGAGGATGAGATGGTTGGATGGCTTCACCGATGCAACGGACATGAGTTTGAGCAAACTCTGGGAGATGGTGAAGGACAGGGAAGCCTGGGGTGCTGCAGTCCACGGTGTCACAAAGAGTCAGACACGACTGAGTGACTGAACACCACCACCACCCTGGCATGAGGAGAGCAGAGATTAGGAAAGCCAGAGAGGACTGTAGCTGAAGAGCTGGTGGGATATGCTGTTCTGGAAAAAGTCACACACTCTTGTTGCTGAAAAGGCCTTCCAGAGTTCAGAACATTTTTGTTTTATTTTTTAGCTTTTGGCCATGCCATGGCATGTGGGATCTTAGTTCCCTGATCAAAGATTGAACTCATGTCCCGTGCAGTGGAAGCATCGAGTCCTAACCACTGGACTGCTAGGGAAGTCCCAGAACACTTTATTTTAAAAGCTAGTTTAATTCTTCATTCTATGGATAGAAAAGCAGATGACCAGAGAGGTTAAGTGACTTGCCCAAGGGCACACAGAAAGCCAGCTACAGAGCAGAAGACTGCCACCAGCTTTCCTGGTGGTCTTGCCTCCCCCCAGCATGTCCTCTGGCGGTCGCTTGCTGGGGAATCCCTCATACACGCCTGCCCCCACTGCTGGCTTTTTTCAGAGCAAGTGTTCTGGAGCCAGAGGGAACAGTGGAGATTAAGTACCGGAAGAAAGATCTGGTGAAGACCATCAGAAGACTCGACCCCATTTCCAAGAAGCTCGTGGAACAGCTCGGTGAGTGGGTCTGAAATGTATCACCTCTCAGACGTCATGAAAGGGCTCAGCCCACTCATTGCTGGAGGCTTCTAGTACATTAAAAATAGTGAAGACAAACCAAAACTCAGCAGCAACAACTGTGAGATGTTTCAAACGTTCCCACACAGCCCATCAACCCCTTTAATATTAAAAAATACACACAGTGCCTTAGTGAATGTAATTTCTCAACACACACAAGATAGAATAGTTGAAGTATTTCAAGCCAATGAGAAACATTTGAATTTTGGTAGCAAAATTACACTTTATAATGTGGAATCAAAAAACTGCTACAGATGAACCTATTTTCAGGGCAGAAATAGAGACATAGAGAACGGCTGTGTGGGGCAGGGAGTGGAGAGTGGATGAACTGGGAGATTGGGGCTGACATACATACACTCCCATGTGTAAAATAGATTGCTAGTGGGAACCAGCTGTTTGGCACTGGGTGCATTTTTGAGGGTGCAGGAGCAACTTGGCTTGCGAGCACTATCAGGGTTAAAGCTCAGGCCTGCCCTGCAAACCCTGGCTCTTGCCTTGCCTGCAGGAATGTCTGAGCTCTCGGACACAGACCGCAAGGAGCTGGAGGGCCAGCTGAAGGCCCGGGAGGACCTGCTGCTGCCCATGTACCACCAGGTGGCGGTGCAGTTCGCCGACCTCCACGACAAGGCCGGCAGGATGCTGGAGAAGGGCGTCATTTACGTAAGAGCCTGCGGTGCTCCAGTCGGCGTGAATGGCCGAGCCTCAGGTCACCTGGTGTCCAACACACACAGAATATTTGGACTCAGGCCTGTGGGATGAGGCAAATTCCACCTGTGAGAATCACCTGGGGATCTTTTTTTTTTTTTTAAAGAACAAAAACAACTCCAGTGGTTAAGAATCCACCTTCCAATGCAGGGGACGTGGGTTCAATCCCAGGTCAGGGAACTAAGATCCCAATGCCACAGGGCAGCTAAGCCCACACACCTCTCCACAACTGGAGGGCAGCCTGTGTGCCTCAACTAAGACCTAATGCAGCCGAAAATAAAGAAATAAGTATTTTTGTAAAACTCTAGCGCCCAAGTGGCTCTCCAATTAAATCAGAATATGGTGGTCAGGGAGTCAGGCATCAGTATTTTTGTTTTCCAAATCCCCCAGAGATTCTAGTAGGTCGCCCAGTTTGGGAACTACCAGTCCAACCCCTGTGTGTGTTCAGAACCGCTGGGCTGGGTTTGGGACCATTGTTCCCACAATGCACTCCCCCACCACTGATGGTCACAACCCCATCCTCTTGCCCTGTCCCCACGAGGTCATCCCCAGTCCTGAACACCCCTGTGTGCTGGGCTCCTTCCTGCCTCTCCAGGCCCTCTGCACCCCTCGTGAGCCCATGTTCTGGGTCTGGAGGTGGAGATGGGCACCGGGTTTGTACCCAGGGGAGGTGGTCCGGAGACCTGGCAGGGTCCTGTCTCTGCTGCCTCCCTGAGCCTCAGTTTTCCAGCCTGTGAAATGGGAGTCATCACAAGGCCAGGCCCTGGGCAGCTCCTAGAATCCCCCTTCACTGTTCTGGTGGGGTGGGGAGGGGCTCAGGCCCACGGCTTGTCCGCAGGACATCCTGGAGTGGAAGACGGCCCGCACCTTCCTGTACTGGCGCCTGCGCCGCCTGCTGCTGGAGAGCCAGGTGAAGCAGGAGGTCCTGAGGGCCTGCCCCGAGCTCAGCCACATGCACGTGCAGTCCATGCTGCGCCGCTGGTTCGTGGAGACCGAGGGCGCAGTCAAGGTGGGCCTGGGGCAGAGATGCGCACGCGTGGGTGGGGATCCAAGGGGCAGAGACGCATGGGGCGGGGGCCCAAGGGAGCCTGCCCAGCCGTCAGGGGTCCCTCGCTGATGCAGCCTCAGCCTCCACTCCAGGCCTACCTACGGCTTCCCTGGTGGCTCAGACGGTAAAGAATCCACCTGCAATGCAGG
>NW_024070196.1:63140139-63169751 GCF_014754425.2 Oryx dammah | reverse complement strand
CCCCCCGCGCCGGCACTGGTCAGGAGGATTCGTGTCCGGCCACCTGGCCCCAGAGCGGCCACTCCAGTGCACCGCATCTCATGGCCCACGGCCCCCGCCTCAGGGTCGGGGGCCACAGCCCAGGCCCCCAGCTAAGAGGCTGCCACTCCCCCCCAAGCCAGGTCTCCCGGCCCAGAGTCCTGGGGATGCCCTCGGTGGGGGTGCGATGATTTCAATTCATTATCCTGGTTAGACCTCATCCAAGGTCATGGCCAAAGCGTGTTTGTTTAGACAACCATGTTCTGAACACCTAGTCCTTGGGCTGCCAGCTCCTGCTGGGTATGATCCTTTCTGGAGGGCTTGCTCCCCGCGTCCCCATGGGGTAGGGAGCTGAGCGCATGGGACCCCATCTGGGGGGTGAAGCTGAGGTTCAGGGTGAGAGTGTGTGTGTGTCAGATCACACAACCTGTGAGCAGGAGGGTCCACTGTTGTTCCTTGAGGCTGTGCTGTGGCCCTCCTGCCCCCAGGACCATCGCCCCCACTGTGTCCGCGACAGGAAGAGGGTTGGGTGCGCTGGGTGGCTGGTTGCCCACCCAGGAGTGGGACAGGCCCTGTGCAGGGCTCCAGGGCTACCAGGGGGTGGGGGCCCGCTGAACTCAGGGGGAAAAAATGACCTCGCCCTCCTCCCCCAACTCCTGCAGCCTGATTCAAGAAAACCCTGAGCTGGCCATGGACTCACTGGTGTACATCAGCCAGCACATCAGCCCGGCCGAGCGGGCCCAGGTCATCCACCTCCTGTCCACCGTGGACAGCCCGGCCTCTACCTGACCCCCGGTCTTCCCAGTCGTTCGCAGGACATCGAGCAAGAGAAACCACACCGATCCACTGACCGCAGGCCCTCACCAGGACCGCGGGGGGTTGCTTTTTAAAACTCCTGGGCGTTGCCCCAAGGCTGCTGACCCCCAGCTCACTCCTGTTTAATAAAAGGCTCGGGAGCGCCCCCTTCCAGGCAGAAACCGCCCCCTTCTCCATTGCTGGGAAGTCTGGTTTTTAGCTCTTTAAGACACTTTGCTCCATCGCTGAATCGAATTGAACCCAAACACTCCAGTTTCTGTCCACTTTCTGTTGCCTTGCGGGATCCAGGTATTCTTTTAGACTCATTTTTCATCAGAGCATGGAATCTTTTTTTTTTTTTTTTACTCCAAGACCAGCTCTTGATGTAAGCCTCTCACAGGTTTCAGCAGTATAACAAGGAAAGCAAAATAAGAGATGAGAAAAGAGAAAATGTTTTTGTAGTCTGCTTATTTGAACCCTTATTTGAATTCCTCTCACCCAGGAAAGGGTATGAATGATTTTTTTTTTTAATTAAGAGTACAAAATGGTGTTTTGTTCCCCACAAGACTCCTAGCTAATCACTAGCAAAGTCCCATTACTGGGCTTAGTTCCCTCATTAGTAGAAAATTGCATAGCCCTAGACTCAAGGGCGTTGGGAGACTTTTTTTTTTTCACGTGGTTCACAGCCCTCTGCCTGCCCCTTCTCTCCAAGGAGAAGGGGACTCCAGCTTGGGCTGGGAGGACAGAGAAGAGAGGCAAGACCTTCTCCAACCTCAGCAGCCCAGCTTGCTCACAGGTGTCACCCCTGTGGTTGCCGTCACCTGCCTCGGAGGCCCCTTCGGGTCCCCTTCACTCTTGCGCCTCCTGCCTCAGTGTCCGTGGTGAGAAGTGGCCAAGCTGACTCAAACCCAGTCCTCTGGTGTTTTATGTGTGTGCAGCAGGTCCTCGAAGGGTGGCAATGAGTACATTTCACCCATTAGTTAGCCAGCTGCAGAGACTCTCAGCGAAGCCTTGCTCCTGTGTCTGCTCTGCGCTTTCTTTCAGCATCAGCACGGTCCCGGCACAGGCAGTCTTCCGGCTGTGACCCCGGCTCTTGCCCACAGTCCGTGACCCTGTGACCTTGGCATTTTCGATTTGACTCTATACATACCAGCCCCACTTGCCCATGGTAAGGAATGGATGTCAGACCCAAGAAAGGGCTCCCCAGCCCTCAGCACATGGTGATCCAGGCACTCGGGCTCCAACCGCCCAGCTCGGCACCCCAGTAGGAGAGCACCCCTGTGCCCCAGAGGTTCTGCAGACCCTGCAGGTGATGCTCTTTGGGTGTGACCCTACGGCCGAGGCCCTTGCCCCCAGCCCATCGCCGAGGGTGCCTGGGGGCTGGGAGGCAAGCCGCAGAGCCACCCAGGAGCCAAGCTGCGGAGGAGGGGTGCTGGGGAGAGAAAGGCAGCACCCCCACCCCGCTGCCTGCCTGTTCTCCTCTGAAGCGGGGCCCCCCGGTCAACCCTTCCCGGTACCACCTACAGCCCCATTAATCGACCCCTACCTTCCCTACTGGCTGATCATCGCCTATGTGTGAGTCTGGTCTCCCCGTGAGGCTGCAAGCCCCTTCCTGGGTGGGCTTAAAAGTTCGACAGACTTCTAAGTATTTATTTATTTCTGTTTTTGGCCGTACTGGGTGTTCGCTGGTGCATGGGCTCCCTCCAGTGGTGGTGTGTGGACTTCTCATTTCAGTGGCTGCTCTTGCTGCAGAGCACAGGCTCAGCCACTTTAGTAGTCGCAGCTCATGGGCTTTGTTGCCCCAGAACCAGGGATAGAACTTGTGTCCCCTGCATTGGCAGGCAGATTCTTAACCACTGGACCAGCAGGGAAGTCCCAGACTGCTAATCAAAATGCCCTTCTGCTGTTATCTTGGGTGGCAAGTCACCTCCTTTAGTCCTGGGCCTCAGCTTCTCCATCTGTGAAATGGGTGTAGCAAGTCGTAAGACATGCCTCTTAGTGTTGTCACGAGGATCGAATGAGCTGATTTACAGCCCTGACTGGCACAGGGCCTCGGTGCTGGAAAGAGTGTATCTCCTCCCACCTCGCTGCCCTCCCTGACCCCAAGCAGGCACCAAAGAGATAGCTCTGGAGCATGGCACACACGGTCTCAGTCCTGCCTCCTCACTGGGACCCCAAGTCCTGCCCACCCTCTCTGAGCCTCGCCTTCTGAGCAGTAGGCAGGGTTCACATCCCTGCCTGAGCTAGTGCTTGTCCAGAGCCTGGGCACTGTGGGGTGGGGACTGGCAGCCGGACTAATTTTACCGATAATGACCGAGTCCTCTCAGTCTGGCGCAAGGGGAACCTGGCATCAGAGGACCTGGGTCCAGTGTTTGCTCTTGGGGCCTCAGTTTTCCCATCTGTAGGTGGGTCTCCACTGTGAGGGGCTCGAGGCACTGTTGTCCTCTACCCCCCCTCCCCTGCTCACCCCTCCCTCCTCTCTCCACCCCTCCCTCCCTTCTTCACCCCTCCCCCGAGGCACAGAGCTGCATTCAGCCTTTATTGACAGAAGACGGATCTCCAACACTACGATACACAGTCCTGGGGTCGCCCAAACACAAGCTTCATTAACAGTGACTCAAACATCTTAACTTATGGGAGGGGGCATCATGTCACACAAAGCAGGTGAGCAGTGCTGTTCCAATAGGTAGCACTGAGCTGTGAGTAATGATGGTGATGCTTGGCAGGAAGTTCCAGAATTTGGAAGAAGTTAGAGATGGTCCTTCAAGACAGGCCTGGACACCAAGCCTACCAGGTGGCTGGCAGACCTGTGGATTACTCAGAAAATTCTGGCTCTAAGGTTCAGGAACTCCCAGATGGAGGAAACAAACATCAGAGGGGCCAGAGAGGACAGTGGTTTAAGTGGTTGCCATGGTTTCTCAGATTAGCTGGATGATCCCTGGCTTTTTTCCCAGCCACTCACCTGGCTCCCCTCTAAGCCAACTATCTGTAGAAACTGCCACTTGGAAAGTCAGTCACTGGCAATAAGAGAGGAAAAAAAGGCATAAAGAAGGTCGTGGGGCAATGAGACAGGCCAACAAGTGCCAAGAAATACTCTGCATTGCAGCTTCTACTGCCCCACTAGCCATGTGGGTCAGTGACTTTACCTGGTTCACAATCAACTTTCTTTCCATCAGGGCTGTCTTCATTTCCAGTACAAAAAACCCCTTCCCATTCCTCTCATCCCATCCTAACTTGAAAGCCCCCAAAATCCAAACTAGGAGTCTCCCTTCTTAGGTGCACATTTCAAGAGGTTTGAATCATGACTAAGCATTAGGAAAATATCCAGTCTCTAATTTTAAAAAAATAGGATGTTTCACTGTATCGAAAGTGCTTGCTTGTTCTAAAAAAGCAGCCTAAGACTGCAGAGGGCTTAAGAGTCAGTTGGGGATGTGATGTACAGATCATTTAGGGGTGCAGGGAGGGACCACGGAATCTCATTCCAGGGGCCACGGGCGGTTTGAAGAGGCGGCATGGATGGGCTCCAATAAATATAAATAAAGGTACATAGGGTCACAGTGCCCGGTGTGGCTCGGGAATCTGCCTGTGAGACCCTAACAGACTGCGAGGAAGGGGGCCTGCCGGCCAGCGGGGCAGGCGCCTGGTTCAGAGTTCAGCCTGCTCCGGTCCACGAAGGCTGGACAGCCTGCCAGCCCACCCTGGCCTTGGGGCCTATCCGCTAGAGACTGAGGCAGGTGTTTCATCCCAGGAGAATAAATTAAAGGCCTTCCCACCGGAGTGTTTCCGTGGAGCACCCGTCCCAAAGCAGGCTGCAGGTCATTCAGGAACCAGCAGAGAGGCAGACTGGAGAGACCTTGTTCTCAGTTTGGCTAGGCCTCACATCTCGAGCCTCAGAGGAGCATCACGGGGGCCTTGTCCACTCTCCTCTGTCCTGCTAACTTGAGGAGGGCCCAGAGACTTCCCCTGGAGGTCAGGCAAGGTCAGCCAGCAGCCACAGTTCAGAGGCCTGTGGGAGGGTAGGGGGTCCTTCTTCCGGCAACACCCAGCTCCATGAGCATCCTTCCAGGGCCACGTTCTGGGGCAGGCGAGGCGGTCAGCTCAAAGCAGGGCTATCGGCTTGTTCCCCGGGGCGCCCAGGTACTGAGAGGAGGAGGTGGTGGCTGACGTGGCCACACTGTCTGGGGTCGAGTAGGCAGCATAGAGACCGGTCACCTGAAGGTCTGGGAAGGACTGGTCGCTGCCACCAGAGACGGGGGTCAGGCCCGAGGCCCCCAGTTCACAGCCCAGCGGGGAGTCTCCGAAGGCCCCCAGCGTGTCCAGGCTGAAGCCTTCATCCTTGATCTCCTCCCAGAGGTTCCCTTCCAAAGACAAGAGCGTTTATGTCAAAAGGACAGGAGTTCGAATCCCATCCTAGGGACGCAGCAAAGACCATGCATGGGGCTTAAATTCTTGGCATCACAGGACAGTAGAGAGGAGCCAGCGTCCAGCCCCGGTCCTTCCCTCCCACCCCAGGCATCCTCGGGAAAATCACCACTGTCTCGGAGCCTTGGGCTCCTCTGGAGGAAGTGAGATGATCAGAGAACCCACCTCCTGGGACTGCAAGGCTTAAACTAGGGGGTGAGTAGGAAGCACTCGGCCTGCGTTAAGTGGCGCCATCGTGGTCAAAGTCAGGGGACAAAAGCATGATTTCCTTTTAACTGCACAGTAATCCGGGGGAGAGGCGGGGCAGTTCAAACATACCCATTTCACAGCTATAACTGACCTAGTTAGTTAGCTAACTAACTCACCTGCTAACTAACTATCTGCTAACTTGTCCCATTCCCTCACTAGACATGCAACTCCTGGAAGGGCAGGGGATTTCTCGGCCCTTGGCGGGCTCATAGTAGCCAGTGCATGGCTGGTTTATGAGGCTTCGTTGAATCTGAACTTGCCTTGTTCATTCATTCGCTCATTCCCTGTGTGCTGAGGGGGACCATGTGGGTCAGAGCATGACCTGGCATGAGGCTGGCACATGCAAGTGGAAGCAGTTTCTGATTGACAACGTGGGGTCAGAGAGGGCTGGGTCGAAATGCCAGTTCTGCCACATAGAGCCAGGCGGCCTCAGGCCGAATGAGGTCTGAATGAAGAAATGGGACTTCATTTCTCTTGGTCTAAGTTTTCTCAGCGGTGGAATGGGAGTGTGAAATGGCAGTGGCCTCCAGGACTGTCACAGGCTGAGATGGGATGATGCCTCTGAAGTGCTTGGCACAAGGCCTGGTATACTGTAGGCACTAACTAAATGCCTGCTATGATTCACTAGGATTAAGGGCTTGGGAGGTGTTTGTTGAAGGAATGAGCTGTGGGGTAAACGCCGACGGCTCTCCTTTCCCCCAGTCTTTCTGGCTGCCCCCTCCCCAGTTCCTCCCTTCCCTTCTGTTCCCCTCATCCCCTTCCTCCGACCTCACCCTGCAGAGCAAAGTCCATGATGCTGGGGTCCAGGGCATCCACCTCGGTGTTCATGTCGGTGCTGATGTTGATGAAATCCACAGGCGCCCTTCCCATGGTGGGGTGGGGGAGGGGGCTGGGGCTCAGGTCCGGCAGGGCGTGCAGAGGTGGGGTCTGGGCCGGGGCAGGAGAGTCCGGCACCAGATGTGCCTGGGGCTGTGCCTGGTGGTGCAGGGGGACCGACGGCAGGGACAGGGTCATCAGCGGCTGGGGTGGGAGTTGGGAGACGGCCAGGCAGCTGTGGGCCACGGCCGCCGTGGTGGCGTGGGTCAGCACCGGGGCCTCAGGCTCCCCTGGCTTGCCAGGGCGTCGGCAGCTTTCCGGCCGGTCGGAGATCAGCTTGTCCAGCTCCTCTGCAGGCAAGTGGGAGAGGTCATTCATCAGAAGCCACCCTGCAGCTCCTAGGTCCCCAGCCCAGGCCTGGATTCAAAAGTGTTATCAGCTGTGTGGTTTTAGCAAGCCTCTTGGACTCTCGGGACGTCAGTCTCTTCGAGATGGCCTCATGCACTCTACACGGGTCGTGGAAATGGAATGAAATCACAAATGACATAGGGACTTGGAACAACGAGACGGGTCTCAAATAACACTGGCTCCCCTCATGGGGACAGTGCTTTATAGAGTAATCCTGTACCTCTAGGACTTCACTAAAACCTCATAACAGGCCTACAAGAGGGAAATAAGGCAGAGATTACAAACCCCACGAGACCGGGACAAAAGTTATAAACATAGAGGGGCCCTAGCCAGAGACAGGAAGCATTGCTGTGGACTGAAAATTGGATCCTCCTCCCTCGATGCTCTTCAACAGAAATCAGATGGAATTTACTCACAATTATTTTTAGTTGTTGGCTTGTGTCTCATTGACTGCAGCAGTTCTGAGACCGGACCACTAGGGTTGCACACATTTTAGAAATGAGGACACTTAGAATCTAGAAGGTGAAGTGGCCTAAGATGTCACACCAAATAGGTGTCAGGATGAGCCCTGGATATCAAACCAGACCCCAGAGCTCGCAGCCAAGGGCCTGCTGGGTCCTGCTATGTCCTGATCAACTTATTGAATTGTTCATCTCTGAGCTAGACTCCCATCCCCCTTCACACCCAAGTGTGATGCTATCCACAGGGCCAAGCCAAATATTCTGAAGGCTGGGTGGCATTAGCCTCCCAGGTCACTCTTTCTATTCACATGTCACTCATATATCCCCAGCTTCACATCTCTTAATTTAAAAAAACGAACAGGTGTGATATTTTTTTAAATCTAAAGTAACTCATGAACAGGGTAGACAGTTTGGAAAATAGAGAAACACGTGAAGAATATAAAAATTATCAGTGGTCTCTCCACAGTAAAGATGTTGATATATTTCTTCTAGTCTCTGTGTATATATATATATCTATATAGATATACATTAATTGACACACAAATGGGTATGGCTATATATGCATTTTAGAATGTGACTATACTATTTATCAGAGAAGGCAATGGCACCCCACTCCAGCACTCTTGCCTGGAAAATCCCATGGACAGAGGAGCCTGGTGGGCCACAGTCCATGGGGTCGTTAAGAGTCGGACACGACTGAGTGACTTCACTTTCACTTTTCACTTTCATGCATTGGAGAAGGAAATGGCAACCCACTCCAGTGTTCTTGCCTGGAGAATCCCAGGGACGGGGGAGCCTCATGGGGCTGCCGTCTCTGGGGTTGCACAGAGTTGGACACGACTGAAGCGACTTAGCAGCAGCAGCAGCAGCAGCATACTATGTATATTGATTCATAACCTGCTTCTTCATTTATCATATTGGGAACATTTCTTTTTAGAGATAGAAATATTTTTGGAATACTAATACTTGCATGGTATAATATTATATCTATTTAATTTCCTATTGTAGGATGGCTAGATTGCTTTCAGTTTTTTACCATCAGAAATCACTTCATGATGGATAACTTTGTTCATAAACTTTTTGCCCAAATCTTTGATTTCTCCAGCATAAACTGCCAGAAGTAGAATAAAGGAAACAAACTGGGGACCAAATTTGCAAAGTTTCATGATATTACTTTGCCCTGGGAAAGTTTCACACTTTACATTCCCACCAATTGTATATGACAGTGCTGATTTCTCCACATCGTAGCCCACACTGGGTGTTACTGTTTTATTACTTTTGAGAGTCTGTTCCAGTATGGTAAGAAAGGTAAGGAAGCCTTGCCTTCCCATGGTGGTTTTGTGTGGCATGTCTGTGGGAGACAGTGGGGTTGTTAATGAGATTCTATACTCATTGCAGGATGGGCAGGGTGCAAGCGCGTGTGTGAGTTGGTGCGCACACGCGTGGGTGTGTGGTGGGGCGCCTGGGCCTCACCGGGGTTGGCCATGCTCCGGTGGATGGCAGCCAGGTCCTTCCTTTTCCACTTGTGCATCTCCTCCTCCATCTTGTCGATGCGGGCCAGGTTCAGGGCCCACAGGCATCCCTTGCGCGAGGAGCCGCTCATCTTGTTCTCCACCTTCTCAAAGCACTTGTTCAGGGACAGGTTGTGCCGCACAGAGTTCTTCCAGCCATCAGGAGCTGTCTGAGGGGAGAAATGGGCCCATGGGAGAGCTCTCTTCGGGGACCCCTCTCTAATCCTATCTCCTTAGGGGCAATCTCAGACTCGGGCCGAGGGGAGTAGGAATGGACAGCGTCCAGTGCTTAACCTTGAGTTGGGAAGACAAGAGGGAGCAGTGAGAACTGTGGCAAACAGGAGGGTCCAGGCTCTGATTAAAGGGGCACCTGTACTTCAGCTCTGGGCAATGGTTAAGACACAAGGACAAGGCCCAAGGCTTCCAGATCTGCCCTTTTTCTCCTACTCAGGAGAGAAGCAAGTGAGATGATGCTAATATGTGGATAATTTGTCGACTATTAAATGCCTATCATTTTAAGTGCTCATACTTTACTGTAAGGTAACCAGACATCGCAATGCACCTCACACCCTCTTCATTTTACCCACAGTTTCTCTGTGTTTGCATCATTATGTTTTACCGAGTCTGTGCTGAATAGCTAGATTGACCCTCTAGCCTTTGCCCCCTGAGATGCTTGGTGAACTCCTATTCATCCGTCAAGGGCCCAGCTCAAATGCCCCCTTCTCTTTCCGGATTTCTTGGCCCATGTCTGTGTGAGTGCACATTGCAAGTGTCTTTGGACATGACTAGGGGACTAAAAGGGTGGCTTAGTTTGGCCCAGGTTCTAGCAGTGCCAGGGAGAGATCAGAGCTACTCTAGCCACCCCCAACCTGGCTGAGGCCCCTCACCTTGAAGTAGGGGAAGTGCTCCTTCATGAAGCTATAGATCTCGCTCACGGGCAGGCTTCCTGTCTTGCTGTTCTTCAGGGCCATGGCGATCAGACAGCTGGAGGCAAAATGTGGGGCAGGCCAGATGTGAAGCCATCTCAAGCTGACAGCCCAAGGTCCCCTCTGCCAGGAAGTTGGCCCTGCGTAACCCCACTGGTACCAGCCCCTAGACGCTCACAATGTTAGCTCTAAATACCTTTCCATGGCTCTATGTCTTTGCCACCCTCTCCCTTGACCTTGAGCTCAGATATTGGTAACGATTTTAGAAACCTTGTCTTTTCCTCTTTTACCCCTTTCTCATCGTTAATGGGCCTTTAGACATTAACTGAGCTGTTTAACTGCCTTCCCCAAATCTTGTGAAGTACCTAATGCTATTATTTGATGACTTTCTGCATCAGAGGGAACTAAAGCTCAGAGAGGCCAAGCCTCTTCCCCAAGGTCACACAGCCAGCTTGTGAATGACAGAGTGGAGCACTGGGCTCAGGGTCTGGAGTGGATTCTCAGCCCTGGGAACTGACTGACGACGTGATGATCCATCCTGAGAATGGGTCCCACTTCCCAAAACCTTCCCCTGGGAAGCCTAGGCCACCACACCCAGCTCTCTGAGGTGCCCTCGAGACAGCCCTCACCCTTCTCTTCCCTGAGTCCCCCACCGTCCCAGCCCCCCAGAACCTCACCTGTAGGAATAGATGGGCTTGGGATAGTGTTTGGGGTGCAGTTCCTGGGATGAATGCACAGCCATGCGGGGCTGGGGGTAGGGAGGCCGTGCCCCAAATGGTGAGCCATACAGGCCCACAGGAGCGCACTTCCCATCGGGGGTGGGGGGTGGAGAAGGGTGGCAGGGAGAGAGACGGTGAGAGAGAGCATCAGTCACTCACGATCACCCCGCCACTCCCCCATCTTGAAGACACAGGGTTTATAGCCCTGGCAGGCCATCTTGTCTCCACCCAGCACAGGGTTTTGGGTGGATATCAAATGAACAACCCCATGACATGGTGAAGAATGTCCTTCCCGTGTTCCGGGTGGGGAAACTGAGGCTCAGAGCAGTCCCTAGCCAGCCCAAGTCAGGAGTGTCTGCTTCTGAGTCCAGGCCCCTCCACCAGCCCCCAGTACCTGCTGGACACCTGGGGGTAGCGGGAACTGAGGTTGCGAGGTGGCAGAGTACAGCTGTGGTGGGTTCTGCAGGCTGGACGAGGGCTGGCCCCCCACAGCGAACTGGTTCATTTGCTGGGGCCGGGAGAGAAGGAGACGGAGGGTCGAGGGCGACCCCAGCCCTGTAGGACACCTCCCTCGCTCCCCGACCCACATGGTGGCACTTACACTGGCTCCGTGGTTGGTCAGGGGACTCGGACCCAGCACGCCTTGGGGGGCCATGCCAGGTGGGCCTTGGAGCAGGTGGCCTGGAGTGGCTGCCATGTGCAAGTCAGCCGCCCTGGCCAAGGCACCTGGAAAAGGGAAGCGCAGAGACGCCTGGGCTGGGGGAACGGTGGCTGTGGACAGGGACAGCCCCACCCCTGGGCACCTCCGGAGAATGAAGCCGTCCCCTACCCTTGGGGCTCAGCGCACAGCAGGTGCTTGGCAAACCATGTCTCTGGATGATAGTGCTAAAGAGTGGGTTCCCACCTTTTCTTCCACCAAGGCTCAGCCCAAGAATAGCAGATGTACCCCCTTTTCCTGTGCTGGGCCTGTGACAGGCATTGTTAATCTATCTCAGAGTCTCACTGCCCCAGCCTGACTTTAGGTAGACACTGCCAATCAAGCAAAGCTGATGTTCAAAATGATCCTGCCCTGGGGCCTTCAGCTCTCCTTTGAGCTCTGGCTACCACCTGGGCTTATCCTTTGTGATTTGGTCTGTCTACTTTGTCCTTCCATCTCTGACCAGACCCTTAGTTCCCTGAGAGCTGGGACCACATTTTATATAAATCAGTGCTGCCAACACCTTACATAGTGACAGACACGCAGAAGATGTGCCATGATGTAGTGAAGGAAGGGGCTTCTTTACTTCACAGTTCCCATCCACCGAATGCCTACTGTGTGCAAGGTACTTTCTGCACTGAGTCCTCCAACACCCCATGAAGGCAGTTCTATTATCTTTTCATCGTAGGTGAGGAAAGAAGTTCAGAGGCAAAGCCATCTGCCCAAGGTCACATAGCTGTCCCCTCAGGGTTCTAGATCAGGGATCGAGAAACTATTGGCCACCAGACCAAATTGGCCCACAACATGTTTTTGTAAATAAAGTTTTATTGGCACACAGCTATAGCCATTCATTTACATATTATGTATGGCTGGTCTTGCATAGCAGTGACAAAGTTGAAATGTTTCAACAGAGACCACCTGGCTTACAGGGTCTAAAATATTTACTGGCCCGTTACAGAAAAACTGTGCTCACTCCTGCTGCTGATGTTTTGGCCAAGAACAATTTCTCCAATGAAAGAAATACTCCTAGGCGATAAGTTTTTAACTACGGGTCCTTTTAATGCACTGCAGTGATTGTTTTAGTTGATTTTTTTTCTTCTTACGACACACTTTCTGTGTCCCTGAACATTTAATCCACTTGCTATGACTGCAAACAGGCTGCCGTTTGTTGAGTACCAGCTGTGTGCTGGGCCCTGTGCTCAGTACTTTTTAAACAAATATTTGTTTATTTATTTATTTGGCTATGCTGGGTCTCAGTTGCAGCACACAGGATCTTCTTCACTGTGGCACACAGGATCTTTAGTTGCAGCTTGCATATGGGATCTTGTTCCCTGATCAGGGATCGAACCCAGGCCCCCTGCATTGGGAGCTCAGAGTCTTGTAGCCACTGGACCACCAGGGAAGTACCTGTGATACTTTCTTTAAAGAAGTCAAAGTACTTAAAAATTTTTTTGTGGTAACCATTAAAAAAATTGAAGTATCTGCCATGGAGAAGTAAACTCAGCACCACCTTGAATAACATTAATATTAAATCACATTCTTCTAAGGTTTTTTTCTGGCTTAAGACTGATAGTAACTTCTGGGACTTTCCTGATAATCCAGTGGTTAAGACTTTGCCTTTCAATGAATGGGGTGTGAGTTTGATCCCTGGTCAGGCAGCTAAGATCCCATGTGGTAAGATCCCACAATATTACTTCCGTTTTATGTTTTGCTTTTTGGCTGCCAAAAACCAAAAAGTCAAAGCATAAAATGGAAGCAATATTGGAACGAATTCAATAAAGACTGAAAAATGGTTCACATAAAAACAAAAAAAAAGTTAAACTATAGTTAATTTACAATGTTGTGTTAGTTTCAGGTTAGTTTCAGGTATACAGCAAAGTGATTTAGTTATATATGGACTTCCCTGGTGGCTCAGACGGTTAAACATCTGTCTACAATGTGGGAGACCCGGGTTCGATCCCTGGGTCGGGAAGATCCCCTGGAGAAGGAAGTGGCAATCCACTCCAGTACTATTGCCTGGAAAATCCCATGGACAGAGGAGCATATATATATATATATATATATTATATATATATATAAACTTTTTATATATAATCTGAAAATCTTTTCCAGATTCTTTTCCCTTATAGTTGTTTAGTTGCTCAGTCGTATCCGACTCTGCAACAACCCCATGGACTGCAGCATGCCGGGCTTCCCTGTCCTTCACTATCTCCCAGAGTTTGTTCAAACTCATGTCCATTGAGTCGGTGATGCCATCCAACCATCTCATCCTCTGTCGTCCCCTTCTCCTCCCACCTTCAATCTTTCCCAACATCAGGGTCTTTTCTAATGAGTCAGTTCTTCACATCAGGTGGCCAAAGTATTGGAGCTTCAGGACTGATTTCCTTTAGGATAGACTGGTTCGATCTCCTTGCAGTCCCAGGGACTCTCAAAAGTCTTCTCTAGCACCACACTTCAAAAGCATCAATTCTTTGGTGATCAGCCTTTTTTATGGTCCAACTCTCACATCTGTACATGACTACTGGAAAAACCATAGCTTTGACTATACAGACCTTTGTTGGCAAAGTGATGTCTCTACTTTTTAATACACTGTCTAGGTTTGTCATAGCTTTTCTTCCAAGGACCAAGTGTCTTTTAATTTCATGGCTACAGTTACCATCTGCAGTGATTTTGGAGCCCAAGAAAATAAAGTCTCTCACTGTTTCCATTGTTTCTCCAACTATTTGCCATGAAGTGATGGGACCAGATGCCATGATCTCAGTTTTCTGAATGTTGAGTTTTAAGTCAGCTTTTTCACTCTCCTCTTTCACCTTCATCAAGAGGCTCTTTACTTCCTCTTTGCTTTCTGCCATAAGGGTGGTGTCATCTGCACATCTGAGGTTATTGCTATTTCTCCTGGCAATCTTGATTCCAGCATGTGCTTCATCCAGCCCAGCATTTCAGGTGATGTACTCTTCATATAAGTTAAATAAGTAGGATTACAATATACAGCCCTGATGTACTCCTTTCCCAATTTGAACGAGTCCATTGTTCCATGTCCAGTTCTAACGGTTGCTTCTTGACCTGAATACAGGTTTCTCAGGAGACAGGTAAGGTGGTCTGATATTCCCAACACTTTAAGAATTTTCCAGTTTGTTGTGATCCACACAGTCAAAGGCTTTAGTGTAGTCAATGAAGCAGCAAATATTTTTCTGGAATTCCCTTGCTTTTTCTATGATGCAACAGATGCTGGTAATTTGATCTTTGGTTCCTTTGCCTTTTCTAAATCCAGCTTGTACATCTGGAAGTTCTTGGTTTGTGTACTGTTGAGGCCCAGCTTGAAGGATTTTGAGCATTACCTTGCAGGCATGTAAAATGCCTACAATCATGTGGTAGTTTGAACATTCTTGGCCATTGCCCTTCTTTAGGATTGAGTAGAGTTTCCTGTGTTATACACTAGATTCTTGCTGTTTTTCTATTTTACATATAGTAGTGTGTATATGTTAGTCCCAAACTCCAAATTTCTCTCTCCCCCTAACCTCCAACCCAAAGTACTTCTAAAGGAGTAAAGGAACTGAACTTCTGTAAAGGGTCAGACAGCAAATATTTTAGGCTTTTGCCAGCCACATGATCTGTCTTGTCTGTGGTTTATAACCTTTGAAAAATGTAAAAGTATTCTTAACACAAAGGCCGTACAAAAACAAGCCCTGGGCTGCATTGGCTCCCAGAGGTGGTTATCTGCTGAGTGCTCTAGATGTCCCGGGGGGAGAGGAGGGGCTGTCTTTATTCTTTGCTGAAACCTGAACTCACACAGGGCCTGGCACACCATGATGAGCAAAAGAGCGAAGCACATCCCTCTGGGGAAGGTAGAATTAGTCCCATTTCATAGAGGCAGAAACAGGCCTGGAGAGAGAGAGACTGCCCTGGCCACGGCCACCCCCTGGTTCACGGAAGCACTGGGCATCGCCTTTCCCTGTCTCCCAGTCCCACCCCACCCTCCCGCCACCCCACCTCACCCCTGTGCCTACCTGGGTGCGCGTGTGGTACAGTGGGGCCACCCAGGTTCACACGGCCACTCGCCATCTGCTGCAGCCTCGGCACATCCACGGCCGTGAGCCACGACAGCGACTGCAGGTCCCCAGGAAGGTCATCATCGCAGGTGGTGGCTAGGAGCCTGCAGGGAGGGGCAGGAGCTCGGGCAGGGGCGGGGAGCTCAGGCCAGCTCCTGGGGGCTCCTCCACCTCTGGAATCACCCCAAAAGCTTCTCACCTCCCCCAGGCCACCTCATCCTCCAATCTGCCCATCCCTAGGAGCCCTCTTTAGCAGCCAGATTGCACATCCTCAAACCTTTCCTTTATTCGCTAGACACATCTTACTCAATCCCTATCCCCAAATGATAAACACTAGTGTTTGTTGAGCACTTATTATGTGCCAGGTACCGTATCAAGTCCTTCCCAGGTAGCAACCCAGAGGACACCCCCAGTCACCTGATGAGGCAGGTGTTGTTATTCCCATTTCACAGATGGGCAAACTGAGGCTCATTGCCCCAAGTCACTCACCCAAGGCCAACCTGGAACAGGAAGTGGTAGGGCTGGAACCCCAGCCTGAATTCCTCACCATGACCCCAGGCAGCCCCTGGAGCTTCCAGTTAGGATACATGCCCCCCACAACTCACCCAACACCAGAGCAAAAACATTTCTTTCTATGCAAAGAAATAGTGCCCATCAAGGATGCCAGGCCCAGTACCCCCAGTTTGGGGATAACCGTGGCTCCCCAGTGTCCTTCAAGTGCTCACCCCACACCTCCAGGGCCCTGGGCCTCACAGCACCATCCTGTCTGTGTTATAATGTAGTGTGTTTGCAAACTGGCCAGGAGCCCACACCGGCCCCACCACGCCTGCCACCCCACAGGCCAGGCACTTTCTGGTCTGTTGACCTGAGGCCCACCGTCCCAATTTTAAGCTCCAAGTTTCAAAAGTAGGTGTCCTGGGACCTCAGAGAGAGAGTAGGGAGTGTGGAGCCTGGGGTTTTCCCGTGCACAGGACTGTGGACCCAGCTGGGGCATCAGCCTCCACCCCCTCCGCCATCTGCATGGCCCCTCAAGCGGCTCTCTCTCTCCAACCCTCTCGCTTCCTTGTGTTTTAGGGCCACAATTAGCGTTGCCATGGCACCGTTGCTCGGTTGTCACAGGGCCTGGGCCCTCAGCCCACCAAGCTAGCATCAGGTGACTGCCCGGCCGCCCTGGCGATTGGCTGCCTCGTAGGAAAACACAGCCTGGAAACGATTTGAAAACTCGGCCAGCCCGTGTCGGTGGCAGCAGTTGGCCCGGCTGCTGTCCCCTGGAGGTCCATTGTGTGACAAACGACTGTTGCCCCCATGGCACGTGGCTCCCATTGTCCTGGGGTCTCCCTGCAATTGTTTTTACAGCGCCCCCCACCCCCTGGCTGCCGCCCATTCGACCTGCTCATAACTCATCTGGATGAGTGACAGCCACAGGCCAGGCCTGGGTGATGCCATCTGTCCCCTCGGGCCCGTGGAGACCACGGGGTGAGGCTGAGGGCTTGATGTGACGCCCACCCAAGCCCCCTCCTCACCCCGGGGCTGGCCGACCTTCCGGCCTCTGGTGGCAGGAGCCCCACCCCTGCTCAGTAACCGGCTATGGCTCCCCAGTGCCCTTGCGGCTCTGCCTGGCGTCGTCCTTGCCTCCTCCTGCTCCAAGGAAGATTGGAGGTGAAGCCCTGGTGCAGGTTTCTCAAGGTGGGGGCCCCACCAGAGACCCCTGAATGGTGGCATGGGGCTTGTAAACACACCAGGGTCCTGGGCATCATCATGGGGCAGGATATCTGGAGGCAGTTGAATCTGTTAGGTGATATGTTATTTAAGAGCTTGGACTCTGGATTCTAATCCTGGTCTTACACACTTACCTGTGTGCCCTTGGGCCACTGACTTAACCTCTCTGAGCCCCAGTTTTTTTGATCTACAAAGTTGGGCTAAATAACAGTTCCTATCGGACTTCCCTGGTGGCTCAGTGGTAAAGAATCCACCTGCCAGGAGAGGAGATGAGGGTTTGCTCCCTGGGTTGGGAAGATCCTTTGGAGAAGGAAATGGCCACCCACTCCAGTATTCATGCCTGAAGAATCCCATGGACAGAGGAGCCTGGGGAGCTACAGTCCATGGGGTCTCAAAGAGCCAGACATGACTTAGCAACAGCAATATTTCCTATCACACAGTATGGTCAGGATTAAATGTACTATTGCACGAAAAGACTTGGAACCATGTCTGACTTTGCTGTCATTAATATCAATATTAATGATAATATTAGCCAGGTCCTCTGGACTTCCCTCGTAGTGTAATAGGTAAAGAATCTACTTGCAAAGCAGGAGACCCGGGTTCGATTCCTGGGTTGGGAAGATCCCCTTGAAGAAGGAAATACTGGGTTATTCTCCAGTAATACTCCAGTTACACTCCAGTATTCTTGCCTGGAGAATCCCATGGACAGAGGAGCCTGGCGGGCTACGGTCCATGGGGTCGCAAGAGTCAAACACGACTTAGGGACTAAACCACCACAGGAGTCTGAAAGTCCATCAAAGCTTTGGGCTCTGGGGTCACATAGACCTGCCTCTGCTGCTGCTCCCACTAGCAGCTTCCATTTACTGAGTGCTGCTTATGTCCTTTGGCAGGGCCATTTTACAGATGGAGAAGCTGAGGCCCTGAGCTCGCAGATGCTCTGAGTTTCTTTCCCCAGAGTGAGAATCACAGCTGTACAGGTGGTAGAGGCTGAGTTAATGGTGCTCATCTGATCAATCTTCTTTTTTTCTTGCTGCTTGAGAGCCCTGTCAGGCTTCCCTGGCCCCCACAGCAGCACATACACCCCCACCCCCCCACCCCAGCCCTGCAGCAGCCTGGCATCCATCCTGCCCCTGGCACCACCCTGCTCCCAAACAGGAGCACAGTCCCACCTCTGGGACAGGAAAGCCTTTTCAGTTCTCTCTGCCCAACCCAACTGTGCCCACCCATGGAGGCTCACTTCAAATCCTATGTTCTGGCTTCTTCATGCCAAATTCCCGCCCCTCACTTTACCCACATGGAGACTGAGACCAGGAGAAAGGAGGCAGTTTGCTCCCAGTGTCATCGTCCAGGAAAGGACTAGGGCAGGGGCTCCGGGCTCACTGTGTGGGCCCTTCCAGCCAGGGAGCACCTTCTCCTCCAGGAAGTCTTTGCAACCTAGACCCCAAGCTCAGTGACCTCGTCTGCACCCTGGGTGGGTGAGTCCTGCCCGGCCATCTCTTTGCCCAGATCCTGCCTCTTGGCTCACGGAGGGCTGGCCCCCAGTCCCCATCACCTCAGGTCTCAGCACACAGTGGAGTTACTTCAATGCCTGCTTGGCCAGTCAAACAGGTTGACCCCAGGCCACCGATCCAGAGAACCTTGGCAACAGGACGGTGACTGTCCCATCCAGCAGTTTAGCCATCCTCTTCCTCCTCGAGCTCTTATAACAGCCTCGGGACAGGGACAGGGGGCAGGCAGCCCCACTTTACAGAGCTGTAAAGGTCTGTACCTGCAGCACCACAGGCAGAGAAGCCCCGTCCTCTGGGGGAGATGCCCCGATCCTGAGTCTGGAGCTCTCAGCGGGGGCCGTGTGGACCAGCGTCACCCGGGAGCTGGTTCCACTGCAGAATCTAAGGCTCAGCCCAGTCCCTGGAGTCTCACACTGGGGCTGTGGGATCCTGGAAGCTGTGTACTATGCCTCCCTGAGCTCTAGGGGGTGGGGGGCGGGGGACAGCCCTGAGAGGGTGTGGCAGGGGCTTCACACAGTTCAGTCTTTGATTGGACAGATCTGGGTTCGAGTCCTTATGATTCCCTGTCTGTGTGACCTTGAACAAGTCACTTGAGGTCCCTGAGTCTCCATTTTCTCATCTGGAAAATGGGAGAGGAACAGACCACTTCTCCCTGGGCTGTTGAGGGCATCAAGTGAGACAGTGTGTGTTCAACTTTCAGTGTACGTCTGACCCCTGCCCTCGCTCCTCGGGGGCTTACTGCTCATTCTGGGGGTGGACCGCCAGACCCTGCTTCCCTTGCTATCTTCAGCATCCCAGAGGTTGTCTGGTCCTCCCTCCCAGCCAGGCCAGAATGCCGGCCTCCCTGTGCCTGGCACGTGGCCCTGCCAGTCTCCTGTGATGGCTGTGGCTGCCTGGAGCTGTGCTGGAGCCTGCCGGCCCTGAAGCCTGGCTCACCTGGCTCCAGGCATCTCTTCACCGTGGGTCACAGGAACCCGGAGGTGATGCTCTGGGGCCTAAATGGGAGTGTCCCATCCCCACTGCCTGGCCTGGGGCCCTGAGCATCTCTGTTTCCTTCTCTCCACCCTCCTCTGCCCCCTGCAGAGGCACACAGCCCCTCTCCATGGTGCCGTGTGAAGACCCCCAAAACCTCCCCCTCACCTGTGCCTTGAGTTTCCTCATCCGAGGTGCCCCCAGGGGCCTACTTCCTGCTCTGTCCTAGAGAAATTCATGTTAAATGGCCTCAACCATGGGATCCATGGCAGTTGTGACAAGAGAAAGACTTTGTGGTTCAGGAACCACTATGGCTTCTGAGCCACAGGCCCTCAGAAAGGCACTGAATTCCCCAGCCTCAGTTTCCCCACCTGTAAAACGGGCACAAATGATAAACAGAGCTGCGCCCAGGACTGGCATGTCACTGTGGAGGTGAAGTGGTTTGTGAACCATCCTGCCATCTGCGAGGGTTTGGGATTATTGCCACAAGTGAGTGTGTGTGTGAGCCTGTGCCAGTCTCTTGAATGGGTTTCTCGTCTGCTGGAAAATGATGGACATTTGCGATGCAAAGGAAGAGGCAAACCCAGCCCCATCGCCCTGGGGTCCCTCTGTGTCTTTGGGTGAGGAGGAGAGCACTCCCCCAACCCCGGGTCACCATGTCACTGATGCCTGCCCACCTGGGGTCAACTCCAGCGAAGGCCGCAAGGAGCATGAAAGTGCAAAGACGCAGCTCCTTCCATCTGCTCCCCCCAAACCCCCACCCCCATCCTGTCTCACCCCGTCCCTCTGCTCCAGCTCTCTCCCTCTCCTGCCAGCGTCTCTGTCTTCTCGGTGTGGCTCTCTGTCCCTGGGTCTGAGGGGCCCTGTGATGAAGTCCTGGCCCCGCTGTTCCTGTCTGCTGACATCAGGCGCGCTTCCGCACCTCCTGAGCCTCCGTTCCCTCCCCTTCGGAGGGGTGAAACTGACAGAGGCAGAGAGGCTCTTGCTAAACCTCTACCAGCTTCCTGCAGTCCCTTCTCTCTGACCCAGCATCCAGGTCACCCCCCACCACCCCCATCTCCTACAGACTCATCTCCCTCCCCCACACTCACCCACCCATCATTCCTGTGTCCCCACCGCAGGGCTGCCATTGAGCCAGGCTTTCAGGGGATGTGGCTTCCCTGATAGCTCAGTTGGTAAAGAATCCGCCTCCAATGCAGGAGACTCCTGGTTCGATCCCTGGTTCGGGAAGATCTGCTGGAGAAGGAACAGGCCACCCACTCCAGTATTCTTGGGCTTCCCTCGTGGCTCAACTGGTAAAGAATCCACCTGCCATGTGGGAGACCTGGCTTCAATTGCTGGGTTGGGAAGATCCCCCAGAGAAGGGAAAAGCCTGGAGAATTCCAGTTGGACACGACTGAGTGACTTTCACTGTTACTTTTGGGGGATGACAGCAGTTAACCCAGCGCCTGTGCTCAGGTAATTCCCACATGTCCAGTTCCCCCATCTATAAAGCATTACTGGCTTAATATATATATATATATATATATATATATATATATATATATATATAAACACATATAGTTCCCTCAGGGTCCCACTGGCCCTAGGACTCAAAGAAGGTGGAGTAGCACCCCAAGGTTAGAAGCAGGTGTGAACCCCAAGACAGGCCAGCCTGAACAACTTCCTGACTGTATGACCGCCACCTGCCCTGGGACCCAGTTTCCCTATGTGTAAAATGGGAATAATAATAATAGCACTGACCCTAAGCGGGCTGTCGAGAACACATTGAGAGTTCATCTAAGCATCAGATCAGATGAAGCATCTAGTTTTCTGCAGAAAAAGTAGGTTAAACTATTCGCTCGGGGGTTCCAAAGGGGACCCCTGGCAATGCATCCTTCTCAGACCCAGTGGGGGAAATTTGTCGCCAGCAGGGGATTCTCATTAGTGAATGGAAAGCTTTGGGGTCAAAAAGAAGACGACCTAGCTAGCACTGCAGAGTCCCCTTTTGAATGAAAGAGTCCCCCCACAGCTCTCCACTCACTCAGGGGGCAATCTTCCTTCTCAAAGCTCAGCCCCACTCTCTTATTATTATTAAAATACATACACACCCCAGGGAGCACCATCGCTCCCCTTTCAGAGACAGGAAAGATGAGGCCAAGCCCAGTGAGCTGGCCTCAGCCACCTCCTGGCAATGGCCCCAGGTACCTGCCCCCGCACCTCCTGCCTGTCCCTCCGGGGGCCTCAGTTTCCCCATCTGGAATGTCAGAGTTGAGCCTCTCTCATCTCCGTGGGGCACACTAGGACACACAGCCTGCAGGGCCTGGAGGACTATAGAGGTGGGCAGCCTAGCTCTACCGGTGGTGAGTGGGATGCTAAAGGGTGCCGACCCATTATGAGGGGGTCACGGCCTGGAGCATCTGAGAGGGGGCGGTCCCTGGTTAGGAGCCAGGTGGTACCCTGGGAAAATCAGCATCAAAACAACCTATTTTCAGTGCAATAGTGCGTGTTCCGTTACTCCGTTGTGTCTGACTCTTTGAGACCCCATGGACTGTGACTGCCAGGCTCCTCTGTCCTTGGGATTTTCCTGGCAAGAATACCAGAGTGGGTTGCCATTTCCTGCTCCAGGGGATCTTCCCGACCCAGGGATGGAACCCGCATCTCCTGCATTGCAGGTGGATTCTGAGCCCCTGAGGAAGCCCCTGTGCAATAGCAGGGCTGCCGCTCTTCAAGTGCTTTCTCTGCGCCTGTCACTTTACACGTGTTCCACGTGTGCCGTCATGCATTGTGCTCTGAAGCCTCTGGGCTTATCAGAAGGGGTGGGCCCTCTGCAAAGCTATCTTCTGCGCTCACTGCACCTAGAAAACCTGGGCCCAGGGCTCCTGTGCTTCTCTTTTCGTAGCACTTCTGTGTAGTTGGTTGTGAGTGGAGGTTCTGGGGTCCACCAGGCTTGGTTTTGAACCCCACCCAGTCCTTAATAGCTGTGAGATTTGTCTGCAGTCATCTGCCTCTCTGAGCCTCAGTTTGCTCATCTGCAAAATAGGGGTGCTAACACCTGTACCCATCTCATAGGGGTTTGTAAGGACTAAATGTAGTTCAGGTGGGACACCCCAGAGCACACATCAATCTGCATGGTGTGCTAGCAGTTCAGATCAGTGTACACGTCCTCAGCAGGGTATGGACTCAGCATGAGGCAGCCTCCATGGGGAGGGACACCGCAGAGGGTCTGACTCAGGAAGCATGTGATTCACTCCACAAATACCTCCTGAACAACTACTTGCCAGGCCCTGTTCTGGCAGGCAGACAGAATTCCCTCTGTCCAAGCAAAGAACTTTCTAATTGACCTAGGGATGCAAAGGAGGAGAGGCCTACCCCCTGGCATGCCCACCTTCCTGCCAGTCCACTCAGGTCTGTAACTCCCTCGTCTCCTGCCAGCCCGTGGAATGGCTGCTTACAATACCCATTCCGCAGATGGGATGACTGAGGCCCAGAGAGAGGTGGAGATACCCCTCAGCTGCACAGCATGTCAGCAAAAGAGCTGGGATTTACACCACCCACCCTGGAGCCTCTTCGGTTGGATACTCTGCCAGCATGGCTGAGCTATATCAAGTTGTAGGCAGGAAGGGCAAACCCTATTCATGTTATTTTTAGAAGGATCGGGCTGAAAGGTGCCTCCATGCTGCTGGGGCCGCTGGTCAGGGGCCGTGTGGTAGCCCTGGGCAAAGAGAGAGAGCCTTGGGCTCCGTGGCCACTCTTCTGCACTGGCCAGGGAGCCATGCTGGAAACACTGACGAACAACATCCTTCATCAATTAGCTATGACCATTGATCCTTTGCAGGGATGGAAGATGAGCCCAGAGAGCGGGGCCTGGGGTGGGTCAGCCCCAGGAGACCTGGACCCAGTCCTGGCCCTGCTCCTAATGGAAGGGGGGTCCTTGTGCAGGCGACTCACTGCCTTTGATCCTCAGTTTTCTCATGCACAGAACAGAGGTGATGGAAGGGCCCAGCTTGCTTCCTGGTTCAGGGTAGGTTGATCACTGCAGGGCCCAGTGCAGTGTTTGGCTCCAGGGCTAGGTGCACGTTTGCAGAAGGGGTGGATTTCATACCCAGCATCCAGAGCAGCCTTTTACAAGGGACATCAGAACCTGTCACTGTCCTTAAAATCCACTAGCATAGTAAGACTCAAGCTCCTTGCCGTGATCTGACCCTTGGCCATCTCCTCCTCCCTCCCCTTTGCTCTAGCAAACCTGCTCATCTTTCAGGTTCTCCAAACATTCCATGTTCTGTTTGTACACACTGTTCCCTCTCCTGGGAATGCTGTTCCATGCACTCACAGCTAGCGCTTTCTTGTGCTTCTGACCACAGCCTAACTGGCCCCTCCTTTGAGAGCTCCTCCCTCGTCACCCCCATCCCTGGTGGTCCTTGCAGTGTTGTGTCTGAGGAATATTTAGCATTTTGCCATGAGTTATTCACTCATACATGTTTCCAGTCTTTCCACTCTAGAAGGGCAAGGACAGAGAGGCCCTCTTTTGTGGTCAGCACCCAGCAAAGGACCTGGCACCCTGTGGCATTTATTCCATACCTGCTGGAGTAGCAAAAGGAAGAGGGATCTCTCCCAAGTTCAACCCAGTTCAGCTCCAACACATCTAACATTTCCCAATTTCTGTCCATTTCCTGCTCAGCTTAGACACCACCTCCCCCTAGGAAGCCCTCCCAGACCAGCCCAGTATCTCCTAGTCCTTCCATCCCCTGGAGTGACTACTGCTGCTAGCATCTACCCTGGCATAGATTCCTGAGCTCACTGATTTATTTTAACCCTATTATCTACCTCTGCCTTCTCAGTCCAGTCCAGTTCAGTTCAGTCGCTCAGTCATGTCTGACTCTTTGTGACCGCATGGACTGCAGCACGCCAGGCCTCCCTGTCCATCACCAGCTCCGGGAGTTTACCCAAACTCATGTCCATTGCATCGGTGATGCCATCCAACCAGCTCTCTCTCAATCCAGAGCCCACATTTAACCCTTTACTTCCTATCTTGGGGATTCTTAGAGTTCATACAGCAATTGTGCAGTGGAAGGAACAGATGTTTGAGGTTTGAATCGTGTCTCAGTCCCTTTGTAGCTGTGTGACCTTAGGCAAGTCACTTCAGGCCTCTGTGCCTCAGTTTTCCCACCTGTAAAATGGAATAAGAATTCCCACCACAGAGGATAACTGTGAGGATAAATCAGATAACTTCTAAGAAAGGGCACGAGGCAGCCACTCAAACCACATTTCACTGTTTTCTCCTCTGGCCTGTCACTGTTACTAGGAGGGGTTTGCCCAGAAAATATTGTCTCTGTGGGGAGTGGGGCAGAGGCACATCTATCTGTCTGTCCGTCTGCCCACTATGATTATAACCAGGAGGTTCTGCCTGCCTTCTGGAGATGTGGTTAGTAAGAGATTGTTACATCATTACTAACCGTTCTTGTCTCCAACCCAATCTTTACACAAAAGGGATTAGCATTTCATGGAGCTGTTTATTTAGCGAACACATCTTTTGTAAGATCTTCTGTAACCGTTTACAGGAAGAAGAAAATCAAATGCCATTGTAGCAAGCTCAGAAAGTCCCCACCGGGCCAAAAGTGAGCATAACATGCAATGATTTGATTAGGAATTTGGAAAAGAGACTCTTTCCTTTCTAGAACTTGGCTTGGGACTTGGTGCGCGTGCAAGTGCCGGATGCATGCTTCTGGGGGTGGAAACACAAGACCCGGAAGGGAGACGGCACCCCAGGAAGGTTACCTCTCGTCTCTTGCCCTCAGGTAGCCTGAGGAGCCATCCTGGCTGCCCCAAACACCCAGGAGGGTGGAAGTTGTGAAGATATTTGGATGGTCACTGCCCCTGCCAGATGGAACCCCCCCCCCCCGACCCAATGAGGTTACAACCAATGAGTGGAGCCATTCTGGAATGAGGGTAAACCATCCCCCACACTCCATGCAGTGTGAGGCTCAAGAGGAAAGGCAGGTGGTATCTGCTTGCCCTGGTCCACAGGACAGGATTTTGTCATCACTTGAGCATGCAACTTCCCTGAGTTTCTCTGGATGTGCTGTTTCTCATGTGATACTTATCCATTCATCTCTCCACCTAAGGCATATTTATAAAATATCTCCCGTGTGCCTGGCAACTGATTCGCCAATGAGAAAACCACTGTTCAGAGAGGGCAAGACTTTTGCCCAAAGTCACCTTCTTTCTTAGGGGAGGGACTGGGGAGTCAACACCCCGTATAAGGCTCTGTGATAATAACCGCTGGGCCGCATGGTCCCAGGAGAACCTGAAGTTCCAAGGGTCAGCACCCTGCCTCCTCTGGCTTCTCAGGGCCTGTTTTCCAACCTGTAAAAGGAAGTTGTTGGACCTGATCTCTAGAATAAGGAGTTAGCACACAGGAAGTGCTTAATACCTCTCAGAGTCTCCTGCTACCCTGAAGAGAGTGGATTTCCAAGAGTGTTGAGCCAAGGAGGAGACCAGCTAACCCACGCTGAGCAGGAGCTGTTAGCCGTTGCTCAGGCGGTCCGGGCTGCCGGCATCCCTTGGCCCCAAGCGGGCTGGGATGCTGTTGCCAATTTGCTGTCTAGGCCCAGCCTGACTCCGGACAGCTCCCTGGGGGACAAGGCAGCTGCGACGCCCCCGTGCACAGCCATTGAGAGTTAACGGCCAAACTCCGCCCCTGGGGATGGAAGGGCAGGCGGCTGGGTGGAGGGCTGCAAGGGGGCTGGAACCCGCTCAGAGCCACTCCCTGGAGAGGCGGGAGGGGGAGTGAGAAGCCCATAAACTTCTCCTGGGCTATTATTCCGGGAGAAAAATGGGAGTTGTAGGAGAAATGGGAGTGGGCTGCGGGGAGTCGCTGTATAATCACAAAAGCTCCCCTCCACAGGAAAGCACTCTCCCTGGGTGTGGCTGAACACCTTTTCAAGATGGTTGCACAGGCTCCTCCCAAGGACCTGCAAATTGGGCTCTCACGGCTCCACGTCACAGATGAAGACACTGAGGCACAGAGAGGGGCAGTGACTTGTCCAGGGTCACACAGCCGTGAGGTGGTGGAACGACTTGCTCTGTTCCAACCCCCTGTGCTCTTCACCAGTGGGGCATGGGAGTGGTGGCCGTGGTACCCTCTGGGTGAGGGTTTGAGTCCCCACTGTCCCTGTAACTAGCTGCATCATCTTGTTAAGTCGTTTAATCTAGCTGAGCCTTGGTTTTCTCATCTGCCAAATGGGCACAACAGTGCTCGTTTCATAGGGTGGTTGTGGCACAGGGCAGGCAGGCAGGTGCTAAAGCGTTAAGAAACTGTCAGCTATTATTATTGTTGTTGTTGTTATTTTGTTATTCTGCCTTCTGTTTATGCTGTTTAATGTAAGAAAACATCCCTGAATCCTATGAAAAGGAAAGGCTGAACCCTCCAGCATTTCCCCAAGATCATATAGCAGGCAAGTGACAGAGACAAAATTTCTTTCAATCTAACAACTCTATGCAGTTTCTGTCCCCATTTGATGGAGGGGGAAACTGAGGCTCAGAGAAGTCCACACAACTAGAGAAGCTGGGATTCTGACCCCAGAGCCAAGCTCCTGACTCTAGTGTCGCCCCCAGTCCACCTGCCAGGGTTTAAAACCTTTCAGCACAGGAAGCCCAGAGGTCTTTGGTCGTGGGATCTTGGGGAAAGCATTCCACTTTTCTGAGCCTCGGTTTCCCCATCTGTATGATGGGGGCTCATCAGAGCAGCTCCTCAAGCTGGGCATACAGTAGGTGCCCACAAACTGCTGTGTACCTGGCACATTGTCTAGGCTTCCAGCCCCACCCACAGCAGCCTCTCAGCAAACCCTTGTTTGAATGCATGGCCTCATTCAGGTCTCTGAAGGCAGTCTCCAGATCCACAGCCTTCTGGAAGCAGTCACCCTCTAATGGGGGTCTGTGGTCTTCCCCAGAGGCACCGCTGGTGAGTTGCAGCAGCCCCAGGAGGCCAGACAGCCCCTGGGTAAACAGGGCTGATCCGAGGTGACAGCCTGCTCTTCTCAAGCCAGCCCCTGTCCTGTCCCCACTCCCTCATCTGGGCCGTGCCCCCTCCGCCCAGGGACACATGGTGCTTGTCTTGGGGGCAGGGCACTGGGAACCAGGGCAGGCAGGCCTTCAGTGGCTCACGGGGGAGAGGCTGAGGATCCATTTTTTTTCTCCCCCTCCCTCCCTCCCTTTGCTGATGACCTTGAACAAGCCCTTTCTCCTTTCTTGGGGGGCATTTCCTGGAGGCCTGTTAAGCTCACTGGAGGAGAAGCCATAACTGCAATTGTCATCTCAACATCCACCCAGATGCCCAGTCTCTCACCCAGGAGGGGACTAGAGACTGCAGGCTTTCCATGGCTCCACTGCCCCCAGGCCATGAGTCACACACCCTCAGAGAGACACCATCTTTGAGACCAAGATCTTCTAGTTCACCTGCAAAATCACAGAACTGAATGGAACCATAGTTCTTGGGCAGTTTCAGAAACCATAGCCAGTGCATGAACACTTGAAACAATTCGAAAAGATGTCATTTGTTATTGTCGAAGCCCTCACCTGTATTCCTGTGGAGAGGGGTGGTGATTTTGCCCTGAGTTTCGAATAATTCCTGACATCATGGATGAGATGTCACTTTCTATCATCTCCTTGGGAAAAAGACAAGCAGAAAACAAAACTGCCATCAGCAACGATGTGGACAGGATGGAAAACTCATAGTTTTCCCACAATTCAAAAGGATAGAGCTCAACCAACAGAACACTTAAAAAAAAAATACTAGAGGATTCCTGGGAGTCACAAGTCACTTTTCCAGAGCAATTCTACAGAGTTTTAGAAGCAAATGAAGAGAATGGAATGAAATTCCAGGCTCTTTCAAATTAATGGGGGAAGGCAAAGGAAGTCTCTAGAAGCCAAATGTCAAGTCCTGGAAAACGTGGACTTGCAAAATAGGAATCAGAAAATCCTGATTCCCTTCCAAGCCTGGTATTGTCAACCATGGCTCAGTTATGACCACTTTGGAAAAAATAAAAAAGGACAGCCTGATGAGTCATGGACGTTTCTCTGGGGGAGCCAAATTCCCACTTGCAAAGGGAATAATCTCTGTAGGGCTCCCACCCTGGAAATGGCTTCAGAAATGTCACATGCCCTTGCTGGAAAACCAATCCAAACCCCCACCACTACCACCATCACTCCATCCTCAGCCCCCCACCCCCGATACATACAAACATAGTCTTTAAAATAAATCTCCCTTAAGTTTCCCAAACTCTGAGCCTGAAATGAACACAGAAACCCACTAGACCCTCAGATCCGCCCGCAAAGTCATCAAGGATTCTTGGAAAGGAGAAAAGGGGAGCAGAGAGAGGCAGCCCCCCGCAGCCCCTGCCCCGAGTTTCCCCCCTCCCAGGAAATGCAATGCCGGGCACTGCCCGGGAAGAGGGAAGCAAAGCCGACAGTGCAAGGCTGTACCTGGAGCCGATCTTGGCTGGGCCGCTGCCGCAGGCGCTCCTGGGGCGGGCCGGGGTTTCCGAAGGGGGGGCTCCCTCGCGCTCGCCCCTCGCGTTCCGCAATTTGGCCGCCGTCGCAGCTCGAACCGTTTTTAAATTTCCCTCTCTGGAGCTGTCCAGCTCAGAGCATGCGCAGTAGCTGCGTAGGGGGGCTTTTCCCCAAGGGGTCAGTTACAGGGCAGGGTCAAGGGGATTGCAGCGGACGTTTCCCAGCAGCAGAGAGCCTTGCACGCCCCGGGGGCTCCGGGTGGGGTGTGGCGCAGGGAGTAGGGACACCCCTGTTCAAACTTTGCCAGCAGTGGCCCCCCAAACTGCACTCCCGCGAGCATGCGTTGAGGAGCAGTGAGTGGGAGGGTGGTTTAGGCCCAAAGAATTAAGTTGCAAAAGGATGCTGGGTGCATTAAAAACTTGCAGTCCGTCACTGCCCGTGGGGAAAACAAACGGGTGCGTGTGGAGATCTGTTGCAGCCCCCACTCTCTCCCGCAAAGGGTGTTTGAAGCGGGGCGGGGAGGGCGGTGCGGACAGGCCAGGAGGCCGAGTCGGGGCCCCAGGTAAACACGGATTCAGGCCACCTGTCTCTTTAAGAAAGTTGCGCCCGCGCGGATTGGCGCGGCGCGCTGCCGGAGGGGCCCGCGGAGCCGGGAGCGCTCGCGCCGGGCGCCTGCACCTGCCGGGACCGCTAGGGCGGGGTACCCGGGGTCCGCCAGCCCCCGTCCCGCGTGGAAAGTGAGTCGGCCCGGAGCGAGCGCGGCGGATCCCTAGGCCCGGCCGGCGGCGGGTGCGGTGGAGGCTGCGGCGCTCGCGGTCCCGCGCGGCCGGCGGAGCCCAGCGGAGCGCAGCAG